>NC_047087.1:126085878-126450878 GCF_902459505.1 Geotrypetes seraphini
CTATATCCACCCCCCCGATTCCCCCCCCCCCCCAGCAGCAGGTCAAGCCATATCGGAGCATGGTCCGAAATAGCCAAGGCCCCAATAGATGCCCCAGAGACACAGTGAAAAGAAGAATGGGAAAGGAGAGTATAGTCAATCCTAGCAGATGTGTGATTTACCTTAGAAATATGAGTGAAATCACGGTCCCCAGGATGTAGAGTACGCCACACATCCACCAGATCCAGGGTCTGTATAAAAGACTGCAGTCCATTATCAGATCTAGGGGAAGTGCATGAAGACCCCCCAGAACAATCCAGACTGGAGTCAAGTACAGAATTAAAGTCCCCCAAAAGAACCAGAGGAGCAGAGAACTGAGATTGTAAAGGGAGAAGAGTACCCAAAAGCCTTTTGAAATAGGAACGCTGTGCCACATTAGGAACATAGACAGAGGCTAGGAGTACCCGCTGTTGATGGAGCATACCCTGAACCAACACATAGCGTCCCTCTGGGTCAGAAATGACCTTAGTCATAGTAAAAGGTACAGACTTATGAATAAGAAGAGCCACCCTTGCCTTAGCTTTGGATGAGGAGGCATGATAACAATGACCAACCCACGAACGCTTGAGTTTAGCATGCTCAAGCGAAGAGAGTTTAGTCTCCTGTAAACCAGCAATGTCTGCCTGATGGCGGGCCAGACACTGAAGGATCTTTGCTCGTTTAACTGGGGAGTTTATCCCGGAAACATTCCATGAGACACAGCGAAGTCCCCTCTTAGCTCTCACGGGTCCCTGCGGAAAGGATTAGCAAGCAAAATAAACAAAAACTGCTGCCAGGGCACCCAGCCCTCACCCCAGCAGACACACCACAAACACTCACTCACCCAAGAATCAAACACATTCACATCCCCCCCCCCACAGACCCCCCACCTCCAACCTTCCCAACCTTCCCCCTCCCCTCCCCCATCCCCCCCGAGTCAAATCACCATCCACTATGCCAAACAGATCGAGGGTGCCCCCATGCCAATAGCTCCCCCTCCCCCCACATATGCAAAACCCGGCATACCAGGAACCAAATAAAACAGAACAGTGAAAAAACCAGAAACAGAACAGCAAATGTACAGGGTAACAGTAGGCAGACCTATGTTCCATGCCCAGGAATGCACAGGCTATGAAGATGCCAGCCTCGTGTCTCCTACAAGTCTCCAGTCCCCCTTATGCCACCCGTGAAACAGAAACTCCCAGGCAGTAGGAGGGCAATAGCCGGAAAACGAAGAACACACAGGCACAGTCCGCCGGGCAACTCAGGCCAAGCCATCCGGGGACGGGAACCACTGCAGCAATTGTGCCTGAGCCGCCTCATACGTGTCAAACACATGCGGCTGTCTCTGGTAAAGCACACGAAGCCTGGCCGGGAACTGTAGAGTAAAATGAACATCCCTGTCCATCAGCTTCTTGCAAACAGGAGAGAACCCTCTCCTGAGGGACGCCACCTTGACGGAATAATCTTGGAAAACAAGGATCCTCTGATTCTGGAGCGTAAGATCTTTCTTCTTGCGGTAGGATTTCATAATCTGGTCTTTAATGGCAAAGTTAAGCAGGCGCAGGATTACAATGCGCGGTCTTACAGCACCATCTACCTTCCTACCCAGCCGGTGGGCCCGCTCAATCCGCACAGGGCCTAAAGCAGCTGTATCCAAGAGCTCAGACGAAAGCCACTTCTCCAGGACAGTAGCCAAAGTAGCATCAGGCACCACTTCAGGTATGCCCACGAGGCGCAAGTTGTTCTGACGGGAACGGTTCTCCAGATCATCAATCTTGTCCGTGCAAGCAGACACCTGGCGCGCAGTGAGCAAGCTCACATTGCACTGCGTTCAGAGAGTCCTCTGCTGAGCTCACCCGCTGTTCCACTTCCGTCACTCTGCTGTTAAACGCATGCACTGCTGTGGACAAAGTCGCTAAGGTCTCTGTAACTGTGTCTAATCTCATGCCCAACGCTGAGACCACTGCCGCTGTGATTTTGGACACCAGCGGTTCAGTAACAGGGTCAGAGTCCTGGGCCCCACCTGCCATTTTTTCCTCTGCTGAAGCCTGGGCCTTCCCACGTGTCCCGTCCTTCTTAGCACTTTTGGTGGACATAATGGCTCCGTTTTTTCGGACAAACTTGTCCATAAAGGGAAGCAAGGTCACTCGCTCCAAATTGGGTCGCAAACCAAAGCAGAAAATAGTTCAAAATAAGCAGAGGGAAGGGAGAGCTACGGAGCTCAGGAAAAACACAGCTTCCCTGCTCACAGCATGGCCACGCCCCCTCTGGTTCAGCTTTAATAGGCAGCTCTTGGTCTGCCTCTTCTCAGTCTCCTTCTGAAGCCCTATACTCTCTGTAGCTCTCATCCTTGCTCTTCCATTTCTCTGTAACCTGAGCCTGACTTTAAGCAGCTCTAGGCCACACCCCTTAAGCCAGGGTGGGAAAATAGTATCAGGCACTTCATAGTGAGAAGCAAGCAAAACATTCCTGCCTCTTGAATCTGAGTGCCTTAAAGGGACAGAACCTCAAACATAACCTTGTGCAAATCCTGGCTATTCAAGGGAGAGGAACCTGAATTTGTCCTGGATTTGCCACAGTACGAGCCATGCAGCATATGAGCTTCTGCATTATTTTCATGAGATTGTGCAAACAGTAAAGGAGTTTGGACACAATGACCTTAAATAGCACCATTTGCATGTGTAGAACATATACTGTATATGTGTAAATAGAGATTTCAGAAACCTGCTATTTACACGAGTAGATCACCAGGATGCAGATATTTCAAAGTGGCATGATTTAACTTTGGTCAAAGCTCTACACATGCATTCACCATATTACATAGAAATACGCATCCTTGTTGGGTATTATAACAGTTCATTGCACACATGTTAAACAAATGCTTTTTTACCCAAGGCTTGACACAATAAAAGGAGTAAGTCTTCTTAATTTCTCATTATTTCCTCTAAAAAAAATTGCAGTGTCCCTGTTTAATTGGCAGCATTTAAAACATATTTGTTTGTACAATGTGTCAATTTCTTGGTACCCACTGTATGTACCAAGAAATACACACTCACTCCTGCATAAGCTTTTATATATTGTACAAAAGGGTGTCAGGTTAAAAGCGCGCCGGGACAAAGGCGCGCCCAGACAATTGAGCGCAGCGCGCCGCCGCACCGCTCTAAATTACTGTTTTTAGCGCTCCGACGGGGGGGGGGGGCGTGAATAGACATCGCGCCGCGTTGTGGGGGCATTGTGGGAGGTGTGGGGGGTTGTAACCCCCCCCATTTTACTGAAAACTTCGGTGTCAGGTCAAAAGCGCGCCGGGACAAAGGCGCGCCCAGACAATTGAGCGCAGCGCGTGAAAGACTACATGTTTGACAGAGCTCTTTATTAATTACATGGAAAATTTAGCATGTCTGGACTTGGACATTTCAATTTGGATATCTTCAACCTATCTAAAACAAAAGCCTATAGTAGTAGCAATTCTATAAATTGGTACCAAAATCTAAGTGCCCCAGTGCCATGCTCTAGTACCAAGATTCTTTTATAGAATTTAGTGTAAATTATTATTGACACTCCTAAAGTTAGATGTGAATAGTTAATACCAAGTCATTGGAAGTTGTAACTGTTGGTGCCTAATTGTGCTCTGATATGTGTGTAACTTATAATATTCTGTAAGTTATGTGAGTGTTTCAGACATACCCCTGACCTTATACTCCACCCAAGTTTGTACCACCATATACCTACGATTTTGGTGCATATGTTACAGAATAACGCCTAGAACGTATGTGCTTACTTGCCAAAGAGCTATTATTCTGTAACTTATGTACACAATTGGCACCTACCATTAGGCGCTAGTTTATAGAAAGTGAAATTGAGACATAGAAAGGGCAATTCTATATGATGCTGGAAGAGGTGGTCCAGGGAAGGTGAGGAAATCCAAATAATGGTAGTTGACTGGGGTTCATTCTGACTGGGATGAGAGAGAGTTTGGGGTAACTGCATTTTAATTATACATGTCATTATGAGTACATGAACTGTCTGCATAATTAGAAAGGGACTTTCCTCTACTTCATTGCCCAGGTTCCTGTGCACTAGTGACTTTGTCCTGTCACACTAAGGTCTTTCTTCCCTGTTTAAAAAATAGTGAAGAGAATTGGTTTAGATTATGGCATCAGAGACCTTTTACCTGATTACTATAAAAAAAAGCTCATTTGGGAAGTATTTTTAATATCAACAATCATTATTAATGAATTTTCTTTTTCCATTTTACCAGGACTCACGCAGGTGCCCCGTGCATTTAAGACAGAAATTTCCTTCACCGTATCTGATGACAAATCCTATGAACCATACGTAGCGAGCATTGAAAACTTTCTAAAGAAGTACAACGCCGAAAATCAAATTGACACAAAAGAATTTGAAGACTGTAAACGTAAGTGCTGACATTTTGCTTGCTTTAATGTACAAATAGTTTTATGGTTCAAAATTGGGTCCTCTGTTATCCACCCCAGCAGATGTATAGTGGCATTTTAGAAAAGATATTTAAATTGGAAATGAGATGTTCAGTTTGAGACATCTGATGTTCTGCTAATATTTTAGGACAAGATCTGATAGCGTAGAGCCTGTTCTGAAATACATGGTGAAGTGGACATCTATGTGCCAGCGATATACAGCTGGAACTTCTATTTCTGAAAACAAACAAATGCCCAAAATATAGATGGGAAAAAGCAGGCACCTAAACATCTATTTTGTGAAAGAAGCAACATAGGGCTCTTTTACTAAGGTATGTTAGCATTTTTAGCGTGCGTTAACCCCATGCTACGCGCCAAGAACTAACGCCAGCTCAATGCTGGCATTAGTGTCTAGCGCGTGGGACAATGCAGTACGTGCTTAGTGTGCGCTAAAACCGCTAGCGCAGCTTAGTAAAAGGAGCCCCTAATGTGTATATTGGCCCAATCTTTTACAGACCTTACAGACCACCTCCCACCATGCATCGAGAGTTTCTGAGCCCCTCCTGACACCCTTCCCATGAGTACTGATACTCATCTCAGACCCTCCCTATGAGTTCCAATCCCCCCTACACAAACCCTCACCCTGAATACAACAGCTGCAAACTCAGTGTTCCTGGGCAGCAGCAGAAGCCCCACCTCCACTGCTTACCGGGATGGCACCGGGATCCATTATGAGGTTTACCCTACACATATTAAATCACATGAGCATATTATAATGTAAATGACAAAGTCTGAATTAAAATCAGTTGAAAATTAATTATGACTATAGTAATAGTCTTTTGGACACTGCTACTGATTTCCCCCTTAGGTAGAAGTGTACCATCTAAAATGGCCATACATGTATGTAGTGACCCACCATGGATGGAATAAATCGAATATTCTTAAATCTATTTTTGATAGGTTCTTTTACATTCCTACTTATCTGATCTGTAATAATAGGGTGAATTTTAAAACATGTTAGTGTTGAATATGGCAACTACAGACCTGTGAGTCTTACATCTGTCCCTGGAAAGATGGTTGAAGCATTGATTAAAGATAGCATAGTCCGGCACTTGGATACACACGACCTGATGAGAGCCAGTCAACATGGCTTCAGGAAAGGGAAATCATGTTTAACGAATTTACTTCAATTTTTAGAGACCGTGAACAAATAAATTGATAGTGGAGAACTGGTGGACATAATATACTTGGACTTCCAGAAAGCGTTCTCAGGAAACTACAAGGCCATGGAATAGAGGGAGATATACTAAGATGGATAGGCAAATGGCTGGAGAACAGAAAGCAGAGAGTGGGCATAAATGGGAAGTTCTCAGACTGGGAGAAAGTGACTAGCGGTATGCCCCAGGGCTCAGTACTTGGGCCCATCTTATTTTATATTTTCATCAATGACCTAGAAGAAGGAACATCCAGTGAGATCATCAAGTTTGCAGACGACACAAACCTATGTCGGGCAATCAGATCACAGAAGGATAACGAGGAACTCCAGAGTGACTTGTGTCAGTTAGAGAAATGGGTGGAGAAATGGCAGATGAAGTTTAATGTGGAAAAGTGCAAAGTAATGCATTTAAGCAGAAAGAACAAGGAACACAAGTATAGAATGTCAGGTGCAACTCTGGGTAAGAGCGAACAAGAAAAGGACCTGGGTGTACTGATAGATAGGACCCTGAAACCGTCGGCACAATGTGTGGCAGCGGCAAAGAAAGCAAATAGAATGGTAGGCATGATAAAGAAAGGAATGACGAGTAGATCGGAGAAAGTTATAATGCCGCTTTATAGAGCAATGGTCAGACCACACTTGGAATACTGTGTCCAACATTGGTCTCCCAACCTAAAGAAGGATATAAAACTGCTGGAGAGGGTGCAGAGACGAGCAACGAAGCTAATAAAAGGTATGGAGAACTTGAAATATGAGGAACGACTTAAGAGACTGGGATTGTTCTCCCTTGAGAAAAGGAGACTGTGAGGGGATATGATCGAGACTTTCAAAATACTGAAAGGAATCGACAAAATAGAGCAGGAAAAAATGTATTTACAATGTCCAATGTGGCACGGACAAGAGGACATGGACTGAAGCTAAGGGGGGACAAGTCCAGGACAAATATCAGGAAGTTCTGCTTCTCGCAACAAGTGGTGGACACCAGGAATGCTCTCCCAGAGGAGGTTATTGCGGAATCCACCATTCTAGGATTTAAAAGCAAACTAGATGCACATCTCCTTACGAGAGGCATAGAGGGATATGGGTGACTAGGTGTACACCTGGCTGGGCAGGCAGGCAGTCACATGGGTGGCCTGTGGGTGGAGCACACATATAGGGTGACTTTTGTTCCTGAGTACTGCTGATGGACTGTGCTCTGTCTTGATGTCTGTTCTTTGGGTTGTAACTGCAGTGTTTAAATAAAGAATTATTTAAAAAAAAAATTATTAATAATTCTTTAATAATCTAAGCATAAGCATTAAAACCAGCTCTTTGGCTGGTGTGATTATGCTTGTATTCTATGAGGAAAAGCAGGTGTCTACTTTGATTTATAATAGGCACCATATGAGCATCCCTTTATAGAATTAGCTTTTATGAAGGCTATTTTATGAAGGCTATTCTATAATTTAGGCACCCTATTACTATGGGTGGTGAGTCTGTTCTATAAGACCACTTACACATGTTGTGTTCTTACAGAATACTAGTCTAAAGCTGCATTAAGGTGCCAAAATGTAGCCACCAATGTTTAAAATAGGCCTATGACTTGCAAAAATGATAGAGCCTAAATGTGACATTTATGTGCTTAACTTACAGTATTCTCTAAGGAGGTGATGTAAATGTCAGTTCTGCCTATGCCCCTCCCCTGTGAATGCCTCTCTTAACAATTTCACCCTTTGCCATTTTCATGTGTAATTATAGAATAGCACTTAATTTAATTTAATTCTTATATCCCGCTAATAACCGTGAGGTTTCTAAGCGGTTTACAAAAATGATGCATTAAAAAATACAATAAATAAAAATAAATAAGATAGGTACTTGGAAATTCCCTAACTGTCCCAAAGGCTCACAATCTAACTAAAGTACCTGAAGAAACAATTTATGAAAAGTAAAGATAAAAATATAAAGACAGAGGTAGAGATAGAGATAGAAATGAATATTCCAACAAGATGGCAGCCAGTTAGGTCATCTTCTGTGCTGTCTCCCTTGTCCTGCTTTTCTTTTTGTTTTATTTTGCCTTTGTTGATTTTTCTTTTAAATTTCTTTTTTGTTGGTTTTTTTGTTCTGTCTCTGATGTTTTCATTTGGAACTTCCAGTCTCGTTGGAAGTTCTTTTGAGCTCACCTACTGATTTCCAGTTTGACAGTTGCTCCGATCTGGCAGCTGAGGGAGCCGTTGCCTGATGCCTGAATGGTTCTATGGTGGCGGTTAAGAGTTGAAGAATCGGGTCCTGTTTCTTTTCGTGGTGGATGGGAGAGTTCTGGCTTTCAGCTCCTTGTGTTCATGTCCAGCCACTAGCGGAGAGGACACACTGCCATTTACACACATAAGTGTACACTTAAATTTAAACAATATGTTATAGAATAAGGGGGTATGTACTTATAGCTGCCATGTAGAAGAAACTATAGCATTCTCCCTAGTTTTATGTCATGTACCTGATTGTGATTTTTGGATTTGCAGCAGTACCGAGTGATTACATAGAAAGAAAAGACTCAAGTGATGTACCTGGGATGAAGAAAGTATGTACATTCAAGCGTGAATGGCTGGGAAACTGCTCTGGCCTGAATGATACTACTTATGGCTATAGTTCTGGGAAACCATGTGTTATTATTAAGCTCAACAGGGTCGTTGGCTACAAGCCTAAGGTAAGGGTGATTATTCAAATTCTGGTCACGCTTTCTCATTTACCTAGAACTTTATTTGTAAATGACTATTTAGGTAATTTGGAATTTAACATAAAAATATGAGCTTTTGTCCTTTTCTGTGCCTTTTCAAGTACTCACACACATGGCTACAAGAGACCCTGATTCATTCCCCAAGATCAACTTATTTAAAAAAATAAGAAACCCCAAAACAAAGCTTACATACAAAAATGAAAAGAATCTGGTCCCTTGACACCTGACAGATTGAGGGCCCACTGCTGTTATGCAACAATAATCTCACTAATGATGAGATTTCAAGAACATTTGGCTACTATTATACTACATGATATGGCAGGGGTAGGGAACTCCGGTCCTTGAGAGCCTTATTCCAGTCGGGTTTTCAGGATTTCCCCAATGAATATGCATGAGATCTATTTGCGGCCCTCGAGGAGAGACTTTGACACCCCTGATCTATAGCATCTAAACAGTTCTGGAGAGTGGTCAGATCTAGGACTGCAGGGTTCTGTCTTGAAACCAATAAATATCTTCCACATGCATATAAAATTTAACTGACAAAGACTAACTGACAGGGTAACCAAAGGGCTGAGGAAAAGATTAAAGAGGAGTGGAAAGAGCACAGAGTCTTGAAGTTACTCCAGATATGCAACAATAGGGCTCAAAAGTAGAAGAGGAGACCTGAACCTGAAGAAGCGGTCAGAAAGAAATGAGAACCACTGAAGAGCCAAATGATGAAAGTCAAGCCAGGAGTAGAAAGTGATCCACTAAGTTGCATGCAGCGGTGAGATCTAATGAAATGAGAAGTGTGCTGTCATCTCTCTCTCAAAAGCAGAATGAAGGTCATTCATGATGGAGGTCTGAATAGTTTCTGTGGAATGATTAGGGCAAAAACCAAATTGGTACAGATGGAGCAGATTTGAAGATTCTACATGACTGGATAATTGATAGAAAACCAATTTCTGTGTAAACTTAGAAAGGAAAGGAAGATTGGAGATTGGTTTTAGCTAAGATTGTAGGCCTATAGAATTCTTTCAAGAGGGAACAATTGTAGCTGAGAGAATGTTGTTGATTCATGCGAGAGCAAAGGGAAGGAGACTTAAGTGAGGAATGGAAATCCAGATGGAAGAAATGGGATCTAGAGCACAAGTAGTTTTGCGTGAAGAACTGAAACATTTAGTTAAAAAGTGTCAAAGAAGGAAGATGAGACCAAGAAGAGGAAAATTTGTCTGCTTATCCAATCTGTTTCTTGGAGACCGGTCAACCCTTGGGGGTTAACAAAAGTTTGTACATATGCATAACCTGTTGGAGTAGTTCTGAACTCCTTTGACGCCTCTGTTGGCGGTTAACGGTACTGTTTAGTTGTTTGAGCAGAACAATAGTTTAGCCTGTTGTTACAGGTCCCTCTACATCACAGATGAGTGTCTCTCTCTCTCTATGCTTGGATACTGACTGCTAGAGGGCTAACTAGCCTGTGAAGTAAACGAGACAGAGTGAAAAACCTGATAAATTGTGAAAAAGGAGTACTAGTCTTGACATGTTTAGGGTGCATGCTATCAAATGCCAGTACCGTATTCCGGTCTGTAGGTTTTACAAACACAGAAGTAGAAAAACCACCAACCACAAGTTCTATTTTGACATCCAAAAAAGTAATACTGTGTTTATCAGAGGTGCAGTCAAATTGAATAGTCGGATGAAAAGCATTTAATTCTCTTACAAACTTGTCCAGGGTTTGCTGATCACTTGTCCAAATGACGAATATATCGTCAATATATCTTACCCAGCAGCGCATATGCTGGTATACACATATTTAGCTTCAAATACAGCCATAAAAATATTAGCCACAGACGGGGCAAATGAAGCCCCCCTAGCTACCCCTCTCAGTTGAAGAAACAGCTTATCATCAAACACAAAGTAGTTGTTATATAAAGCCAGAGGAGTAAGCTGCATTAAAAATTCAGTGGGTACTGTCATAGGACGAGGACGAGAATCCAAAGCAGCCTCCACAGTGTTTTGAGCTTCGTCTAAGGGAATAGCAGTGTACAGAGATTGCACATCAAAAGTCACCAACATGACATTCTCCAAATTGTCCCCAAACTGATTCAGTATACCTAAAAACTGGGTAGTATCTTTAATGTAGGAATTGGCTAGGGGGACAAGAGGACGTAGAAAACTATCCACATATTTGCAGATACGTTCAGATAGGGAATTCCTAGAGGAAACAATAGGGCGGCCAGGTGGGTGTTCCATGTTCTTATGTACTTTAGGTAGGATATAAAAAATAGGAATAGTCAAGAGTTTTCAAATTTAAGAACTTACCCTCATTTCCTTACAGGAAGCCCAGTTCTAAGGCAGAAGCAGTCAAATTGCTTACTTGTTCCACAATTTTATCAGTAGGATCACTATCTAACTCTCTATAGACACAGGAGTCATTAAGTTGGCGGTAAGCTTCCTGCATGTAATCCTTTATCAATAAGCACCACAGAACCCCCCCCCCCCTCCTTGTCAGCTCTACGTATAACAATAGAGGACTCAGTGCTTAAATGTTTTAAGGCATCAGACTGTTTTTTGGTCAGATTGAATCTAGGTATGTGTTTCTTCTTCTACATTTTTTCTAAATCCTGAAGAATTAATTTGCGGAACACTTGAAAATCGGATCCATTGGCCCGGGAGGAACCCACGCATTCTTCTGCTATACATCCGAAAAAGTATTTCTCACATTAGGACTAGAAAAAAAATACTGTTTAATAGAAACAGATCTAATAAATTTTGCCAAATCCACCCTGGCACGAAAAGGGTCATGTGTTCGAGTGGGCACAAAAGATAAACCTTTACTAAGCACATGTTGCCTTATTGGCTAAAAGTACCTGACTTGTAATTATATATTCAGTCAGTGTGTCTGAGGCTTGTTTTGATTAAGTTGTATACAGTGACAGTTCACAGAGTAGTGTTAGTACCTACACATGGAAGTTGCATATCTGACACCTCCAAATGAAAGCTGCTGAGTCCATACGATTAATTTTTTCAACATGTTTATTTGTACAATGGCTGCTCCTACTGCAAGTGCAAGAAAATACATGTGCACTCCTGCATATAATTTAGATTATGTTCTAAAACACTGTTCTTCAACCGCCAGTCCGCGGATCGGTGCCGGTCCGCAGAAAATTTCTGCCAGTCCGCGCAGGGCCTGCGAGATTGAGTCGGCAGTTAAATTTCCTGCCGACTGCGGTAGTGTTGGAAGGCTGCTGTTCCTCCCAGCCTCAGGCGATCAAGACAGGCTTCCGACTTCGGGGCCTTCCCTCTGTAAGTCTCGCCTGTACGGAAACAGGAAGTTGAAACAAAATAGGCGGGACTCAGAGAGAGAAGGTTCCGACGTCGGCAGCCTGTCTTGATCAACCGCCCCTGCCGAGTTGCTGAAGAGGGCCGCGGGGAAGGTGCAGGTGGAAGGGAGAGAACTGCAGGTACAGGTGCAGGTGGAAGAGAGATGGTTAGCGTGTACGGGAGCAAGATCCTGGGGAGTCTTCGACAGTGGCTGTCTCCCCTCACAGCAACTCTCCTACTTGCCAGGGCAATGATTCACCGGCAACTTCCTCTTTCCTCAGAGGCGGCAACGGACCCAAGACTGCCTAAGTAAATCGCTGCTGAACTGCTGGAAGGGGAGGAAGCCACTGTTGGAGGCTTAGAAGCTGCTGGATAAAGGGAGAGATGCTACTGGACCTGGAGGGAGGTAGAAGGAGAGATGCTGCTGGGAGGGGAAGAGGGAAAGGGATGGGAAGAGAGCTATTGTTGGATAGGGGGAGGAGGGAAGGAAGAAGGAAAAAGGAAGGAAACAGCTGGCAGGAGGAGAGAGAGGAATGAGAAAGTAGAGAGATTGATGCTGGAAAGGGGGTCAGCAGAGAAATGAGAGAGGGATAAAGATGCTAGATCTGGTGTAGGAGAGATAAAAAGGAAGAAAGCAGTGAAGCTGGAATGAATCATGTAACAAGGAGAGAGGAGGCACAGGCTGGATGGAAAGGGGAGAGGGGCATAGAAAGAAGACAGATACATATGGAAGGGGGAGAGGGCAGACAGTGGATGGAACGGGCAGATGCTGGATTGAAGAGACAGGGCAGACGCTGAAAGGAAAAGAGTGAAAAGATGAAAGCAGAAACCAGAGACAACAAAAGGTAGAACAAAATTTTTTATTTCTATTTTGTCATTAGAACACATCAGATTTGAAATATATATCCTGCTAGAGACATAACTGGGGTCTGCAAAGCCCAGGCAGTGCTTCTTTAGCTTCCAGCTGGCTTAGGGCTCTCTCGGACCAGGAGTCACTCCCCTAACACTATTCCTGTCATGTGTGACTGCGGTATTCTGTTAGCATTATATTTACATTACATTACATTACATTAGTGATTTCTATTCCGCTTGTGCCTTGCGGTTCTAAGCGGATTACATTAGAAGATGGCTGGTCATTTCCAGGCGATGACAATACAATTATTTGTATAACTTTACAAACTTTGCATACCTAACTTTACATAACTTTTCGTACATAACTTTACATAACTTTACGTGGAGTTACTTTGCGTTACTTTACATTATCCTTACCGTGCTTGCATAACTTGCATTAAGTTTACATAATTTATCTTACATAATTTATCTTACATAACTTTACAAGACTTTACGTAGGGTTACTTTGTGTTATTTTACCTTATTTTTCCAGTACATTGCATAACTTACATTACATAATATTACAAAGCATAACCTTATGTTATATTACAAAGCATAACCTTATGTTACATTACATAATATTACAAAGCATAATCTTATGTTAAAAAATCGTCTGTTCCTAGGTTGTTATATCTGATTTTTCTGTGTAGCATTCTGTAATAATTTGGCTTATTCAGTTTTCTTGATAGTAGAGGGGATATATGTGAAGGGGAGGGGAGACAGGGGTTTTGTTGATCCTTGCTCTGTATTATTTGTATTTATAAAATGACAATTGTACAGAATATTTTTCTTTTTATACTTTATTAAAATACATCTATAATAATAAAAAGCTAAGCGCGCATGCGCAGTCACGCCACAAGTTCCCTGATCCCTTTTCTGTCGGAATGTGGTGGCACGAGTGCGCATGCGCTAGATGGCGCGGCGTGAGGGGCTGCCACTTAGGAGAGCAGGTGATTTGGCTGGCCCCAGCCAGGCAATACCCCCCTTCCCAACTGCACCCAGGCCCCACAGCCCTGCCTACTTGACGGCCCAATGGTATCATAGGATCGACTCCTCAAGCCGGGACCGCAGCCTGCTTTGCCCTGCCCTCCTTCGCACGCTTTAATGCGGAAGCCGGGACCGCAGCCTGCTTTGCCCTGACCTCCTTCCCACGCTTTAATGCGGATTCACTGATCCCACCCACCGGCCTCACTTCAGCTCCCCGGCCGTGAAGTCTAGCGCTCTATTGGGTGCTCCTCGATTGGCAAATTCCTTGGCGACGACGATGACGACACGGAGGGCTCAAGTTCCTCCCTTCCGTGAGGGGCGCTTGCACTTGCGCTCTGCTCTGTCCCTCTCTTCTGTGATGTCATGGGCTACTCTCCGGGAGCAGGCGAGTGAAGCCTGGTACTTCCGGGTAGCTAAGGGGCAGAGCGCGGCGCGTGCCCAGGGTCCGGGTGGAGAAGCCGGTGCTGGAGCTGCTCGCGCACATTAGCGCTGGTTAATGCGCCCCGTAGGGCTTAGCGCGCGCAAATTCCATCTAAGGCACATTGAAACCTTTAAGGTTGGGGGGAAATAATGGAATCGAGCAAAAGAAAGGCCTGAAAGCACCAGGGAGGAGCCACCCCCAAGACAAAGATGCCAGCAGAAATGTAACTATTGCAGACTGCTTGGTGGGGGGGGGGGGAAAGGAAGGGAGGCCAACTGCTAGACAGGGGGAGCAGGAAAAGGTGCTGATGGACAGGGGGGAAAAAAGGGAGGCCTACTGCTGGACAGGGGGAGCAGGAAGAGGTGCTGATGGACAGGGGGGAGATAAAACAAAGGGAGAAGGGCTGCTGCTGGATATGGGGAGCAGTGAAGGGGTGGTGGTGGACACAGGGGAGAAAAAGGAAGGGAGAATGGACAGGGGGAGCATGCAAGGGGTGGTGGTGTACAGCCAAAAGAAAGACAGAAAGAAAGACAGAAATACAGAGGAGACAGAGAGAGAGAGACAGAAAGAAATAAAGACAGACACAAACACATATATTCTAGCACCCGTTAATGTAACGGGCTATAAAGCTAGTTCAATATAAAATCATAACTGCGTCTTGTGCAGATGGGATCAGATGGTTTGCGGGGACCGAGCTCACGGAGACGGGGCGGAAATGTTTTTTTTTTAAATTTCAGTCTTAGTAGTTTGCCGGTCCACAAAATAATTCTTTTATTTCTGCCTGTCCACAGGTGTAAAAAGGTTGAAAAACACTGTTCTAAAATACCACTGGAACTGAGCATATCCCAACCAGGATGTCTTAATTTTTATTTCTATGTTCTATGGAAAATGGGATTTAAGTTACAGTAGATAGGGGAGAGTGATTTAGCAGGTAATAAGGTTAAGGAGTAGCAAAGATGGCAACACTGGTTTATGTGTATGAAATGATGTTTATTGCAATGTATCATAGTAGCTGAACAAAGATGTCAGAATGTACATTGTGAAAGTTGTCTTTTGAAATTTTTTTTTTCTTAGCCTCCAACAAATGAAAGCGTTCCCAAGGAGATCCTGGCAAGATACCAACCATTTATAATTCCTGTTCACTGTGCTGCTAAGGTAAATAGACTACAGACCTTTATTCTCTTTCCCACTTTTGACCTCTTTTTGTGCAGATGTACGAGGATTTTTTACTAAGCATTGGTAAGCATTATATTTTATTTTTTAGTGAGGGATGCGTGTTTGGAGATATGGAGAAGGCATGCCTTGTTCTTATTGGTTAGTGTGTAGGCATTGGTGCGCGCTGACCAATTAGCACAGGATTAGCGCGAGAGCCCTTACTGCCTACCAAATGGGGGATGGTAGAGGCTCACAAACTAATAGTCACACACTAATTAGCGTGTGGCCATTAATAGATAGAGGCAAATTGTGGCCATTTTAGAGTCAAACTAAAAAGATGGCCCTCAGCATGTGGATAACCCACATGCTAAAAACAGCACTGGCCACTTTTTAGTGGTCTATAGCTCATAGGCACATGCTTTGCATGATTCCTGTGTAGCCAGCCTGCATTAACTACCCAGAGGCTCAGGGACCCGTTCCCTTGGGATCAGGTGTGCTCCAGGTTTTGTCCGCAGTGGGCTTGAGTGCAGGCTGTGTGGGTTTCATGGCGGTTTTGTACCAGGATCGGGGCTGACTGCATTCCTCCCCCCCCCCAATGTCATGCGGGCTCTGGTGGGGGGTCTAAAGGTCTGGTCCCTTAGGACTCCCAGGACCGTAGACTGGACTTTGTCATTAAGAGACAATTTGAGGCTGTGGCGCTAGGCCTAAAAGTGGCAGCGGTGGTAAAATTTATTGCCCGAGCATGACATTCAAAGTTCTGCACTGTGGGAGACCTGGATGACAGCAATGACCCCCAGTTCCTTCTGACATAGGTTGATTATGTAGCAGATGTGCTATATGACTTTTTCAGGATCTTGAGTAAGGTCTCGGCATATGCCATCTCCACCCATAGAATGCTCTGGATCAGGCAATGGGTGGGAGATTCAAACTCTAAGGTGACATTGCGCAAACTTCTCATTAAAAGACAATTGCTCTTTGGCAAGGGTCTCAACAATCCGATGGCCAGTATGGTGGATCATAAGCCAAATTATTTACCGGACAGCAGACTGCAAGCCCCATGAAGGTACAGTCGGGGAAGTTTACGTGTCTCCAGGTGTTTTCATCAGTACTCGGGAGTGTCAGTTTCCCAGAAAACATTCCAAGGCCCAAGACATAGGTTCGGGAGCACCAGGCACCTCCAGGCATCAAGATCCCACTCTACTGTAACCCCCGAAAAGCAGCAATGACACCAGGCCTGGAACAACCCCCTCCTCAGGTAGAGGGAGGCTGGCAAAGATTTCACATGCATGGACACAGATTTCTTCAGACTGCTAGGTGCTGGATGTCCTTCGGGAGGGGTACAAGCTAGAATTCTTTCGACCCCTTCTGGACCTCTTTGTAAATTCTCCTGCAGGAAAGCCAGACAAAGCAGCCAGAGTTTTGGCAATGGTACAGAGGCTCAGAAGTCTAGGAGCCATAGATGCCATACCAGAAGGCAAATGAGGCTTCAGCAGACACTCCATATACTTTATTGTGCTCAAAAGAGACTCAAATGACTGGATCCTGGATCTGAAGTCAGTCAATGTAGCCCTCAAGATCCCCCACTTTAGAATGGAAACAGTTTGGTCAGTCATTGTATCAGTGGTGTTGGGGAATTCCTTGCCCTCCCTAGATCTAACGGCAGCTTAGCTGCATATTCCCATCTTCCCAGCTCAAAGAAAGTTCTTAAGGTCCATGTACTAGAACATCTCTAGTTCTCTGCTCTTCTGTTTGGACTAGCTACAGTACCACGCACCTTCGCCAAGATAATGGTTGTGGTAGCAGTGCACCTTCACAGGGTGGGGATACAGGTGACCCTTACCTGGATGATTGGCTAATAAGAGCACCATCCAAAACAGAGGGAAAAGAAACGGTGGCCCAAGTGGTCCAACTTCTGCAGATCCTAGGCTGGGTGATAAATTTCAGAAAGAGTCACTTGGCTCTGACACAGGCCTTGGAATACCTGGGAATTCTATTTGATACAGATTGGCACAGAGTCTTTCTTCCAGACCTGAGGTCCATCATGCCCAGAAGTCCGCTCATGCGGCGGCCCAAAAGGTCCAGGACCTGTGCAGTAATCCTCTATTTATATCCTTCTATCCCCTTTTCCAGCAGGAAATTGTCCAATCTTTTCTTAAACCCCAATACTGTACTCTGCCCTATTACGCCCTCTGGAAGCGCATTCCAGTTGTCCACCACTCGTTGGGTAAAGAAGAACTTCCTAGCATTGGTTTTAAATCTGTCCCCTTTCAACTTTTCCGAGTGCCCTCTTGTTCTTTTATTTTTAGAAAGTTTGAAGAATCTGTCCCTCTCTACTCTCTCTATGCCCTTCATGATCTTAAAAGTCTCTATCATATCCCCTCTAAGTCTCCTCTTCTCCAGGGAAAAGAGACCCAGTTTATCCAATCTCTCAGCGTATGAAAGGTTTTCCATCCCTTTTATCAGACGTGTCACTCTCCTCTGAACCCTCTCGAGTAACGCCATATCCTTCTTAAGGTACGGCAACCAATATTGGACGCAGTATTCCAGATGCGGGCGCACCATCGCCCGATACAACGGCAGGATTACTTCTTTTGTCCTGGTTGTAATACCCTTCTTGATTATACCTAGCATTCTATTTGCTTTCTTAGCGGCCGCTGCGCACTGTGCCGTCGGCTTCATTGTCATGTCCACCATTACCCCCAAGTCCCTTTCTTGGCTACTCTCATTCAATAACATCCCTCCCATCGTATAGTTGTACCTTGGGTTTCTGCTTCCCATATGCAATACTTTACATTTCTCAACGTTGAACTTCATCTGCCATCTCGCCGCCCATTCCCCCAGTTTGTTCAAGTCCCTTTGCAATTCTTCGCATTCCTCTTTAGTTCCAGCTCCACTAAATATTTTTGTATCGTCCGCAAATTTTATTATCTCACACTTCGTCCCTGTTTCTAGATCATTTATGAATATATTAAATAGCAGCGGCCCGAGCACCGAGCCCTGCGGAACACCACTCGTGACCCTCATCCAGTCCGAGTAGTGGCCCTTCATCCCTACCCTCAGTTTCCTACCTGCCAACTAGTTTCTGATTCATCTATGTACGTCTCCATCCACCCCATGATTCTTCAGTTTCCGGAGTAGACGTTCGTGAGGCACCTTGTCAAAAGCTTTTTGGAAATCAAGGTATATGATGTCTATGGGGTCTCCCCTGTCCATCCTTTTGTTAATTCCTTCGAAGAAGTGCAATAAGTTAGTTAGGCACGATCTCCCCCTGCAGAAACCATGTTGGCTTATTTTCAGAAGTTCGTTTCTATCCAAATGTTCATCGATGTTTTCTTTTATCAGTGCTTCCGCCATTTTCCCCGGAACCGAGGTCAGACTCACCGGTCTGTAGTTTCCAGGGTCACCTCTTGATCCCTTTTTAAAGATGGGCGTGACGTTGGCTATCTTCCAATCCTCCGGGATCATGCCTGTTTTCAAGGATAGGTTGCAAATTTGCTGCAGTAGTTCAGCTATCTCCTCTTTTAATTCCTTCAAAACCCTTGGATGGATTCCGTCCGGACCAGGGGATTTGTCAGTTTTAAGTTTTTCTATCTGCCTGTGTACATCATCAAGGCTCACTTCCATGGATGTTAATTTTTCTGCTTGATTTCCATTGAAGATTTGCTCAGGTTCCGGTATGTTGGTTGTGTCTTCGTTTGTAAATACAGACGAAAAGAACATGTTAAGTCTTTCCGCGACTTCTTTCTCCTCCTTCACCGCTCCCTTCCTGTCTCCTTCATCCAGCGGTCCCACCTCCTCCCTAGCTGGCTGTTTCCCTTTAACATATCTGAAGAACAGTTTGAAATTTTGTGCTCCCTGGCTAGCCTCTCTTCGTACTCTCTTTTGGCTTTTCGAACCACACTGTGACATTCTTTTTGATACTTCCTGTGCTCTTTCCAGTTCTCCTCAGTTTTGTCCTTCTTCCATTTCCTGAATGAATTTTTCTTATTGGCTATCACTTCCTTCACTATTTTAGTCATCCATACCAGGTCTTTTGTTCGACTCTTTTTGCACCCCTTTCTGAATCTGGGGATGTACAGATTTTGCGCCTCGCTCACCGTGTCCTTGAAAAACGACCAGGCATGTTCTACCATTTGCCATTTCTAGGAAGTGTTCCTAATTTCTTCCTTACCATTTCCCTCATTGCTTCATAGTTTCCTTTCCTAAAGTTGAAAGTTGTCGCTATGGTTCTCTTTCCGTTCGGTATTCCTACTTCAACCTTGAACTTGATCATATTATGATCGCTGTTTCCCAACGGTCCCACTACTTCCACTTCCTTTGTAGGTCCCATTAGCCCATTTAGGATTAAATCCAAAGTGGCATTTCCTCTCGTCGGTTCTCTAACAAGCTGCTCCATGAAGCAATCTTGTATAGCCTCCAGGAATTCTGTCTCCCTAGCGCATCTTGAGCTTCCAAGACTCCAGTCTATCCCGGGGTAGTTGAAGTCTCCCATAACAACCGTGTAACCTCTTTTGTATTCTCGCTTCATCTTGGCATCCATTTCTTTATCAATATCTCTGGTTTGCCCGGGTGGACGATAGTATAGGCCCATCTTTATTTCATGCCCTTTCCTACCCGGTATTTTAACCCATAGCGATTCCAGTTTGTTGGTCGTCTCCGCTGTGTCCATTCTTGTCGATTGTATGCTTTCTTTTACGTATAGGGCTATTCCTCCTCCTTTCTGTCCTGACCTGTCCTGGCGATAGAGCTTGTATCCCGGCAGTGCTGTATCTCATTTGTTTTCCTCATTCCACCACGTTTCAGAGATTCCAATGATGTCTATGTCCTCTGCATTGGCCACGGCTTCTAGTTCCTCCAGGCATCAGATTGTGCAATAAAGGACAGGCCAGCTCCAATGGCATGGTATCATCTTCAGTTGCTGGGATCCATGGTGGCAACAATAGATGTAGTACCCTGGGTGAGAGATTACGTAGATAGCAGTGTGGAAGCCATATGGATAGAAATGCTATGTGTGTGGGGACTAGCTAGCTAGAGTTTGAGCCCACCGGGACAGATAGGGAAATATGATAAAGTACCTGAATGTAAACCACTTAGGATATAAGTGGTATATAAATAAAGTAAAGTATAGTATAGTACTCTACAGGAGAGGTTGCTCTCCCAGTGGGCCCCGCAGTCAGATGCACAGGACTTAGCACTGCCTTGAACAAACACAGCTCTGTGCAGCCTGTACTTGTGGCATGGTCTCTGTCCTGGGGAATGCCTCTGTGCATATCCACATGGGAAATCTTGACGACAGATGCCAGTCTCTTTGGCTGGGGAGGCTGTTTCCAAGGGCGCCCGTTGCAAGGCCAGTGGTTACCCTTGCAGAGGGGTTGGTCAACTACTTAGAGCCGAGAGCGAACAGGCTAACTCTTCGGTCATGGGAGAGCATCTTGGAGGGTAAAGCAGTTTGTGTCTTCTCGGACAATGCACAGTGGTAGCCTACGTCAACTGGCAGCGAGGCACCAGGCGTGCACCACTGGGATTGGAGGCTCAAATACTGTTCCGATGGGCTGAGGCCCATCTATTGGCTTTCTCGGCAGCACATGGAGAAGGAGTGGACAGTGTGCAAGCGGATTTCCTAAGTCATTAGACACTGGATCCAGGAGAGTGTCTCAGAAGGCCGACGTACAACTCTGGGGGGACTGACGTTCAATCTCATTGCATCAACCAACAGCAAGAAGGCCGCTTGGTTCTTCAGTCAAAGATACAAGCCAGGAAGCGATGGCCTGGATGCTATGGTCCAACCCTGGCCTCCAGCAGAGCTTCTGCATGAGTTTCCCCCATGGCCGATGATAGGAAGAGTCCTCTTAAGGATAAGGACCCACAAGGGGCAAGTAATTCTGGTTGCCCCGGACTGGCCGAGGCAGCTGTGGTATGCAGGGTGGTAGGTGCGTGGAACAGTCTCCCGGTAGAAGTGGTGGAGACAGACTGTGGGATAGTCACTTAGGATCTCTTAGAGAGAGGAAGAGATAATGGTTACTGTGGATGGGTCATTTGGCCTTTATCTGCCATCATGTTTCTATGTTTCTAGTCTTCCAGTTTCTTACAGATTTGAATATTCGTGAAGGTATTGTTTATTTTTTACCATCTCTTTTCAACATGATGGGCTTATCTTCTAAACAACTGCAATCTACAATGGTATCATGAGTGATTGAAACTACTTTGATGGAATACCCCTTTAAGGGAACAACTTTACTAAGATCTAACTTTTAACTTATTTATTTAAAAAAATGTCTTTCCTGCCTAAAACCTAAGCAGGTTACAATTTAACATACACAATCTGTTTTCAGACAGAAAACAGTACAAAAACACAAAAGCAGTATCCCTCATCAATCTTCTAGATATTGTCATAATCCAACAACAAAACTCATTTACAAATATAAGTGAGTTTTAAGTAGCTGTCTAAATTGTTCGACTTGAAGTTCCAGGAAGTAATGTGTCTCGAAGGCAAAAAGGGGAGAGAGGGGATTTGGAACTAAATAATATCCATGATGTGAAGCCCCCTAGAGTTTTTTTGAAGCTTTATATCTAAAGATAGAAACATCAACTGGAAAAGAGAGAAGAAAGTGATCTGACCTGAATACAGGGTTAAAGATAACTTCATTTCTTATTAACTAAAGGAAGCAGAAGAGAAAACTAAGAGTGCTTTGTCAAATGAGTAAGAGCGTGAATGTGTTGCTTTCATATAAATGATATAAATTCTTTATCATGTAGTTTCTGAGGGTTGTCAGCATAAATATTAAAAGATCCAAGAATTAGTGAAGTGAGTCAGATATTTGTGCATGTAGTTCATCTAAAAAGAATGAAGGATGGTTGGGATGAGCATGATAGATGAGAAGAATATGTAACATAATATTACTGGAGATATACATGAAGTGCTTCAGAACACTGGAACTTTGGTTAACATAGAGAAAAGTGACACTGCCTCCTTGTTTAGGAGAAATTAGGGGGTAGATAAAGAGATTTCACAGCCTCTTTAAGCCAGGTTTCCATTAGGCACACAAACTGAGGGCCAGATTCTCAAAACTTTAACACCGTCACTAAACTGTTTACCGACAGTTTAGCCTGTACGCATTTTAGCAGTGGATTATCAAAACAGATTATTTCTGTCAATAGCGAGCTTTCTAGCAGTCTCCAACAATGACATGCAAATGGGTTCTTCAACATTGAAATGAGCCCTCCGGTGGCTTCTTAAAAAATGCTGAGCCATTTTCTAAAAGCAGCGTTGGCTTTTGGTGACAAAAATAAGCGACTGGATCAGGGATGCTGGTCAGTGTCTGTCAAAGACTGCTAGAATGCCTATTCTCTTCCGCTGCATCACAACACCCCTCCCCTGCAGTGGCAGCGACACCCCTCCCTGCAGCGGGAGAGATGCCCACACTCTCTTGCTGCCAAGAAATCCCGGCTGCGCACCCCCTCTCTTTACAGCGTGAGAGATGCCCATTCTCCCCCACTGGCAAATTACCCCCCCCCCGCCACAGAACATCTCCACCTTATCTCTGATGCCCCCTCCCCCTTTGATGCACGGAGGGACATGGACTCCCTCCTCCCAGATGTCCTGTGTCATCTAAAATGGGCCTTTCCCTCCCCAGTGCATCTTGGAATGCACTGGGAAGAGGACCTGAGGCTCTGATTGGCACAAGTTATTTAAGGCCCCTCCTGCTGCATGATATGTTTTGTTAATAAAATAGTTTGCAATTAGAGAGCAAAAAAAAAATGCGTGAGCGGGAAGGCAAATGGCAAAAAACTGAACACGTTTAGAGACACGACTTAGCTCTGTGGAAAACTAAGAACTGAGGAGCTGTGAGCCTGCATTGGACGCAAACTTTCTTAAGTTCTTAAAGTGGCAATGCTGTCCCTATCAGGGCTCCTTGGATGATGTGAGAATATGCTGCCTGCTTGTCCTGGGATAAAGATTATTAAAGGTATAAACCTAATCTTCCATATGTTTAATTGTAATAATTTCATTGTAATGCAATTGTATCACATCACCACAAGGGGGGTTGTACATTTTCTCAGAAAATACTTAGATATGGCTTTAGTAGCTTCAGGGAATGGAAATGTGGCATGGCTTTGAAGATGATCCAAGTTTGTGGGAGAAGGGAAAATGCCAAACTAATAAGTGAATGATCCTGCTGGGGAAGAAGCAATAAAGAGATAGATGAGCCAAAGCTGACAAAGAGAATGAGTGACTAGGAGGGCAAGTGGGAATATGATGGAGTGAGGAACTGAGAGTGAAACAGAGCCGATCAGGCAAGGAGGAAGTGAGGAGCAGAACAGGTTATGATGGTAAAGTGGAGCAGGCCAGAAGATATTACATCCTCTTGCCCCCATATACAGTATGTTGAACTTTGCCTATATACAGGCAAGGAGGAAGGAGGAAAATAAGAAAGACTTAGGATGAAGATGATATTAGGAGAAAGTGAAAGAAAAGGAAGTTTAGAAAGAACTGGAAATTGATGAGGGATAGTGTATGTGGCGTGGGTTGGTTAAGATGGAGTGTGTGGGGGATATATGGACCAGGTCAGACTGTCGATGAAAAACTGTGCTGTGGATGAACTGGGGGTTGGGGGGAAAGGGAAGAAAGACTGATGAGACTTTCATTGCTTTCAGAGCCCTTCTTTTAGCCACAAATCTTCCTCTGCCACACTCTATGTATTTAAATATGGCCTTGCAATCATGTCCTTGATCCAGCTTGCCTTATTTTTACTTTTTTTTTACATTGGGTAATTTGTGTCGCGTTGAATGTCTCCAGACAGGGTGAGTAATCATTATTATCCCAGGACAAGCAGGCAGCATATTCTTGACTGATGGGTGACGGCACCGACAGAGCCCCGGTACGGACAATTTTAGAGTGACTGCACTCTAAGAACTTAGAAAGTTCTAGCTAGGCCGCACCGCGCGTGCGCGAGTGCCTTCCCGCCCGACGAAGGCGCGCGGTCCCCAGTTTCTTAGTTTCCGCGTAGCTAAGAAGACGCGTGTTTTCCAACGACTGTTGGATAATCCTTTTTTCGCCTTACCGCTCGCGTATTTTTCCTCGTGAAACTCTTCACGTTCTCTTTTTTTATTCTTTTCTTGATTTAAAAAAAAAAAAAAGTCTATTTTTTTCGACTTTTTTTCGGTCGGCCCCGGCGGGGCCTGTTGGCACCATCGAAGCCTCAGGCTTCGATTTTGCTACTGCCGTTTTTCCCTTCATGCCCCGTTCACCGGGTTTTAAAAAAATGTCAGCGGTGTGCACGCCCTATTTCTTTATCCGACCCGCACAAGTGGTGCCTTCAGTGCTTGGGTCCGGACCATAGGGCTGCGACGTGCACCCGCTGTGCTTCTCTTCAAAAGAGAACTTTAAAGAATCAACAGATTCAACAGCAACTCCTTTTTGGTGCCGCTATGGAAGTTCCACCGGCATCGACTCCGGCATCGGCAACTTCCTCCAAGTCGGCACCGGTGGTTTCGACACCGCAAGATGCATCTTCGGTGTTGCACCCCACAGGTAAGCCGGCTAAGAAGCCATCCTCTACAGTTCTCGGCCCGCCAGTCGAACATGCAGTGAGCCAAGTCCTGCAGACTGTGCGCCGGCCCCGTAAACGCTCCGCTCCCATAGAAGTGACTGCCTCTTCATCGGCATCGACTTCACCTGAGCGTCGAGCTGCACCGCAGGTACCGAGCAAGAAAAAAGTGGTACCGGTGCCATCGGGACCGTCTCTGGATGAGCGCATAACATCCATCCTCCAGGTCCAGCTTAAGGAGCAATTACAACACCTGCTCCCGGCTCTGCTAACTCTGAACCTTCCAGTGTCGGTACCTACTGAGCCTATGGTACCGATCGTCGACCAGCCTATTTTGTCAGCATTGACGTTATCGGCACCGCTTAAATCTGCCTCTTCTATGTCTATGCCTATTTTGTTGACAGATCCAAAGTCTCTTCGTCGAGCTGTTCATTCTGTCTCTGATCCGGTACCGCTCTCTGACACCCGTACCGCTTTACATTCACCAGGTACGGTGTTGATGCGTTCCGGCAAATCGGTACGCAAAACTAGGAATACCGAATCCTCTACTCCTCTATCTCAGGGCCGTCTTCTATCGGTACGTGACCCTGATTTATGGGATGATTCCGAGGATCCCCTCGGTACCGAGAAGGATTTTTCATCGGATGAGGCTGACCCATCAGTGCAGGATCCTGCTAGTAAGCCAGAGCACTCTTCCTTCACTAAATTTCTTAGGGAGATGTCAGACACCCTTTCTCTCCCATTGGAGTCTAATTCTAAAAAGTCCAAGGCATTCCTGGATGCTTTGGACTTTGACCAACCTCCCAAGGAATTTTTGAAATTACCCCTTCACGATATCTTAAGGGAAACCTTTTATAAAAATCTGGAGACTCCTCTCACCATCCCAGGAGCTCCAAGGAAATTGGAATCACTTTATAAAGTTATTCCCATTCCAGGGTTTGACAAACCTCAGCTTCCACACAAATCTTTGCTGGTGGAGTCAACCCTGAAAAAATCTGCAGGCTCAAGTGTGTATGCTTCTGTCCCTCCTGGCAGAGAGGGCAAGGCTATGGACAAATTTGGTAAACGACTTTACCAGAATGCTATGTTGGCCAACCGTTCAGGTAACTATGCATCCCACTTCTCGTTTTACCTGAAACATAAGAACATAAGAAGTTGCCTCCACTGAGTCAGACCAGAGGTCCATCTCGCCCAGCGGTCCGCTCCTGCGGTGGCCCACCAGGTCCGTGACCTGTGAAGTGGTTTTTGCCCACTTTTATAACCTACCTCTAGTTCTATCTGTACCCTTCAATCCCCCTATCCTCTAGGAACCTATCCAAACCTTCCTTGAACCCCTGTAAAGTGCTCTGGCCTATCACCTCCTCCGGAAGCATGTTCCATGTGTCCACCACCCTTTGGGTAAAAAAGAACTTTCTAGCATTTGTTCTAAACCTGTCCCCTTTCAATTTCTCCGAGTGACCCCTAGTGGTTGTGGGTCCCCACAGTTTGAAGAATCTGTCCTTATCTACTCTCTCTATGCCCTTTAGGATTTTGAAGGTTTCTATCATGCCCCTCTAAGTCTCCTCTTTTCCAGGGAGAACAGCCCCAGCATTTTTAACCTGTCAGCGTATGCAAAATTTTCCATACCTCTTATCAGTTTAGTCGCTCTTCTCTGGACTCCCTCGAGTACCGCCATGTCCTTCTTGAGGTACGGCGACCAGTACTGGACACAGTACTCCAGGTGCGGGCGCACCATTGCGCGATACAGCGGCATGATGACTTCCTTCGTCCTGGTTGTGATACCCTTTTTGATGATGCCCAGCATTCTGTTTGCTTTCTTTGAGGCTGTCGCACACTGCGCCGATGGTTTCAATGTTGTGTCCACCATCACCCCCAGGTCTCTTTCAAGGTTGCTCACCCCTAGCAATATTCCCCCCATTTTGTAGCTGAACATCGGGTTCTTTTTCCCTACATGCATGACCTTGCATTTCTCTACATTAAAACTCATTTGCCACTTTTTTGCCCATTCTTCCAGTCTCGTTAGGTCCCTTTGCAGGTCTTCACAGTCTTCTGTGCTTCTAACCCTGCTGCAGAGTTTGGTGTCATCAGCAAATTTGATAACCTCACATTTCGTCCCCGTCTCCAGGTCATCAATAAATATATTGAACAGGAGAGGTCCCAGCACCGACCCCTGTGGAACTCCGCTCGTGACCCATTGCCAGTCTGAGTATTGGCCCTTTACTCCAACCCTCTGTTTCCTGCCTGCCAACCAGTGTTTGATCCATCGGTAGATATCCCCTTGCACCCCGTGGTTCCACAGCTTTTTAAGTAGCCGTTCGTGAGGTACCTTGTCGAAGGCTTTTTGGAAGTCAAGGTAGATGATGTCTATGGATTCCCCCTTATCCATCTGGCTGTTTATTCCCTCAAAGAAATACAGCTTATACAGCAGATATACATACAGAAATACATCTTATACAGCAGATGGCCACTTTTCAGAAATATATTCCAGACCGCAAACTTTCTGCTTTTCAGCAATGCACTGCCAGTCTCTTACAGCTCAGGAAGTTCATGGTCCGTTCCATCTATGACACATTTGAACTGACATCCCGAGCTACTGCAATGTCTGTAGCTATGAGACGATTAGCATGGCTTCGCGTCTCAGAACTTGATGTTAACCACCAGGACTGCCTTGCCAATGCTCCCTGCCTGGGTGATGAGCTGTTTGGAGAATCTCTGGATACCACCACCCAGAAACTTTCGGCTCCTGAGACGAGGTGGGATACCTTATTGAAAAACAAAAAGAAACCCCCTCCTACTCGTCCTTTTAGGCAGCAGACGTCATATCAGCGCCGTTTCTCTGCTCGGCCAATTCAGCCTCATCCTCCTCAGCCTCGGAGACAGTGACAGCAACAGCACCAACAGGCTCGCCAGCAACAGCCGCCTGCAATCAAACCTGTTGCTCAGCCTAAACCAACTCAGCCCTTTTGACTCTCTTCTCCAGGGCGTTGCCAGTCTTCCTCCCTCATGTCCTCTTCCACAACCTATCGGAGGTCGCCTCCAAATTTTTCTGGCTCGATGGGAGGTAATTACCACCGATCAATGGGTGCTCTCTATCATCGCCCACGGCTACTCCCTCAATTTTCAGACTCCTCCGACGTTAGGCCTGCCAAAAGAGTCTGCTTCCAACAAGGCTCAATCCCTCCTTCTCTCTCAAGAGGTTCAATCCCTCCTTCTTCTCAATGCCATCGAAGAAGTTCCTCCAGATCAGCGAGGTCAGGGATTTTACTCCAGGTACTTTCTAGTTCCCAAAAAGACCGGAGACCTCAGACCTATATTAGATCTCAGAGATCTCAACAAATGTTTGGTCAAGGAGAAGTTCAAAATGCTCTCTCTTGCCACCCTCTACCCTCTTCTCTCTCAGGGCGACTGGCTATGCTCCCTCAATCTCAAAGAGGCTTACACACATATTCCTATCCATCTGATGTCCAGACAATATCTTCGCTTTCTCATCAGTCACACTCATTACCAATACAAGGTGCTACCCTTCGGTCTAGCCTCCTCTCCCAGGGTATTCACCAAGTGTCTAATTGTGGTAGCAGCCTATCTCCGCTCTCACAATTTTCAAGTCTTCCCTTATCTGGACGACTGGCTGATCAAGCCTCATTCTCCCCAGGCGGTTCTGCTTGCCACCAACCAGACCATTCACTTCCTTCAACTGTTGGGTTTCGAAATTAATCGACCCAAGTCGCACCTCATTCCAACCCAGCGACTTCAATTCATTGGTGCCATTCTGGACACTGTTCTCATGAGGGCGTTTCTTCCATCCAACCGCCTTCAGACCATCCTTCATCTCTGTCGGCAGGTGTTTCAACAGATTACCATCTCTGCAAATCACATGATGGTGCTCTTGGGGCACATGGCTTCGACAGTGCATGTCACCCCCTTCGCACGTCTCCACCTGCGCACTCCTCAATGGACCCTAGCAACCCAGTGGTCCCAAGCGACGGATCTTTGCTCACAACACATATCTGTGACATCGTCTCTTCGACAGTCGCATCTTTGGTGGTTGACATCTTCAAATCTATCCAGAGGTCTACTGTTCCATCTACCTCATCATCATCTCGTGATCACCACAGATGCATCCCCTTATGCCTGGGGAGCTCACTTGAACGAATTCCAAACTCAGGGTTTTTGGACTGCCCAGGAAAAGAAGCATCACATCAATTTCCTGGAACTCTGAGCAATGTTTTATGCCCTCAAGGCGTTTCAACATCTTCTCTTTCCTCAAGTACTACTCCTTTGCACAGACAATCAAGTTGCAATGTACTACATCAACAAACAGGGAGGGACAGGCTCTCGCCTGTTGTGTCAGGAAGCCCAACGGATTTGGTTTTGGGCGACAGCTCGTCATTTATTCCTGAAAGCTGTCTACATTCAAGGGGAGCAGAATTCCTTAGCAGACAATCTCAGAATTCTCCAACCTCACGAATGGACTCTCGACCCCTTGACTCTCCAGTCCATTTTCACTCAATGGGGCACTCCTCAAGTGGACCTTTTTGCAGCTCCTCACAATCATCAACTGCCCCTGTTTTGCTCCAGACTCTACTCCCCTCACCGTCTGGCACCCGATGCATTTCTCATGGATTGGACCAATCTCTTCCTATATGCATTTCCTCCTCTACCGCTCATGCTGCGGACATTGTTCAAGCTCAAGAGGGAACAAGCCACCATGATTCTCATCGCTCCACGGTGGCCCAGGCAACACTGGTTCTCCCTTCTACTTCAACTCAGTTCCAGGGAACCCATACTTCTTCCACTGTTTCCTTCTCTGCTTACTCAGCATCAACAGTCCCTACTGCATCCCAACTTACAGTCTCTGCACCTGATAGCTTGGTATCTCTCGGGCTAACTTCGGCTCATTCACTCCTATCTCAGCCTGTCCGTTCTATCATTGATGCTTCCAGGAAACCGGCCACCCTTCATTGTTATCAACAGAAATGGTCTCGGTTTTCTTCCTGATGCCTCTTACATCACCATAATCCCACGTCTCTAGCAGTGGGACTGGTGTTGGACTATCTTCTTTCCTTGTCTGACTCTGGTCTCAAATCTACTTCTATCAGAGTTCATCTCGGTGCCAAGGGGGATCAGGAGGGTATATTATCATGCATGGAGGTAAGCCTCGAAGACGTTCTAAGGCAGACAGATAGATTAAAAATTGACAAATCTCCTGGCCCAGATGGGATCCACCCGAGAATACTGAAAGAGCTTAGAGACGAAATAGCGGAGTTACTCAGGCATATTTGCAACCTATCCTTGAGAACAGGGATAATCCCGGAAGATTGGAGGATAGCAAATGTTACACCAATCTTCAAAAAAGGATCGAGAGGCGACCCAGGGAACTATAGACCGGTGAGCTTGACCTCAGTTCCCGGGAAGATGGTCGAATCACTGATCAGGGAAGGTGTCAATGAGCATATAGAAAAAAATAAACTGATGAGAACAAGCCAGCACGGTTTCTACAAAGGACGATCGTGCCAAACGAATCTACTACATTTCTTTGAGGGGATAAGCAAACATTTGGACCAAGGTAACCCCATTGACATAGTTTATCTGGATTTCCAAAAAGCCTTCGACAAGGTACCCCATGAGCGCCTGCTGAAGAAACTGTGGAACCACGGGGTGGAAGGGGACGTCCACAGATGGATCCAAAATTGGCTGGCGGATAGGAAGCAGAGGGTAGTAGTAAAAGGACACTACTCTGACTGGAAAGGGGTCACGAGTGGTGTCCCGCAGGGGTCAGTGCTGGGACCGCTGCTGTTCAATATATTCATTAACGATCTGGAAACGGGCACGAAGTGCGAAGTTATCAAGTTCGCGGATGATACAAAACTCTCCAACAGGGTCAAAACTGTTGAGGAATGCAAAGAACTGCAGAGCGACCTGAACAAACTGTGTGAGTGGGCAAAAAGATGGCAGATGAGCTTTAATGTGGAGAAATGTAAGGTCTTGCACATGGGGAAAGGGAACCCCATGTACAGCTATACGATGGGAGGGAGGGTGATGGGGAAAGGCACCCTGGAAAAAGACCTGGGGGTTTTGGTGGATACAACAATGAAGTCAGCGGCGCAATGTGCAGCGGCCTCAAAGAAAGCGAACAGAATGCTGGGCATTATCAAAAAAGGTATCACTACCAGAACGAAGGAGGTTATCCTGCCATTGTATCGAGCAATGGTGCGACCACATCTGGAATACTGTGTCCAATACTGGTCACCGTACCTTAAAAAAGACATGGCGATACTTGAGAGGGTTCAGAGGAGAGCAACTAGGATGATAAAAGGAATGGAGAACCTTTTATATGCCGAAAGGTTAGACAAACTGGGGCTCTTTACCCTGGAAAAGCGGAGACTGAGAGGAGACATGATACAGACATATAAAATCATGAGAAGCATAGAGAGGGTGGAGAGGGACAGATTCTTCAGACTAGCAGGGACAGCAAAAACAAGAGGTCACTCGGAAAAACCGAGAGGGGACGGATTCAAAACGAATGCAAGGAAGTTTTTTTTCACTCAGAGGGTGGTGGACACCTGGAATGCGCTTCCAAAGGAGGTAATAGGACAGAGTACAATACTGGGTTTTAAAAAGGGACTGGATGACTTCCTGGAAGCAAAGGGGATTGCAGGGTATAGATAGAAGGTTACTCTACAGGACAAAATCGAAAAGTGTTTGTGAGTTTTAGGGTAGGAGCACTATCAGGTCCTGGACCTGAGGGGCCGCCGCGTGGGCGGACTGCCGGGCGCGATGGACCTCCGGTCTGACCCGACAGAGGCAAGTCTTATGTTCTTATGTTCATTGCTGCCTTTCATGAGCCAATTCATGGAAAACCCCTTTCTGCTTATCCTTTGGTTTCCAGATTCATGAGGGGCCTTTTCAATGTGAAACCACCTCTCAAAGCCCCTCCTGTTGTCTGGGATCTCAATGTGGTTCTTTCCGCTTTAATGAAGCCTCCTTTTGAACCTTTGGCCACAGCACATTTCAAATTTCTCACTTGGAAAGTGGTCTTCCTTATTGCTCTCACCTCTGCCAGGAGGGTCAGTGAGTTACATGCACTAGTGGCTGATCCACCTTTCAGGTTTTCACCATGATAAGGTGGTTTTACGTACACACCCAAAGTTTCTCCCTAAGGTTGTGTCTGACTTTCACCTTAACCAGTCCATTGTCTTACCTGTTTTTTTCCCGAAGCCTCATTCTCATCCAGGTGAACAGGCTTTGCATACCTTGGACTGTAAACGTGCTTTGGCTTACTATCTCGAATGCACTAAACCTCACAGATCATCTCCTCAACTTTTTTTGTCCTTTGATCCTAACAAGATGGGTCATTCTGTATCTAAACGCACTTTATCCAATTGGCTTGCTGCTTGCGTTTCATTCTGTTATGCTCAGTCAGGCCTGACACTGGAAGGTTCTGTCACGGGCCACAAAGTTAGATCTATGGCAGCGTCTGTAGCTTTCCTCCGCTCCACTTCCATTGAGGAAATCTGCAAGGCTGCTACTTGGTCCTCAATTCATACTTTTACATCTCACTATTGTCTGGATGCATTCTCCAGACGGGATGGACACTTCGGCCAATCTGTTTTACAAAATCTTTTTTCCTAATGGCCAACTTTCCCTCCATCCCTCTTTTTGTTAGCTTGGCGGTCACCCATCAGTCAAGAATATGCTGCCTGCTTGTCATGGGATAAAGCACAGTTACTTACCGTAACAGGTGTTATCGAGGGACAGCAGGCAGATATTCTTGCGTCCCACCCACCTCCCCGGGTTGGCTTCTTAGCTGGCTTATCCTAACTGGGGACTGCGCGCCTTCGTCAGGCGGGAAGGCACTCGCGCACGCAATGTGCGGCCTAGCTAGAACTTTCTAAGTTCTTAGAGTGCAATCACTCTAAAATTGTCCGTACCGGGGCTCCGTCGGTGCCATCACCCATCAGTCAAGAATATCTGCCTGCTGTCCCTGGATAACACCTGTTACAGTAAGTAACTGTGCTTTTTGGTGTTCTGGTCAACTGCTTCTGTCAGTTCTATGCTGAAATCTCCTTGAAGTCAGTAAAAGGAGAAACAATCCAGCTCTAACAAACTTTCCTAAAGTCATTGCAGTTTGATATGCAGCCTGACTTGTTAGCGGAGACTTTGTGTAGGTTATGTATTACTGTAAAAATTCAACCTTAACACGACATACTCTGCAAAAGAAATAGTTTTCCTATATGGTAATACCCTGAAAACTTAAGATCAAACAAATAATTCCTTATGATTTTTATTTCTTCTTTTTGTTTCTTTTGTAGAAAGAAGAAGATGTAGACAAAATTGGATCTGTAGAGTATTTTGGGATGAGTGGTGCAGTTGGTTTCCCCCTGCAGTACTACCCCTATTATGGCAAACTTCTACAGCCTGAGTATTTGCAGCCCCTGCTAGCCGTGCAGTTCACTAATCTTACCTACAACACTGAGGTCCGTATTGAGTGCAAAGCCTATGGTGAGAACATCCAATACAATGATAAGGACCGCTTCCAGGGACGCTTTGATGTCAAATTTGACATAAAGAACAGCTGATCACGAGCACCATAATAAAACAGAAAAAGAAAACCTACTAGTCTTGAACAAACTGTCATACATATGGGACCTACACTTAATCTATCTGCTTTACACTAGCTTTCTGCATTTACTAGGTTAGAATGTAAATTTAAAGTGTAGCAATATTGTGACAAATATTTATTCTACTGTAAATGAGACAATTAACATGTACTTGAGCCTTTGGGACATGCCCATTTTTACTGTAAATTATGATTCCATAATTGACATATAGTCAGCAGTGTATTTGGCCCCTAAGTATTGCTGCCTTGTATATTTTATTTGTAGGTGTTCCGTACTATAGGTATAGACTCTGGTCATTTTATTTTCAAGCCATGTTATACTGTATTTGTTTTTTACTTTGTGAACAAGGCTTGTAGCCCAAGGTGTACATACTCAGTAATGGGGAGAAAACTAGCATAATTTTTCTCAAAGCAGCAGTTCCACATACACACACACACACACACACACACATATATATATATATATATATATATATACACATAGGTAGATGTATGTTCTATCTATATATTTAGTTAACCCAGCTTCTCAGTTTTGAAGGTAATTTTATAACAGGCTGTCAAGGCACATAGGCAAATGTGTTATTGCTTTAAATAAAAACTAACATACTTGTATATGCCTATGTACCGTTAGAAAATGACTCCCAAAAAGCAGGCACACTCATTTACATCTGCTCCAAGGAGTTGTAAATTATGTGTGTGCAAATACCAGTAAGAATCGGCACCTATTTATGTATTTTATAAAATAAACCACTTTGTTGCCTCTGGTGTAAGGGTGGTACAGCAGATATGTGAATAAACTAAATTACCTGCATAAATGCCAATCCCATCCCTGCTCTGCCTAATATCTGTGCCCCGGAATGCCTGTACTGCATAAAAGTAGTTCACTGTGACTACTTCTACATGCATATACCTTGGGCAATTTTATAAGAGCATATTTGAGAGTGTAAAATATTGTTCCACCTGTTCAAGTCCCTTATAAAATTACCTCTTTTGTGTCTAGTTCAACTAAGTCAATCACTTAGAGTACTAAATATCCTGTACTCTTATCCGGTATAATACAGCAGTAGTTCTACTAAGTAACATCATGCACTTTAATTAGAAGCAAAAATTAAGTATGCAAGGAACCCCCTCTGGCTTTTTAAATAGCTGGAATGAAAGGAGAAGCAAATGAGAGAGCACGCAACTCACATGCAGACAGGAGATAGCTGCTGCTAATTAGACAGCCTGAGGGCATATAGTTCCTTTATAGAATACTGTCCTCACCTGTTTGCATGAGTAACATTTAGGCACCCACATTTATAAGGGTCACAGAGCTGGCATAACTGGAAGCGCCTAAATGTGGCAGGGACACATATAACATACAGTATTATGTAAGTTAAAAACCTGAGAGCTCTGCCCGTGTGTATGCCCCCTTGTAAATATGCACTGTGCAAGATAGTTGCTTATTTACAGACTAGCACTTAGGCAGCATACCGGCATATATGCGCATAGGTGTATATCTATGTAATTCTGTAATCTGGATGCTGGCATTTTTGTGCATTTAGAAGTCTAGAATAGTAGAACTTATGTGCATATATGTACAAATACCTACTTAACTTGCATGGCACATATTCTGTATGTTACACACATCCCTACACATTATACCAATTCTATGGCTGGTGTATGGGTGCCTAGATAAGTTACACTATATCTTTGTGGACGCAGATGTATCAATGTGCAAACACTAAATAAAAACTCAAAATGTACTGCTGATGAAGTATCATTCAGACTACACCATATAAAGGAAACACATAAAAAATATCAAAATCATAAGTAGATAAGCATAATATCATGGAGAAAAACAGACCTCAATTCACTGGCTCTTGACTTGCATCAAAAACATGTTAGAGCTCTGTTTCATAGGTCTGTAAAAAAAAAAAAAAACCTCCACTAAACATTTATATCCATATATGAGTAAGCTCAGTTTTCTTTCAAATTATTTATATATGCTGTTTCCTTTCAAATTATTTTGTATTGGAATCAATAGTGATAAACTTTAATAATCTAATCAAAATCTTGGATTTATATCTCTCCAAAAGGAGCTCAACTCGGTTCACTTAAAAATTGATAATTGAAGTGAAAGTAGTTAGATTAGAGAGAAAATAACTTATTAATGAAGACCCTCATCCGATATCCTAGAGAGAAGATAACTACCGTAATTTTTCTTATAACAATTTTCTAAGAACTGTTGAAATAACGGTGTTTTCATAGATTTACAGAAAGTCTGGAAGGAGAAAAGAATTCTAACACACTGTACAAACTAACAAACCACTGTAAAAGTATATGAGAAAGATCGAGTAATATTACCAATATATTTTATTCCTTTTAAAGATGGAAAGGACAGTTTAAATTTCTGAGAGTTTCTTGAATCAGATCAACTTATAAGATCTCTCCACAGGCCTTTCCAACTTTTGTTTGAAATACTTATACTCGTATGAACCCCCATGTGATTCATCAGAAGTTTATCACTATTGACACCAACACAAAATAATTTGAAAGGAAATGGTGTGGTGTGGTGTGTCTAAGTGATACTTCACCAGCAGTACATTTTGAGTTTTTATTTAGTGTTTGCCTAGATTAGGTGCCAGAACCTATTGTACTCTTTAATGGAACCTGGGTGCATAGGTTTTGTTATAGGGTCCTAACTTTAGCTTTGGGCGACCTAGTGGTGGTGGTGCCCACTTCTAGAATTGCCTCCCTTATGATTAGTGCTTCAGAACTAGAGATGCATGGGGCTGTTCCTCCTGCTTTGTATTTAATTTTTGTTTAAAAGACTAGTTTCAGTGCTATATGGTACCACTAGTAGTCAATGCTAGCAATCAGTGCTTGAATAGTTTCAGTAAATTGCTAGCTGACATAAAGTATTGCTTTTAAAAGAAAAGCCACTTCTATCGAACAGCACTCCATATTGTTCTTTCTTGTGGTGTTAGGCTCTTTTATTCTTTTATTTGTAATGAACAGACTATATATTTTCCATTTGTCTTCACTGAAATGCAAGGATGATGGGTTGCACTCTACTTTGTATTTAAAGCTTTTTATATAGTGTCTCATTTTCCTCTTGTCCTCCAGTGTGCTCTGAAGAAGTGCAAGAAACTAGTGTCGGTCAGTTTTGCCAGCAATACAGATGCTTATTTTGCTTTATATATATATTATGTTTGTTTTTTTCTGGAGACATCACAGTTTGGTGCTGTCTTTATGAATGTTTTAAACCATTGTCATGGTGGAAGAATTTTATATTTATGTAGGTGTACAATTTTTTTCTTCTGCAAAATGAAGACATGTAATGTATGGAATAAAACCAAAGTCAAAGCCACTTGTTGAGAATAAAGGTAAACTTGTAGTTTGAACTTTATATAAATCAGTGCAGTATCCCCACAGGAAGCTGTTAATTGTTGTCTACTGTGCAAAATCAATGTTATAACATCTGTAATCTTCAGCAGAGGTACAGTGTTCTTGTTCTTTCAGTCCAGTCAAACATCAGACAATAAATGAATGAACACATTTCCACTTGTCAGTCTCAGTCATTTTGAGGGGATAAGCAACTGAAGCTAGAAGTTAGTTGTTCAGAATCTTGAAAAAGTACTGAACCTGAAAAAGGAAAGCAAGAGCACTATTAAGGAGTGCAAATTTTTTTTATAGCTTATTAGAATATCTTATGATAATGCAATCTAAGTTGTCTATATCTCCCTAACCCCCTTTCTGGCAGGAAAAGCTCTAAATCTGATTTGTATTTTGGCATAGTTGCCACATATGGCTTAATGGAGGTGAATACTGGGCTGAACCTACTTATTTATTTCACAAATGCTATCTCATGGCTATCAGATAGTAATACATTTTGGCTACTGTCGCACCAAAATACACAGTCGAGTCACATTATTATGATCATGCCTACCTCTGATGTCAGAGATGCACAGCCAATGAACAAATGCACGTATCGTATGCAGACTTTGTGAGTATATAAGGTGGGATGTCAGCAAATTGTCAATATAGCAGCAGTGGCTGTCATGGGGAAAAAGTGCGATTTATCAGACCTTGAAAAAGGCATGATCATTAGGTACTGGGCCAAGGGCAGCAGCATTTCAGAAACAGTGGAGTTTGTGAAATGTTCACAGGTTGCTGTGGTTAAAGTGTACTGTGAGTGGATACAAGGAAACCTTTTTGACGACAACATGATAACTGTGGGGCAGCATGAGCCACTGATGCAAGAAGTGAACATTGGCTGCTCAGGTTGGTGAGGGCCAATCAGCACACTAGCATGGAGCAACTTGCCATCCAAACAAACCAAGGGGCTTCCAGATGTGTGTCAAAAACAACTGTGCAGTGAACCCTGTTGTGAATGGGGCTCTGGAGCAGATGGCTGGTGACTGCACCCATGCAAAAAAATGGCTTCAATTTGCACAGGAGTACCGACATTGGACTTGCACTGACTGGCAGAGAATTACCTTCTCCGATGAGTCACATTTTGAGCTCCATTGAATGGATGGATGTTGGCTTGTCAGGCGTGAAATCACCGAGAACAAACATCCAGCAACCGTTGTTGAACAAACACAAGCTGATGGCAGCAGCGTTATGATCTGGGGAATGTTTTCTTGGTATGGTCTGGGTCCCTTGATACCTCTGGAATGCATAGTCAACCAATATGGGTATCTCTCCATCCCTGCTGATCAAGTATTGCCAGAATTGTTCGTGAATGGTCACAGAGCACAACCAAGACTTCCAGCTACTTCCTTGGCCTCCGAATTTCCCAGATCTTAACCCAATCAAGCACATTTGGGACCACCTCAATTGATATGCTCAATGACTGGATCTACCACCGTGCACCAATCAGCAACTGCAGTCTGCATGGCTCCAAATACCTCTAGCAACCACCCAGCATTTTATTGAGTTACTCCCACCGTGTCTGGCTGCTAGAGGTGGTTATTCAGGATATTAGCAGGTGGTCATAATAATGTGACTCAACCATATATAATAAGATTTGCCGAGGGGTGAATGCAGTGGACTGAAGTTAGGTACCAGTATGATGTGGACTAAGCACAAATTCAATATTGGAAATTACACACATAATTTCCATTATAGAATACTACTGTAAATCTGCAATTACATGCCTAACTTTAGGTGTGAGCACTTAATGCTAGTTCAGTGATTGTTGTGAATACTCATGCCTACTAGTCAAAACTTCCAAGTGGGTATTTTCAAAACTGACATTCCAAACTCTTTCTTGTTGTTTTGTCTCCAATGTGTCTAAATCTTAAGGGGGCATGTTTTGGGCAGGATGTTTTGCAGGCTGACTTAGAGGAGATATAATAGAGACTTACAAGATCATGAAGGGTATAGAGAGAGTAGAGAGGGACAGATTCTTCAAACTTTTGAAAAATAAAAGAACAAGAGGGCATTCGGAAAAGTTGAAAGGGGACAGATTCAAAATGAATGCTAGGAAGTTCTTTTTTACCCAACGTGTGGTGGACACCTGGAATGCACTTCCAGAGGACGTAATAAGGCAGAGTACGGTACTGGGGTTCAAGAAAGAATTGGATAATTTCCTGCTGGAAAAGGGGATAGAGGGGTATAGATAGAGGATTACTGCACAGGTCCTGGACCTGTTGGCCGCCGTGTGAGCGGACTGCTGGGCACGATGGACCTCAGGTCTGACCCAGCGGAGGCATTTCTTATGTTCTTAAAATGTCCAGGACTTTTTTTTTTTAGATGTTTGGAGCCAGACCTGTTTTAAAAAATGAATAAGAGTCAACAAGGTATCCAAACTGACCAGATGACCACTGGAGAGATTAAAACATGACTCCCCTTACTCCTCCAGTGGTCATAACCCCCCTCCCAACACCCAAAGAGGTGGAAAATAAATCAGAACTACAAAATCCAAATTGCACCAAAAGGTTCCACAAAGGAAATGAAACAGCAAAAAAACAAAAAGATTGTGGAACAGAAGATCGGATGTACCAGTTAGTAGTTCAATAAGCATCCAAAAAATTTAGAAACAATAATCTAAAAACAATCCACAAAGGGTGTATACAGTCACAAGTGACAGAAATCAAATAATATATACAATAAAAATGACCAAACACGGCTGTGTTTTGGCAAAATAAAAATGCCTTTCTCAGGGGTCTTATAGGGTCCTTAGCTGTCTTAAATATAAAGATATAAAAGTCGCAAAAAAAAACCCCAAGTAGTTAAGAGGCTACAAACAAGCAGCACAGCTCACAAGACTTGGGAGCTTGAGTAAAAAGGATACTGAAAACGTGTTGATACTCCTAGGAGAAAAGAGGGCTAGAGGTAGCCCGAAGGCCAAAAAGTGAAAAGTTTTCAGAATTGAACTAATCTAGGGTAGTCAATTATTTTGTCATGCAAATAAGAAGCTAATTTAACTATTAAGTGTGTAACTGGCATTATTCTATAACATTGGCATGCAACTTTGTATGTTAAGGATCTAACTGTGTGAACAAGTTTACAGACAGGAGAAAAGAGGGAAATTCTATTACAGGGAACCTAAGATAAGAGGTTAAGTAAGTGCTGATTTAAGCCTATCCTATAAAGAAAATTAGGCATCTCTTTTTCTTTATAGATTAGTGCAAGTGGTAGAAAGCAAAGATATTTACCTGTAGCATGTGTTCTCCGAGGACAGCAGGCATATATTCTCACATGTAGGTAACATCAATAGAACCTGGTATGAGCACTGCCAAATGCACTGCTACTTTAATTTTTAGACAGTGCCCATACCACACACGTGCCGGTGCCTTCCCACCCAACATCAGCTTGCAGGAACATCTGTTTAGTAACAAAGCTAAGAAGTCAACTAGGGAAGCAAACAGGTTATGAAAATATATGCCTGCTATCATTGGACAACACCTAAGAACATAAGAATAGCCTTACTGGGTCAGACCAATGGTCCATCAAGCCCAGTATCCCATCCTCATGGTGGCCAATCCAAGTCACCAGTACCTGGCAAAAACCCAAAGAGTAGCAACATTCCATGCTACTGATCCAGGGCAAGCAGTATTTATTTATTCTATTTTTTCAATACCGTTCTCCCAGAAGAGCTCAGAACAGTTTACATGAGTTTATTTAGGTACTCAAGCATTTTTCCTTTTCTGTCCTAGCGGGCTCACAATCTATCTAATGTACCTGGGGCAATGGGGGGATCACAAGGAGAAACGTGGGTTTGAACCCACAACCCCAGGGTGCTGAGGCTGTAGATTTAACCACTGTGCCACACTCTCCTTAGCTTCCCCCTTGTCTTTCTCAATAACAGACTATGGACCTTTCCTCCAGGAAATTGTCCAAACCTTTCTTAAAATCAGCTACGCTACCTGCTCTTACCACAACCCCTGGCAATGCGTTACAGAGCTTAACTATTCTATGAGTGAAAAAATATTTCCTCCTATTGGTTTTAAAAGTATTTCCCTGTAACTTTGAGTGTCCCCTAGTCCTTGTAATTGTTGACGGAGTGAAAAATCAATCCACTTGTACCCGTTCTACTCCACTCAGGATTTTGTAGACTTCAATCAAATCTCCTCTTAGTCGTCTCTTTCCAAGCTGAAGAGCCCTAACCTTTTTAGTCTTTTCTCATACGAGAGGAGCTCCATCCCCTTTATCATCTTGGTCACTCTTCTTTGAACTTTTTTTAGTGCTGCTATAGCTTTCTTGAGATAAGGAGACCAGAATTGAACGCAGTACTCCAGGTGAGGCTGCACCATGAAGTGATACAGAGGCACTATAATATTCTTAGTCTTGTTAACCATCCCTTTTTTAATAATTCCTAGCATCTCGTTTGCTTTTTGGCTGCTGCCGCACATTGAGCAAAAGGTTTCATATATTCTACAATGACACCCAGATCTTTTTCTTGGGCGCTAACCTCCAAGGTGGACCCTAGCATCTGGTAACTGTGATTTGGGTTGTTCTTCCCAATGTGCATCACTTTGCATTTGTCCACATTAAATTTCATCTGCCACTTGGATGCCCAGTCTTCCAATTTCCTAAGGTCTGCCTACAATTTTTCACAATCTGCATGCGTTTTAACAACTTTGAACAGTTTAATCACCTCACTTGTTCCAATTTCTAGATCATGTATAAGTTAAATAGCACTGGTCCCAGTACAGATCCCTGCGGCACTCCATTGTTTACTCTCCTCCATTGAGAAAAATGGCCATTTAACCCTTTCATCTGTTTTCTATCCGATAACCAATTTCTTTTTTTTTTTTTTTAGTTCAAAAATTTTTATTTAGTTTAATAGATGAAGTACAATAAATGTTAACAAGGCAAGAAACATGCATGCCGTACGAATGCAAAGATTCACAAAATATTATCTACATAATGTAATACAGCAGGCAGACCTATGCCTATCTATAAGGAGGAAAGTAGCAGCACGACATGCATTGGTTATCTGCATGTTGTGCATGCCGATAACCAATTTCTAATCCACAACTGAATTTTGCCATCAATCCCATGACTTTAATTTTCGCAGGAGCCTCTCATGAGGCTACAGTTTGGTATCTTTGTTTTCTCTGAGGACAAGCAGGCATAATATTCTCACATGTGGGGCTCACAAGCTGCCAGGATCATATTTCTGGAAGAGGTGAAATATTGAATATACAGAAGCCTGGTGAAATCTTATCTTCAAACGGATCACCCTTGCAAGGAACATCAGAAAGGCACTCTTGCACTGAAGTTTCAAGCTCTGAGACCCTGAGCCAAGCTAATTAGTGCATTGCAATTGCCATTGCAAGTGTCTGAGAAGAGACATTGAATACATCAAAATTGCCTCTAGTTGACACAATCCACTTACTTAGCTTGTTTTGAAGTCTGTAGCTAAATTATTTGATGTATTAGTGGGGTTAGCACTTCGGCAAATTTTGGCTGGCTGAAAGACTAGTTCTGATTTGTCCGAGTGTGCTTGGTGGAATGCTGTTTGTTTGGTATGGAAGTATGAGGAAGTGGCTGCAATGAAACAATCACAAAAAAACGTAAAGGGAACTCAGAATCCACAAGTGGATGGGAAAAGCTTTAACATGGGGAATAAACCCCTAAGGCATTTTCACGGAATCTATCATTGCACCACCGATTTTGGTAGAAAGGTGAATAAAATGTCTCTAAAAAACCGGTGTAGTAATTGTTATATATCCATAAAGTGAAAAGATGTCCAATATGTAAAAACTTCAAACTTAGTGAACTTAATTAAACTTATCTTAAATGTCCATGCAGCGATGATCTTAATAGGTTCTGACGCGTTTCGCCGAAATAGGCTTAGAAGGCTTCTTCAGAGAACCTGTAACGCTGAGTGAAAGATTCAGTTTGTAAATCCTTCCTAAACAAAAACACAAGGTGAAACTATAATGAAATTCAAAAACCAAGACTGATACAAAGTCTCGACGCGGTCGGCTGGATACCTGGTACAGAGGAAATAACTTTCATTTCCTATGACGTCAGTGCTCAGCTGAGCACCCCGTATTTATAATGTGCAAAACTGTCCATCATCAATGAAGGAACGCCCACCATTCAACTTCATGGTTCAATCCGGTAGGAGTCACTGTCCTCCAATGGTAAATCCATCTCTGCTCATGTTTCCATAGCCAGGCTTGAACATTACCGCCTCTCTTGAGATGAGCTACTTCCAAGACTAAAAATTGTAAGTCATTTAGCTGGTGTGATAGCGAGTGCCAATGCTGCACTAAGGGGGCTCCCATATCACCCCTCTTGATCTTGCTCAAATGCTCGGTAATGCGTATCTTGAAGCTACGAGTAGTGTGTCCTATGTATAACAATTTGCATGGGCACATGATCATATAAACTACACCCCGGGTGTCACAATCCGTATGATGTTGAAGAATATGGGATTTAGATAAACTGGGGTGATCGATTCGAGTAGTCTCAAGAGCATGAGAGCATATTGTACAGCGACCACATCTAAAATGACCTTTAGACTGAGCTGAGATGTTAACATGTGCACTAACAAATTGAGAGGTCGTAATGTGATCACGTAAATTTCTGCCTCGCGAAAACGCAAACAGAGGAGGTTGAGAGAGCCCTGGATGTACTTGTAAAATGTGCCAATGGGCTTTAATAATCTTTTTGATGGCAAAGGCTTTGTATGAATGAGGTAAAGTGCACACCATGCAAACTTCTTCCATGGCAGGGGAATGCTGTAATAAATATTGGCGGTGAGCATATAAGGCCCTTTTAAAAGCCTTTTTGATGATACCACTCGGATATCCTCTGTCTGTGAACCTTTGTCTCATTTCCACAGATCGTGCCTTATACTCCTCTTTATCACTACATAATCGTCTGAGCCGCAAAAATTGGCCCATGGGCAGATTATCCCTCAAATGACGTGGATGGTAACTATCATAGTGTAATAGATTGTTCCTATCTGTCTGTTTCCGGTATATTGTGGTGTCAAAATGCCCCTGACTTAGTGTGATGCAAATGTCAAGAAAAGCAATCTGAGTAGTGGAAATGGTAGATGTGAATTGCAAATGTGGATTGCAAGCGTTTAACCATAACAAAAAACTGTGAAAAGACTCCTCCGTATTGGTCCATATCAAAAAAACGTCATCTATATAGCGCTTCCACACATAAATATCTGTGCAGTAAGTGGAGGTATAGATGTAAATCTCTTCAAAATCTGTAACATACAAACATGCCAAGGTGGGGCCCATAGCAGTGCCTTGAATCTGCAAAAAATATTCGGTATCAAACATAAAGTAATTCTTTTGTAAGGCAATGCTGGCAATGGTTACAAGAAATTCCACTCTCGCTGCTGATAAGCTGAGAGTCTCTAGATGTCTGCGGACTACCTCAATGGCACTACTCTGAGGAATGTTCGTATATAAGGCCATTATGTCTAAAGTGACTAGATGAGCTCCCTGAGGAACAGAGTGAGTCTCTTGAAGCCACATGAGCATAGATGTGGTATCTTTGATATAGGATTTAGCTAGAGTGACCTGCTGTTTGAGATGAAAATCTACGAAATCTGACAAAGGCTCTAAAAGGGAACCTATACCTGAGACAATCGGACGCCCAGGTGGAGACGTAAGACTTTTGTGAATTTTGGGGACAAAGTATATAACCGGAATAACTGGATGGGTTTGATGTAAGAAACGGTATTCTCTGTCTGTAATGGTCCCCTTTTCCAAAGCCTGCAGTAGAACATGTTGGATGAGATCAGCTATCTCAACCGTGGGATCCATAGGCAACACTTGATAGTACTGTGAATCACTGAGTTGTCTCCGAGCTTCATTAACATAAGCTACAGTGTCTTGAAGTACTATACCTCCTCCTTTATCAGCAGGGCGTATGATGATACTGGTGTCTTTAGATAAAGTGTATATGGATTGCATCATGTCCCTGGAGGTATTACGTCTGGTATGAGATTGCTGACTTTCCAAAGTAGCTATATCTCTTTCCACTAAGTTATAGAAAACTTGTAAGTGGGGGTCCAAATTGCCCGGGGGGGTTCCAAGTGGAGGGTCTATGGAGTCCCGAAGGATCATAATCTGACACCTTGTCTTTAAAAAAAAGGGTAAGATTACATTTCCTAATGAGTTTGTATACACTAATTCTAGTATCCAGAGGGTTATAATTAGTGAATGGAACAAAAGATAAACCTTTAGAAAGAACAGATAGTTCATTGGAAGACAGGTGTCTACTGGATAAGTTAAACACGTTGTTATTGGTGGTTAGGGCCTGGGGGGCCGTCTGCCTCTGGTGGTCCGAGTGCCCCCTGCCTTGTGAGAGGCCGGCCCTTGAAAATTTACAGTGGTTGAACGAGTTTGAATTGGACCTGAATTGGACCTTTACGTTTTTTTGTGATTATTACCTTTTGGAACAATAATTTGTTTACTCTACACCCAGTTGTTGTGCAATGAAACAATGCCATTTGCCAAATTTTCAAAGGGTTTGTCGGATATTTATTGCCAATCTGTTGTATAGAATTACATGGGTGCCTTGTGTGGTATAGGTTTTGTCTTGTTGAAAATTGACAATAAACATTTTGGACATTAAAAATGCCTCTAGCCAAGTACTTCCTCATAGTGAGCAAGTTATTAGATAATTGTTGAACTTGCTTCAATTTCTCTGGAGGGAGGAATTCCTCAAAACTCTGGAAATTATCTATTGATGAGCATAAAGAACTGCAAATGTGTTTTCCGAAATAATCTAATGTTCTGGTTTCTCTTCCTGGAGGCATTCGATCTTAAATTGCTTGAGTGTTTTAGAGCAGATTCCACAACTAAAGAATGATATTGCAGTTGTTTCTCTCAAATCCTAGACACTTTAGAATTCTATACATTGTGTCAATTTTTTTAGAAGCTACCTGAACTGACAGAGGGTTCCTTCCATTTCTTAGAGTATCTTTCATGAACTTATGTAAAGGAACTTTAATACATTCATTTGGTGGTGCTTCATAATCATGAAGGTCAAATATCTTAAAGTGAGGTTCTTCCTCTGTTTCTATCGGCAGAGCTTGACCCATTTGTCTCACAAAGCCAATATAAAATACACTTTCTGGCAGAGACTTGCATCTTTGAGGCAGAGGAGAAGGATCAGAAGGTATACAATAGGATTCTTCTGTTGAGCACTGAGGCAAATCCTAATCTAAATTATTAGAGATAACCGAGTCAGACTCTCAAAGTATTCCCTTCTGAGTGAATCGGAGAGTGTGTGTGTGTCAAGGTATGATTCAGGAGACAAGTCCTCTGGTGATGATGATGCATGTGTTAAGTGAGTCTGTGATGATCTTAATGCTCGATGTTGAGTGGGGGGTACATGATCTTGTTCTCCATCAACGCTTTGATGTGTCTTCGGGTTGGGCTGAGGCAGATATTAAAGCCTTTAGAGCCTGTGAAGACTGTCTGCAGTAGCCCTGCAAGCTCTTGTTTGAGCATAGCCTAGATCTCCTCCTGAAGTTGGTGCTGATACTGGAAGAGACATCAGCAGGAAAGCAGTTTGCTGTACCAGTTGACAAGGTTTGAGAGATCTTGATATCGAGGTATGCCTATGAGAAGACATCAGTTGTATGGAAGGAGAATGCTCCTCAGTGCATCAACACTTACTATGCATTGAGGAAGTTGATGCCTGGGAGGACATTGTGCCATGCCTAGAAGGGGGAAGAATGTTCATGCTTTTTAGCTTTCTTATGTGCCACATCCCTCAATGTGGAAGATGTACAGCCCACACTTTTTGGGCTTGCGAGCTACTACTTTTAAAATGACCAAGTCAAAATGATCTACCAACAATAAAAATTTTTAAAAACAAAAAGCACACTGTACGCAGAGAATATGTGAATTTTCATTTATATTCTGAATTCCCTGCCATACTCAAAGCCAATGTTGTAACAAAAGATTTGTCAAACTGTAGTTTTTGGGTTTCTAGTGTCCTCTTTTGCATACAGAGACAGAAATCACAATGAAATGTCCCAATGATCAGGACCCAAACACTGGACACACTAATTATGGGGGAATGAGTTTGAAATGGTCTGATTATATTGAATACATTTCTTGAAGCCACTTGGCACCCTCTTTGACAAGGGGGAAATATGGCTGAAGCTAAGTCAATAACTCAATGGACTGGGGAACTCGAGTAAAAAGGATACTGAAAATGTGTTGATACTCCTAGGAGAAAGAGGGCTAGAGGTAGCCTGAAGGCCAAAAAGTGAAAGGTTTACAGAACTGAATTAAACTAGGGTAAAATACTGAAATAGGATAAAAATAATTAGGAGGCAAAAAATAAGAATAGGAAGGCACAAAAAAAAAAAAGGTAAATGTTTGACACGCTGAAGAGAAAATTGAAGACAGCTTCTCTGCTTTGCGGAAAATGAAGAACTGATGGTCCCACAAACTGATGTTGGGCAGGACGGCACCAGCACACATGTGTATATTTTATTGTAAATCGCTTAGAAATTTGATTAAGCGATTCAACAAACAACCTAATAAACTTGAAACTTGAAACTTGGTAGGGGCACTGCCTAAAGATTTAAAGTGACAGCTCTTTGGGCAGTGCCCATACTGGGTTCCATGGATGATGTAACCCAGTAACAATTGTACCTTAATTTAAGCACATTTTCTCTGAGGACAAGCAGACATAATATTCTCACATGGGTGACAACTGCCCTATAGTTGGTATAAATGACTGCACTTAAATGTTAGCTAAAATGTGCATAAGTTATACAGTCTGTTCTTGTTATTCGTGCATTCGCAAAGTGGAAATTCACCTGTCTGCGGTTGCATCAATTGCAACCAAATTTCTCATTTATGCCATTGTATTCGTGTATTTGTGAACCTGCACTTCAAAAAAAAAAAAAAAAAAAAACAACCCCCACCAAACTTTTTTTTTTCCCATTTTCGCATCACGGTCAGGCTTTGCTTCCAGATATGGCCCCCAAGTGTCTGGAGAGTGAATTACAAGTACTTCATGCAGGAACCTAACTCTATTTTCCCATAGGATCCAGTGTTCAAGTTCTGCGGTTTTGAGGCGCAACATGAACTGCTGGAACCTAATCTCTATTTTCCCAGAGACTCCATGTTTTATTATTTGCAATTTGCAAACTTTTTGTGAACCATAATACTGCAAATAATGAGAAGATACTGTAATAAAGTATTCTATAATTGATTGATTAATGTATTTATTTATTTATTTCATTTTCTATACCATTCTCCCAGGAGAGCACAGTTTACATGCATTTTATTTGGGTATTCAAGCATTTTTCCTCATCTGTCCTGGTGGGTGCTCAATCTATCTAATGCACTTGAGGCAATGGGGGGATTAAACAACTTTCCCAGGGTCACAAAGAAACAGTGTGGGTTTGAACCCACAATCTCAGGATGCTGAGGCTGTAGCTTTAACCACTCTCCTCCCCTAAAACTGTACATATTAATGTACATATTTGTGTACTCTGCCCATGTGCATGCCTGCCAACAGTGTGCATGCATGCCCACCAACAAAGGGAGGTGAGAGGTTGATAAGCACAGAAGGAGAGAAGGACCATGGGGTCAGTGGCGTACCTAGGGGGGGGGGGGGGGGCGGGCCGCCCCGGGTGCCAGCTCATTAGGGGTGCTCGAGCCTTGGAGTCATGGCCCGGGAACTTCCCTGCTATGGCCCGACTCCAAGGCTTCCGCGAGTCCCCGAAGTGATCCTGCCTGAGCCCTCTCTCTTAACTTCCATTCCCCCACGGCCACACCCCCCGTCGCCGTCGGAGCTTGGTCAGCAACTTCCGGTTTCCGGCTGGGTGGAAGCAAGAAAGGGAGCCCGAGCCGCGTGGGACACTGCAATTAAGGCAGGAACTGAGGGTGAGTATCGCTGGACTGCTTGGCGGTGGTTTTATTGTTATTTTTTTTTCTGCCCGAATCAATTTTTAAAAAACCCCAAAATCGGCCTCCCGAATCATCAACTGACCCTCCCCCCTAAAGCAGGATCGGCAACTTCCTCTTGCTAGCCGGCTCCTGCTTTAGAGGGCGAGGGGGGAGGGTCAGTTGGGAATTGCTGCAATGTCCTGCTTCCCCTCTGGCCTCCTGACCCGTACCTAATTGCATTAGACAGTACTAGATGGGGGGTGTAGGCCTTAAGGGGTGGGGTGTAGGCCTTAAGAGGGAGGTGTAGGCCTTAAGGGGGGGGTGTAGGCCTCCTTCGGGGGGGGGGGGGGGTGCAGGCCTTTGGGGGGGTGTAGGCCTTTAGGGGCTGGAGTCATGGAACTTTTCTATTTTTGTGAATGGCAAGGCTGAGTTCAGTTAAAATATATGCTTTATAAGAAAATATAATAATGTGTTTTATAAAGTTTATAAGCATTGCTGGCATACTCGGTGAGGTGTTCCTAGTGTTGGTGGTGGTGGTAGCATGTCAGTGTGTTGAGAGGAAGAGGTAGTCTGGAAAATTCTGCTGAGCAAACTCTGGGCCCATTTCCACCCCCAGTTAGTCCACTCCACTCAACTGGTTCACACACTGAGTGGGTCTTTGGGTGTTATTTCTGGGTAGTTGTTTTAGAATCTCTTCCAGTGGTTTGTCAGTATCTCCTTCTGGTCCAAGGAAGGAAATTTTGTCAACCTTAGCATTGACCTTCAGAATATGTTTGTAACAGCGCTGCTTGTGTGGCATTAGGCTATGTAGTGATCGAAAGAAAAAAACAGACCTTTGCACATTTTTGCACTATATGGTGGGTGTATGAGGAGATTCATTTCCTGCACAGTTAAGTCCGTGTGAAGTTACCTTGTGCTGTTTTTGACATCTAACAAGGTCTCTGTTTGGAAGGAAAGATCTAAGCTTAAAAATGAAGTGGCCAGAAGTTATGTTAAAAGTAGATAGCGTAGCTGGTTTTAAGAAAGGTTTGGACAAATTCCTGGAGGAAAAGTCCATTAGCGTCTGCTTGCCCTGGATTGGTAGGATGGAATGTTGCTACTCTTTGGGTTTTCACCAAGTACTAGTGACCTGGATTGGCTATTAGTGCTGCCCGATTCACGATTCGAATCGGTTCACCGATTCGAATCAGTTGAATCGACGAGTTCGGACTATTTCACGCCGCCGGACTCTTCCCATCTAATGTAACTTCCGGTTTTGCGAAACAGTAAATTACATCGGAAAAAACGAAAGGAGTGGGAGAGTCAAGCGGCGAGCGAGCGGACCTCGTGCAGCAGACCTCGGCACTCAGCAGCAACAAATACTAGTTTTGGCTGGCTCTTTCCCCGCATTTCTCCTCTCTTCCCCACGATTTAATATCCAGTTCAGGCAGTAAGTAAATACATCGGCAGGGGGGGGTCTGGTAAGTCTTGGGGGCTGGGGATGGAAGGTGAGAATCAGTTCTGTAGGCTATCAGAAATTTGCTTAATTATCTACTCACACAGAAAAGCAGTAAAGTCAATAGGTTCTCTGAGTGGGAACAACCTGTTTGATCTTGCACTCTTGTGATTGACCAATTGTTTATCACTGTTTAATTTATCACATTGATTAATTTGAGCACACCTGAGGTGTCCTATGATGGTATGCACTGCAGGCAGAGGGTGATTAACCTGTGCCTTATTGTGTAAAGCGCTGGAGAATTCTCTCCTCTCACGCTGAGGACACCCTGCTTCAGTATAATCATTTATATGATTTATCTTATAAACATTATTACGTGGTCTTTTCCTCAAGTGCTGAGACATCAGGTTGTTCCCACTTGGAGAACCTATTGACTTTTACTGCTTTTCTGTGTGGCTTTAACATTTTTGCTATTCAGTATACCTAAACTATTATTCAGTTGAAAAAATTTGGTTTGTTCAATCAAATCCTGTGTGGACATTGGACTTCTATGAGTGAATGTTCTGCTTGATTGAACAAACTAAATTTTTTCTACTGAATAATAGTCTAGGTACAATGAAAGTAAATAGCAAAAATGTTTGAGTAGATAATTAAGGAAATCTTTTTCATATTGCTTGCTTATGGACTGGGAAAAAAGACTGTTCAAGCAAATGTCTCCAGAACTGCTTTAATGGAAAAATGTGATTTTTGTTTTTTTAAGTACTTTGTGAAATTTATTGTTGTTGTGAAATTTATTGTTGTACTTTGTTTAAACTTAAAAAGCGGTGTCATTAACAGTGAATCGAATCGAAAAATCGATTCAACAGGGTGAATCGAATCGAATGAAATATTTTTCTCTGAATCGGGCAGCACTATTGGCTACCATGAGAATGGGCTACTGGGCATGATGGACCATTGGTGTGACCCAGTTAGGCTATTCTTATGTTATGTTCTCATCTGTAGGGGCCTTTGTTTTCACTTCTTATTTTAATGTATTTTTTTCCTGGGAACTTATCAGTGTTTTTTTTATAATGGGAACAAAAATGGAAGAGAATTAATGTGTGTGGAATGGGAGGGTAACTAATTTCTTCAGCTAAATAATTCAATCCACTTCAAACAGACATAGGAGAACTCACGCACCATTCACACACCCTCCAACCAAAAACGTCAAAAGAAAAAAACTGTTCGACAACCTCCTAGCCATTCGAGCTGCAACACTTGACCCCCAACTCTACAACCTATTGACCTCAACCACAAACTACAAAACCTTCAAAAAAGAAATAAAAACCCTTCTATTAAAAAAACACATAAAACCGAACTAACATAATCAGAACTGTCCCAAGCATCACCTGCAACTACTCCATATGTACTTCTGATGTCATGACAATTCAGACATAATTTATGTTATGTTATGTTTGGAATAATGGTTACATATATGAGGTTCAATAAAAGAAAATTTTCACTGCCTGTTTCTATTCTGACCATTTATTTCATTTCATGGTTATTGCAAAAAAAAAAAAAAAAAAAATTTTTACATGGGCGGGGTGTCAAAAAATGATGGGCCCCGGGTGCCACATACCCTAGGTACGCCACTGCATGGGGTGAATGTTATTTTGATCTTCATGAAAGGTTCGAGGGGAGATCTGGGAAACTACAGACCGGTGAGTCTGCCCTCAGTACCGGGAAAGACGGTAGAGGTGCTGATAAAGGACCACATCATTGATCACCTTGATGGACACAATCTGATGAGGACCAGCCAGCACGGCTTCAGCAAAGGAAAATCTTGCTTGACGAACTTGCTGCACTTCTTCGAAGGAGTAACAGGCAGATAGACAAGGGTAACCCAGTCGACATCATATCTGGATTTTCAGAAGGCGTTCAACAAGGTTCCGCATGAACGACTACTTTGAAAAATTGCGAGCCATGGAATCAAGGGTGAAATACGTGGATTAAAAACTGGCTGGTGGATAGGAAACAGAGAGTGGGGGATAAATGGACAATACTTGGACTGGAAAAGCATCATGAAAGGAATGCCGCAGGGTTCGGTGCTTGGACCTGTGCTCTTCAACATATTTATAAACGACCTGGAAATTGGTACAACGAGTGAGGTGATTAAATTTGCAGACAATACAAAGTTATTCATAATAGTGAAGACACAGGAGGATTGCGAAGACCTGCAACGTGACATCCATGTTAAACCTCATTTGCCATGTCACAGCCAATTTTTCGAGTGTGTTTATAAGTGTAAGGTGGTGCATGTCGGTAACAAAAATCTTATACACGAATACAGGATGTCCGGTGCAGTACTTGGAGAGACCACCCATGAAAGAGACTTGGGAGTACTGGTTGACAAGTCAATGAAGCCGTCCGCGCAATGTGCGGTGGCAGCAAAAAGGGTGAACAGAATGCTAGGAAGGATTAAGAAGGGATCACAAACAGATCGGAGAAGGTTATCATGCCGCTGTATTGGGCCGTGGTATGCCCTCACCTAGAATACTGCGTCTAGTACTGGTCGCCGTACATGAAGTACGACTCGAAAGGGTCCAGAAAAGAGCGACTACACTTCTCCCTCCATATCCACAGGGGTTAGGGGCAGAGCCGTCCCAAGAATATTAAAAAAACGAGAATACTATTCGGGCCGGCTCTGACCCACCTCCTGCTTCCACCCGGCATCCCTTAAGCTTTACCTGGTGGTCTAGTGGTTTTTTGGGGCAGGAGCAATTTTCCTACACTCCTGCCCCATGCAGATCACTCACAGGAAATGGCTGCCGTGAGCTCCCGACAGGTTACAGATCACTAACAGCAGGCCAACAATTTTGTGTTTGAGTTCTTTGAGTACCACGGGATGTATACCATCTGGTCCTAGTGATTTATCACTTTTTAACTTGTCAGTTTGGCTTAATACATCTTCCAGATTCACTGAGATTTCTTTCAATTCCTCTGAATAATCACTCTTGAAATCCATTCCTGGTTCAGGTAGATCTCTGCAATGATCATACTATGCGTACTTCAAAAGATGATTTCAATCTCACAAATGCTCCGAAAAATGTAATCCTCCCAGGGACAAGCTCTATAGGAGAACTCACCACTTAATCACTGCATATGTGTTGCTGATTGAAAATTAAATTCAATATCGATTAAAACACTTATAATTAGTAGGTTCAAAACTTATCTGATTTGTGCTACATGAAAACTTATCTCAAAAAGATCTTAAAGATCTATAAATGCCGGCTTTTCCTAATTATGACTGGGATAGCTATGCAGATGGTAACTTGTAATTGGAAAAATTATGATCGCCTCAATTTTCCTTTTTGGTGGGCGAATTTATGCTCCAGCTATAGGTATGAAAAAATGAATGCTGACATGTTGGGGCATAGTAATTTATTTAAACTGGTTTGGGGCCCATTGACGTCTTTTATTACTTTATTATAGATACATGTCTTTTGTCTTTAATTTTTGTTTATTTCCATACACATCCAGGAAAGGGTGAGAGGGTGGGGGGTTATTTCTATCTTATTCTTGGCCCTTTGAGTATATACATAGAGGGTGGGTGGGAGGAGGGTGGGTTTACTTTACTATTTTATTTATTTATTTTTTTCCTCCTTCTTTATTCATTTTCAAATTTGACAATAAGTGCACAAAATAATATATTTCAACAAGTTATTACACAATAGCACTTTAATATCTACTACATACCCCCCTACCTCCCAACCTTCATCATATTTTCAATCAGAATATACACATGTTATAGAATATATTATAAACCACACAAAATGATATTCATAAATTCCTGATATCAGAAAGCAAGTGCTAATACTCTTCAATGTATGACTGCGGAAGAGACTCAGTGTTTCTCAGGAATTACCTGTGAAACTATCTATGGCAATATGCGTATTGTCATAGAGAAATACATCCTTGGTCTCATCTACCTCCGCTGCCAATTCACTATTTTCACTTAATTTTTTCACTCTTACTCTTTTATCACTCTTTTGATTTTCAAAGTATTATCTTGTATAAAAAAGAAGAAGGAGCACTTATCTTAGTAGTTTCTTCTGGTAATGTGAAATCACCGCAGAATGCAGTTTGCAAAAATCTAGCGCGATGGTAAGCTATCACGCTTAAAGAAGTCGGTCTCCTTTTCCAGAGTCTTGAAAAGGAAAACCTCTGGAAAAGGAGACCGACTTCTTTAAGCGTGATAGCTTACCATCGCACTAGATTTTTGCAAACTGCATTCTGCGGTGATTTCACATTACCAGAAGAAACAACTAAGATAAGTGCTCCTTCTTCTTTTTTATACAAGATAATACTTTGAAAATCAAAAGAGTGATAAAAGAGTAAGAGTGAAAAAATTAAGTGAAAATAGTGAATTGGCAGCGGAGGTAGATGAGACCAAGGATGTATTTCTCTATGACAATATGCATATTGCCATAGATAGTTTCACAGATAATTCCTGAGAAACACTGAGGTCTCTTCCGCAGTCATACATTGAAGACTATTAGCACTTGCTTTCTGGTATCGGGAATTTATGAATATCATTTTGTGTGGTTTATGATCTTTGAAGATATTCAGCTTGTATAGCGATAATAGAATATATTATAACATATTATGTAAAATTGTACCCAACACCCTCCCCCACAGCAGCTTGAAGATTATGAAAATCGTGGTAGGAGAAAGAATGTGAAACTTTTTGGGTTAGCTGAGAATTTAGAAGGGGGTAATCCGATTCAATTTTTAGAGAACCTGTTGTCCAAGATATTACAGTTAAATTTTAAACCCTCATTGAAATAGAGTGGGCACATCGAATACCTGCAAGGCGGTTTGAAAATCAAGGGAGACCAAGACCTCTAATTTTTAAATTATTAAGATATCAACAGGCGTTTGATATTTTAAAAGCGGCAAAAAGTGACAAAAATTTGAACTATAAAGGATCAAAAATTTGGTTTTTACCAGATTTTGCCAAAAATACAGCAAGTATAAGAAAACAATTCCTGGAAATGAGACCTAAATTAAAAGAAAAAGGATACAAGTATGGTCTTTATTATCCAGCTAAAATGAGAGTTTCTAGCGGAGATAAGTCTTTATTTTTTAGTGAGCCAGAGAAGTTGAAAGAATTCCTCTCAAAGACAGAACCTATGTCCTTTTAGGGCATTATGGATACATTACTATTTTAAATAGGGAAAGGTTATTGAAAGAATCTATGTATTTGTGTTTTTATTGATTAGTCATTGGGTGGGATAAAATGGTTGCTCATGTATGTCTGTAAGATGATATATTATATGTTTATATACTTGTGTATTGCACTGTTAATATTTGGAAAATCAATAAAGAATTAAAAAAAAAAAGATCTTAAAAGGTGGGATACCTTTAAGATCTTTTTGCGATAAGTTTTCATGTAGCACAAGTCAGATAAGTTTTAAACCTACTAATTATAAGTGTTCTACCATGGCTTCCTGATGCCCAAAAAATGTGATCGCTTTTAGTGATCCTCAAAAAATGTCGCTTACCTAACGTTTTTTTTTTAATGGGCACAGATGCTGTGCATATTATACATGCACAATATCTGCCCCATTAGAAAAAAAGCATCCCCCACCAAACTCTGCTGCTTGAGAAAAAATGGCAGAAAGAATGCCCACTCCCTCCTGACATAGCGACTCCCTGCCCCCCATGGCAGCAAAATGACAGGAGGGATGCCCGCTCCTCCTGCCACCAAAGGCCCACTCCTGCGCCAGATGCCCACCCCATACATCTCCTACTCTCCTCCTTTCCCCCTGAAAAAAAGGCAGGAGGGATGGCCACTCCCTCCTGCCACCAGAGGTCCCCAGAAACCCCACCCCCACCCTCTGAACCCCCCCATACCTTTTTAGAGAAATTGGCGTGGAAGGGAAGCTCAGTCTGTCCCGCTCATAGACCAGCCAGTTCAAAATGGCGAGTCTTTCCCTTCATGGTGTATCATGTGATGAACGGGGAGGGGCCTAGGTATCTGAGCTCAGGATACAAGGGGAAGGAGTCTAAGGCCCAGATAGGCCCTGATTGGTTCAGTCAAGCCATAGACTCCTCCCCCTTATATCCTGAGATACAGAGAGTGGAGCCTTAGGTGTCAGGGGAGGGGAGGGGCCTTAGATGTCAGTCAATCAGGGCTTTAGGCCCCTCCCCATGCATCACATGATGCACCAGGGAGGGAAAGGCCTGCCATTTTGAACTAGAGGGTGGGGTTTCATGGGACCTCTGTGACAGAAGGGAGTGGGCATCCCTCCTGTCTTTTTGGGGGGAGAGAGAAAGAGAATGGTAGAGGATGTTTGAATGGTGCCTGGCACTGGAGTGGGCATCCATCCTACCTTTTATGGAGAGGGCGCCTGGCACGGGGCTGGTGGGTGGGTCTTTGGTGGCAGGAAGTAGTGGGCATACCTTGTGCCGTTTTGCTGCTATGTGGGTGGGTCAGCATGGCAGAAGAGTAGGTATCCTTCCTGCCATTTTTGTCTCACAAGGGAGGGGCAAATGGCAGGAGGGAATGGCCATCCCTCCTGCCAATTTTCACTAGCATGGGGGGGGGGGGGATTCCCAGTACTGCGTTCATTAGGGGTCATTGGGGAGGGTAGTCATTAGGAGGCAGGGGGCTTTTTTAGTGGGGAAAATATTGTGCGTGTGTAACACACACAGCATCTGTGCCCATTAAAAAAAGAAAGAAAGAAAAGGTTTCCTGCCCTGAACAGCATGGCAGGAGGCTTTCCCCTGCCTCTCAGCTGTTTGGGCTTCCCCTGCTGGTTCTGCGCATGTGTGAGAGTCACTCTTACAGTGATCCATCGGATCGAAGAGTCAGGGATTACAGCAAACATCCACATGAATCATTTGCATGCAAACTTTTTAGTGCATCAATAGCTCTTTCTAAATCGGCCAAAAATCAGATCAGTGCAGACCCACACAATCTTACCAATCCTCTTAGTGCATCTAGGCCAATGTTGGAGTAATTGAAATCACTAGATAAATAAGCTCATACTCTAAGTACACATCTGAGGGAACCATCCATCCATCCAAGCACACAAACCAAGCAAACCTAACAGAGCAAAAAAAGGGGAAAAGAAAAATAAGTGGAGAAAAGACCTCAGTTGGGCTTTCATTTGTCAAAAACTTCACTTATGATCATACAGTACTTCAATGCTCTAACATCACTCCTAAGTTATGCACAAAACTAGTGCTGTAAATCCAAAAGGAGGTTGCACACACCCCAAGAAAAAGGGGCACTTGAGACACAGTTCCACCAGCAGCCAATAAAGCAGGTAAAGAAGACAGTACTTAGCTGCCGAAATCACTGATTCAGCGCCTCTGCCCCGCACTGCACAGACAGGGCCACAACAGTGACAGAAATATCCACAGGACCCAACAGGAACTGTCCTTGTTTCGCCGAACCTGCATCAAGGGTCAATGTTCACCAAACAGGCCCGCCATTCATACTGTGACACAAGGCAATAACCAGACACGGCAAAAAGCGCTGGTGAAATCATCCATTATTATACTGTTGCCCAATTTTCCAGCTTTCTTAATCTCTGAAAACATTTTTTCATCTGCCTGCTTTATAGTACTATACTTTACTTTATTTATATACCACTTATATCCTAAGTGGTTTACATTCAGGTACTTTATCATATTTCCCTATCTGTCCCGGTGGGCTCAAACTCTAGCTAGCTAGTCCCCACACACATAGCATTTCTATCCATATGGCTTCCACACTGCTATCTACGTAATGCTGAATGTTTGTTTGATTCCATTCTCTCTTTAACATATAGTGCAATCCCCCTCCAATTTAATCTATTCTACCCTTGCAATATAATTTGTACCCATGTAACACAGTGTCCCACTGATAGGCATCTTAGAAACCTGGTGGAAGGATAACAATTCTATCTATCTTATCATTCAGTGCTATATACTCCTAACTCTCCTATTTTATTTTTTAGGTTTCTAGAATTTGTATACAGACACTTCAAATAGTTTGTTTCCTTGTATCTACAGGCTGCTGAGATGACAGAGATAATTTGAGTCCTTTACTATGCCTTCCTTTTAAACACTCCTGACTTTCTTTCATCATTATCAAAACCTCTCTATTGGGACTCCCTAAATATCCTGTTTCAATAGTATCCTTCAAGGATACTCCACACCGAACTATCCACTCCTGGGCAACTGTCAGCTTTCCCCCACACCCATCTCAGTTTAAAAGCTGTTCTAGTTCTTTTTTAAACATTAGCGCCAGCAGCCTGATTCCATCACGGTTAAGGTGGAGTCCATCTTTTTGGAATAAGATCCCCCTTTCCCAGAGAGTTGATCAGTTCCTACCAAATCTAAATCCCTCATCCCTGAACCGTCGTCTCAACCATGCATTCTGGAGCTCTGCCTGCATTTTGCGTCCTGCATATGGAACTGGGAGCATTTCTGAAAATGCTACCCTAGTGGATCTGGGTTTTAGCTTTCTACCTAAGAGCCTAAATTTGGCTTTCAGAACCTCCCTCCCACATTTTCCTATGTCACTGGTACCTACATGTACCAAGACAGCCAGTTTCTCCCCAGCACTATCAAAAATCTTATCTAAGTGAAGCATGAGGTCTGCCACCTTCACACCAGGCAGGCAAGTGACCAGGTGATCCTCACATCCAGCAGCCACCCAGCTTTCTACATGCCTAATGATCAAATCACCAACTACAACTGTCCTAATCCTTCCTTCCTGAGCAGAAGCCCCTGGAGATATTGAGGATGCTCAGTGAGAGAGAATATTGCATCCTCTGGTGGGCAGGTCCTGACTACAGGATTATTTCCTACTTTACCAGAGTAATGCTTTCCTTTTAGGAGACCTCCCTCCTCCAAGGTAGCACAGCAGCTGCCAGACTAGAAGTGGGACTTCTCTACAACATCCCTGTAGGTCTCCTCTGTGTACTTTTGTGTCTCCTTCAGCTCCTCCAAGTCTGCTATTCTAGCCTCAAGGGAATGAACTCATTCTCCGAGAGCTAGGAGCTCTTTTCAGTGAGCACACACATATAACTACAGTGACACTCAGTGCAAGAGAATGGATAGCACCCCTCTTGCTGCTGGATTACTGTCTGCATCTTATTATTGAGTTGATTAATTAAATCCTATTAAGCTACTAGGAATATGTTAGACTAGTATAGCGAGACTTAGGGCTCCTTTTACAAAGGCGCGCTAGCGTTTTTAGCACACGCTAAAATGCCGTGCGCATTAACCGCTACCTCCTCCTCTTGAGCAGGCGGTAGTTTTTCGGGTAGCACACGCTACTCCAGTGCGTGCGCTAAAAAACGCTAGCGCACCTTTGTAAAAGGAGCTCCTAGTATTATATTATATGCTCTATTTAGTGTTTGTTCAAACGCTCGCTCTCCAATCTCCAACACAACCAAATCACTAGTAGGTCAAAAGATAATTTCTTCCTCACTTTATTTGCTTTCAAAGCAGGTCTAAATCTGGGCATGTTTTGGGACGCCCAATCAAATCATTTTGCTATCCGCTATGGCAGCAGAACATACATCCCCTAATGTCACCCATGTCATGTCTATAGAACGCCCGCTTTGCAGACGTCTTGATTTTGGTGAATGCTGCTTTATAAATTTTGTTTTAGTTATATGTTGATTTTTTGGATGTATTTCTTTTTTGAAAATGAGCCTGAAAGTCTTTTTTTTTTTTTTTTTAATCTTTATTCATTTTCAAATCAAAACAACAAGTGCACAAAAATACATCATACAAGTAATTCCAATATAGCACTATAATATCTAACACATAAAATCTAATACAGTGGTACCTTGGATTACGAGCATAATCCGTTCCAGGAGCATGCTCGTAATCCAAAATGCTCGTTTATCAAAGCGAGTTTCCCCATAGGAAATAATGGAAACTCGCTTTGATAGGTTCCCACCCTCCACCCCCCCAAGGCCAGCAGCGCTGTTCTCCTCCCACGAGAACCGGCATTGAGCCCCCCCCCCGCGAACCGGCACCCTCCCCCCCCCTGCCGCCATCGGGCATCCCCCCGCCGCGACCTGAGGTCCCCCAACCCACCCGAACCCTCTTCTTACTTCAGTGTAGCCTCCGCACCAGCAACGGCACCGGCACCAGCATGTCCTGCCGGTGCCCGAAGATCTGCCTCCTGTGCTGGGCCTTGAGCATGTGCGCATGCTCAAGGCCTGAGAGTTCACGTAGAGAACGTGAACTTTCAGGCCTTGTGCATGTGCACATGCTCAAGGCCCAGCACAGGAGGCCGATCTTCGGGCACCGGCAGGACATGCTGGTGCCGGTGCTGAGGCTACACTGAAGTAAGAAGAGGGTTCGGGTGGGTTGGGGGATCTCAGGTCGCGGCGGGGGGGGGTTGCCCGATGGCGGCGGGGGGAGGGTGCCGGATCGCAGGGGGGAAGGTGCCGGTTAGCGGTGGGGGGGGGGGGCGCTTGCAAATTGAGGTGCGCTCGGTTTCCGAGGCGCCGATTTTGCGAATGTTTTGCTCGTCTTGCAAAACACTCACAAACCGGTGCACTCGTAAACCGAGGTACCACTGTAGTGTAATAACCCCCACCCATCCACTCACCCTTCATCACATTTTCAACTAAAATAGAATATATACATGTTATATAACACATGCTTTCCCAACTTGTTGCAACAAGCAAATTCTACAGCTGGCAACTACAGTATCTCAAATAAACTGAAGCATCATACTTCTGCCCTCTACCCTACCTCACCAGAAAAGAAAAAAGGAAAACTCGATTAATGGAAAAAATGGGACAAAGAGCCACTAGCTAGTCAGTTATGATATGACTACTTATTAACATATTAAGGCTTAATCATTGGCTAAAACATGAAAAAAAAATCTGAAACAAAGCCAGGGGTCAGGGTCACTACGTTGCAAGAATTAAAGTCTGTACTCTCAGGCCAAGATTCATGCTACCATATCATTTGGGTGTTACTTACCATTTCTGACTTGCTGTTGCAATGAGCTGCTTCATATCTTTAGCTCCCTAATCTCATTTTTGACATAGTGCCCACAATACACTGCTAGCATGAGACTTATAAATACTAGTACGAAGTCCAACCACTGATTTACAGTAATCTAATCCCTTTTTACAATGTCTGCTTTACTGCTTTTTAGATAATGTGTATGTAGCTTGCATTATTCATACATACATTTTCTTTTGATTTACTGAACATAAAATGAACATAAGAAGTTGCCTCCGCTGAGGCAGACCAGAGGTCCATCTCGCCCAGCGGTCCGCTCCCGCGGCGGCCCATCAGGCCCTTTTGCCTGAGCAGTGGTCCCTGACTAGCTTTATAACCTATCTCTACTCCTATTCCTGTACTTTACCTCTACTCCTCCTATCCCTATAACCCATCTCTACACTTATCTATACCCCTCAATCCCTTTGTCCTCTAGGAACCTATCCAAGCCTTCCTTGAAGCCCTGTACAGTGCACCTATCTACCACAGCCTCTGGAAGCACATTCCATGTATCTACCACCCTCTGGGTGAAAAATAATTTCCTAGCGTTTGTTTTAAACCTGTCCCCTTTCAATTTCTCCGAGTGCCCCCTTGTACTTGTGGTCCCCTTTAGTTTGAAAAATCTGTCCCTGTCTACTTTCTCTATGCCTTTCAGGATCTTGAAGGTTTCTATCATGTCTCCCCTAAGTCTCCGTTTTTCCAGGGAGAACAGTCCTAACTGTTTCAATCTGTCAGTATATGAGAGATTCTCCATACCCTTTATCAGCTTAGTAGCTCTTCTCTGGACTCCCTCAAGTACCGCCATGTCCTTTTTGAGGTACGGCGACCAGTACTGGACACAGTATTCCAGATGTGGCCGCACCATTGCACGATATAGTGGCAGGATGACTTCCTTCGACCTGGTGGTGATACCCTTTTTAATGATACCCAACATTTTGTTTGCTTTCTTCGAGGCTGCGGCGCACTGCGCTGACGCCTTCAGTGTTGTGTCAACCATCACTCCCAGGTCTCTTTCAAGGTTACTTACCCCAAGTAGTGATCCCCCCATTTTGTAGCTGAACATCGGGTTTTTCTTCCCCACATGCAAGACCTTGCATTTCCCTATGTTGAAGCTCATTTGCCACTTTTTGGCCCACTCTTCCAGTGTCGTTAGATCCTTTTGGAGATCTTCGCAGTCTTCCATGGTTTTAACCCTGCTGTATAGTTTGGTGTCATCCGCAAATTTAATGACCTCACATTTTGTTCCCTCCTCTAGGTCGTTTATGTAGACATTGAACAGGAGCGGTCCCAGCACTGACCCCTGCGGAACCCCACTCGTGACCCATTTCCAGTCTGAGTAGTGCCCCTTTATTCCAACCCTCTGCTTCCTGTCCGCCAGCCAGTTTTTGATCCATCGGTGGACCTCCCCTTGCACCCCGTGGTTCCATATCTTCTTAAGCAGTCTTTCGTGTGGTACCTTGTCGAAGGCTTTTTGGAAGTCAAGGTAAATGATGTCTATAGATTCCCCTTTATCTACCTGGCTGTTTACCCCCTCAAAGAAGTACAATAAGTTTGTAAGGCATGACCTACCCTTACAGAAACCATGCTGACTCGACTCTAGCTGCCCATTGTTTTCAATGAGTTCACAGATGCTGTCCTTAACCAGCGTTTCCATCATCTTTCCTGGGACCGAGGTCAAGCTCACCGGCCTGTAGTTTCCTGGGTCACCCCTTGAACCCTTCTTGAAGATGGGCGTGACATTCCAGTCCTCCGGGATCTCTCCAGTTTTTAGGGATAGGTTGAATATTTGTCGAAGTGGCTCTGCTATTTCGTTCCTTTGTTCCTTGAGTACCCTTGGGTGAATGCCGTCCGGACCCGGCGATTTGTCGCTCTTTAGCCTGTCTATCTGCCTGAATACATCCTCTTGGCTTACCTCTAATCTGACCAGCTTAACATCTCGGTCTCCATTTATGATCTCCTCAGGTTCCGGAATGTTGGTTGTGTCTTCCCTCGTAAAGACTGACGTGAAGAACTCATTTAACTTGTCCGCTATCTCTTTTTTATCTTTTACCACTCCCTTTCTGTCTCCATCATCTAAGGGTCCCACTTCCTCCCTAGCCGGTTGTTTCCCCTTATTGTACCTGAAGAATGATTTGAAGTTTTTTGCTTCTCCCGCCAGTCTCTCTTCGTATTCTCTTTTGGCTTTTCTAACCACTCGGTGGCACTCCCTTTGGTGTTCTTTGTGCTCCTTATGGTTTTCCTTTGTTCGGTCTTTTTTCCATATTTTGAACGATGATTTCTTGTCACTTATCGCCTTCCTCACTGCATTTGTTATCCACACTGGGTTTTTAGTTCTATTCTTTTTGCACCCTTTCCTGAACTTGGGGACGCACAGGTTTTGTGCTTCGTGCACAGTGTCCTTGAGTAGGTTCCAGGCTTTTTCTACGGACTCCATCTTCCTTGTATTGCCGTTGAGTTTCTTTCCCACCATCTTCCTCATGGCATCATAATTCCCTTTTTTGAAGTTGAGTGCCATCGTTGTGGTTCTTTTCACCTTTACTGATCCAATTTCAAGCCTGCACTGGATCATGTTGTGATCGCTGTTTCCTAGTGGGGCTAATACCGCCACCTCCTTTGCGGTATTAGCCCCACTAATACCGTTGAAAATTAGTGTCCATTGAAAATTAGGTCAAGAGTAGCGTCTCCCCGTGTTGGTTCTGTGACAAGCTGTTCCATGAAACAGTCCCTCGTGACCTCCAGGAATTTGGTCTCCCTCATGCAGTTTGAGTGCCCAATATTCCAGTCTATCCCAGGGTAGTTGAAGTCCCCCATCACCACCACTCTTCCACTTTTGCATACCTGCTTCAGTTCCGCCTCCAGGTCCTGGTCGATTTCTTCCGGTTGTCCAGGTGGGCGGTAGTACAGACCCAATTTTATGTCTGCTCCAGGTCCTCCCGGTAGCTTAACCCATAGTGATTCCAAGCCATCCGCCCTTACTGTTGTTTCCATCCTGGTTGAGGGTATGGAATCTTTTATGTATAGCGCTATTCCTCCACCCTTTTTGTGTGTTCTGTCTCTCCTGTATAGTTTATACCCTGTTATGGCCACATCCCATTTATTGTCATCAGTCCACCATGTTTCTGTGATTCCAATTATGTCTGTGTCCTTCTTGCTGGCTATGACCTCCAGCTCTCCCATTTTGGCCCTTAGGCTCCTGGCATTAGTGTATAGGCAATGTAAGTCCCGGTTGTTTGCCCTCCCTGTTGGTTTTCCTTGTGTTTTGGCACTCCTGCAGGCCCCCTCATGGGTTGCCAGTCCCCGAGCCTCATCTCGGTCATCCTCCTCCTGCGGTGTGTCTGTGTCGTCCTCAACCTGTTTCCCCATTTTTGGTTGCCGCTCTGGCTCCTGATGTTCTCCATTGATCCTGCTTGCTAGTTTCATTTGTGCCCTGGGCCCCTGCGTTGCGTCCTTAGGTCCTTTTTCAATAATCTCCCACTCAGTCCCGAGCTCTCTTTCACAATGTCTTTGCCCCTCTGGCTCCTGTTGTTCTTTGTTGATCCCGCTTGCTGGTTCCATTTGTGCCCTGGGCCCCTGTAATGCGTCCATATGTCCTTTCTCCAAAAAGTCCCACTCAGTCCTGAGCCCTCTTATACAATGTCCCTGCTCAGTATCCTTACTTGATACTGTTGTCCGACGTGTCGAGGTCAGATCGACTATCGGCTTTCCCCCTCTCCTCAGTTTAAAGCCAAGTCTATGACGCTCTGGACGTTGCGTGCCAGCATCCTCGTCCCAGCCGTGCTCAGGTGCAGACCAGGTCCTGGTCCTGTAGAGCTCCTGTAGAGCTTGCTCTTCCCCAAGAAGGTTGTCCAGTTCCTAACAAAGTGGAACTGGACAAAATGAAAAATGAAAAAATGAAAATCAACTTTTTCATAAAGAATGCTTCTCAGTTCTTCAGAATGGCTGTTCTAATACTTTGTTTACTTTTATCCTTGTGATTAATTACACTAACACAATGATTTTAAGAAAAGAATTAGTTCTGAATAACAAAGTATTTCCTAGACTAGGCTAAACAATGCATGCAGTGGGGTCTCCACTACTAAGCAGCTAATCTTAAAGTAGTAACCTCTTATCTGGGAAATTCAGTATTGTAACAGTAAATCTCTTTAAAGTGGGGCTGGATATCTCCTGGGTCAGGCAAAGACCTGTCTTACAGCATGAGAAAATAAAGCTATTTTAACGTGGTTTAGGAAATTTGTATAATTGAAACCAATATTAAGCCCAACCTTGCATAACAGTGAGTTGATCATTTCCACTTGAAGTGAAAATGGCAGTCTGTCTATGTCTAGTTGAAAACACAGCAGTTCGTCTGATTTTCAGACTGAACAAATTGGAACATATAACACCTTATTATAGGATTCTGCATTGCCTTCCCTTTGAGGCTAGAGTGTTTTGCAAGCTGGGATGTTTATGTTTCAAGGTCTTGCATGACATGGCCCCCAGGTATTTAGTGGAACATTCATTTTTCCTGTCTCAAGATGTTCAGTACAGATTTCCACTATATTTGAATTGCCCTCGGCTAGAGGCTGTCACTACAAAAGATACCACAAACGACTGTTAGCTTATCAATTGGCACTCTAGGATCTGATTTTTTGTAAACTTCTCATCATCTCAGCATCTTATATTAAAGTCCTATTTATTTAGTAAGTTCTTATGACATCTTTATGAATGATGTTTTGCAAAGATTAATATGTCCAGACCATTGGTAGTTTGCTGTTGTTGTTCAGCTTTTCTTTAATTGTCAACCTCATGGATCTGCAGGGTTTTGTGGGATATAAAGTTAAAAGGATTCCGTACAAACGTAAGGAAGTTCTTCTTCACCCAGAGAGTGGTAGAAATCTGGAACGCTCTTCTGGAGGCTGTTATAGGGGAAAACATCCTCCAGGGATTCAAGACAAAGTTAGACAAGTTCCTGCTGAATCAGAACGTATGCAGGTAAGGTTAGACTCACTAGGGCACTGGTCGTTGACATAAGGGCCGCTGCAGGAGTGGACTGCTGGGCACGATGGACCACTGGTTGGACCCAGCAGCGGCAATTCTTATGTTCTTATGTTATAATGACAGTACTACAAAGAAAAATGCCTAGTAGACTCCAGGCAGGCAATGATTGGCAAGGGAAAAATCAGTTGATAATCCGTAAGTGATTACAGACAGTATGAAGGAATACAAGGAATAACTGCACCTGAAAGATAATTCAAAATTCCCTAATGAAGAATCTTAAAATCTAAAAGAAGGATCTTAAATTAATATTGAAACAAAACTGGAAGCCAACGTAAACATATCAATAATGGTTGGACATGGCTGAATCTCCAGGCACAACACAGAAAATGGGCTGCTGGAGTTTGTAACATCTGAAGATGTTTTAACTGTTTTAGAGGAACTCTGGACATAAACTCTGTTACAGTAATCCATTTTAGAAAATAAAAACTCATGAAGTAAGCACATAATTTCAGTATTAAAGAGACTACAAACTGTTTGTGTCCCGAAAGAAAGTTTCAAATCAATTATAACCCCTAAATAAACAAATCAACAGGCTGAATGGAGAATTAAATAAAAAGGCATCTTAAATTGTTGTTGGCAGACCCAGTGTGAAAAGTAAATGCTGCTCAATTTTCATGCAGTCAGGACTAGTGATTCAAAATTTGGATGCAGAATGGAATTCCATTCTGTGTTTTTAAAGCTGTAAAGGGTGTGAAGGCTGCACAGAGGAATAACCGATAGCCCTTTGAGTAGAAAATATTCCCAAAAGGATGCTAAGGGAATCAATGCAGACATAAGTGCCAGCTCTGTGGGTTCTTGAGCACTCCCAATAACTTGTATTGTGCAAGCTTCTTTAACGTGACCAGGGAACATTGACTTGTGTTGACTTTCATATCTTCAATAATTTGGAGAAGTTGGCTCCTATGAATGCAGACAGCTGTTTTTGAAACTTATGCAGGGTTTCTGCTATAAGAAGACTAGGAGGATAAGCACAAATGAGTAGATAAGTCCATTTTAAGGTCATTGCATCTCTTGTCAGCTGATATAAGGATATACATACTGAATAATAAAGGGACAGCATTGTGTTTTCAGAGCTGGGGCACTAGAGCAGAGGTGTAACACCAGTAAAAGTGAATAGCACTAAAAAAAACATAAATACAGTGAGCCATAAGAAGAATATGGCAACAATGTTTATTGTAAATCCAACATGGCCTGTTTTTCAGTGAATTGCCTGAGGCAGGGGATATCCAATGATCTCACTGTCAATTTGTCTCCAAACATACACTGCTAACAGTGTGATGGCAATGGCTATATTTGTGGAAACACAATTTGATGCTGTATTTGCCAAAATTGTCCCATCTTGGAGATTTTAAAGAGTATCAACAAATCTTCCCATTTTCCAGAATCAAAATTGCTCCAATGAAACTGCCCACCTCAAACACTTGCCAAACAGGTTTGAGGACCTACCATATAATGATGACCTTGCAGACTTCACACCACCTTGAAGAAAGCCACTGCATGATGGCTGAAATACTGGTTTCACTCCATTGGACTTGGTACAACTCAGACAGCTGCAATGGTAATCTTTTAGTCTATTAGTTTATTTTAATCTTTACCTGTCAATGATCTTCAAAGGCACAAAAATTAATTTTTCTTTTAAGGACTTGGTTACTTACCTCCTTGACTGAATTAATTCCCTGTTTGTGTGATCAAACCTATTTTTTGTGATGGAGCTGTGATGCATGCCTTCCAGTCCTCTGGTGCTGGAAAGTGTGGGGATGTGAAAGAAGCCTGAAAAGCTCACAGTGTCCCCATAGAACCCTCTGCTGGAGCTGCTAGAAGTATGTACTGTAGATGAACCTTTCTGTGTTCTGCTGCTGGAATGACTACAGAAGCTCTAGAGTCCTCTTATGGGGTTTCTGGGAGATGTATTCATATAAGGGGCAATTCTATACAGAATGACAAAAGCTAGATGCCAAGATGCAGTGTGCTGAGCATGAATTCTATAACAGCTTCTGGGTGCCCAGATTTTGATATAGAATACTAGAATAAGTTGGCATTTACACCCCAACTGTTAAGCAAGCCCACTTATGCCATATCAATAGCAGGTGAAAATATACACACCCACCTGCAGCAGTTCATAAGAACATAAGAATTGCCGTTGCTTGGTCAGACCAATGGTCCATCCTGCTCAGCAGTCCGCTAACACGGGGGCCCGAAGGTCAAGACCAGTGCTCCAAATGAGTCCAGTCTCACCAGTTTAGCATGAACTTGTCCAACTTTGTCTTGAAATCCTGAAGGGTGTTTTCCCCTATAACAGACTCCGGAAGAGCATTCCAGTTTTCTACCACTCTCTGGGTGAAAAAGAATTTCCTTACGTTTGTACGGAATCTATCCCCTTTCAATTTTAGAGAGTGTTCTCTCGTTCTCCCTACCTTGGAGAGGGTGAACAGTCTGTCTTTCTCTACCAAGTCTATTCCCTTCAGTATTTTGAATGTTTCGATCATGTCCCCTCTTTTCAAGGGAGAAGAGGCCCAGCTTCTCCAATCTCTCACTGTACGACAACTCCTCCATCCCCTTAACCATTTTAGTCGCTCTTCTCTGGACCCTTTCGAGTAGTACTGTGTCCTTCTTCATGTACGGCGACCAGTGCTGGTCACAGTACTCCAGGTGAGGGTGCACCATAGCCCGGTACAACAGCATTATAACCTTCTCTGATCTGTTCGTGATCCCCTTCTTGATCATTACTAGCATTCTGTTCATCCTTTTTGCCGCCACAGCACATTGTGCAGATTGCTTCATGGACTTGTCGATCAGAACTCCCAAGTCCCTTTCCTGGGAGGTCTCTCCAAGTACCGCCACGGACATCCTGTATTCGTGCATGAGATTTTTGTTCCCGACACTTTGCACTTATCCACATTGAACCTCATCTGCCATGTTGATGCCCATTTCTCGAGCTTGATTATGTCACGTTGCAGATCTTCGCAATCCCCCTGTGTCTTCACTACTCCGTATAACTTCGTATTGTCCGCAAATTTAATCACCTCACTCGTCGTACTAATGTCCAGATCATTTATAAAGATGTTGAAGAGCACAGCTCCAAGCACCGAGCCCTGCGGCATCCCACTGGTGACGCTCTTCCAGTCTGAGAATTGTCTATTTACCCCCACTCTCTGTTTCCCTATGCTCCAGACAGTTTTTAATACACGTGAGTATTTCACCCTCAATTCCATGGCATGCGATTTTCTGAAGGAAAAATTATGTTCTTACCTGTTAACTTTCTTTCCTTTAGTCACAGCAGATGAATCCAGAGCTGGTTGATGGACCTAATCCTACTAGTCTCTGGATGGATTCATCTGCTGTTGATGACAAGGAAGTAATCATTCATGTGGAACTTTGTCGAATGCTTTCTGAAAATCCAGATATACAATGTCGACCAGGTCGCCCTTGTCTATCTGCCTGTTTACTCCCTCGAAGAAGTGCAGCAAGTTCGTCAGGCAAGATCTGCCTTTACTGAAACCGTGCTGGCTGGTCCTCTTCAGATTGTGTCCATCAAGGTTATCAATGATGCGATCCTCTATCAGCATATAATTAATAGTATTGTATAAGGTATGCATGCAATTGTTGGACATGTCCATGTCCAACCGCCTGTGAATGCCCCCTTGAATTTAAACTCTACGAAGTTCTATGCTAAAGTTACATAATGCCAATTAACACTCAACTAGCACCTATCTGTTTAATTGTAACAATTGTGTCTGTAAATGCTAGTATTCTAAAACTTAAGCTTGTATATTGGCACCTAACCTTACTACTACTTATCATTTCTATAGAACTGCCAGAAGTATGCAGCACTGTACATTAAACATGTAAGAGATAATCCCTGCTTGATAGAGCTTACAACCTTAGATAACCTGGTATAGAATGAGGGGGATGAGTCACTTCAGCTGCAGGAAAGAGTGTGGGACTGTGGAAAATGAAGTCTAGATAGCTTCCGATGTCTTCTGAAGGGGTCTACAGTGTCATCACAAGCAACCATTTGGTCTTCACTTTGCAATGCCATAGTCTCTGCCACAATATCTTAGCTAGGGGACTCCTCAGTAGAGAATGACACAGGGATAGAATTTGTCCTTGTCCCTGCAAATAACCGAGGGAAACCATCCCGTATCATTCTTTGGTGTCTATCTCAACCCCAGTCCTTCCACAACAGCATTCTTCAATGCAAAGCTTGAGGGTCAGTGGTTATGTTCATTCATACTCTGATTCTTCCCTCTCTTCTTAAAGAATGATGTGGGGATTGTTTCCCGTGGGGACAGGAACAAATTCTGTCCCCACTGGCCACGTCAACAAAGGGGAATAGTGGTGGCAGTGTTTCTTCTGGAGTTCTTAGATGGCAGCCTGGCCAGACTGCATCTCTAGCTCTTTTCCTGGATGGCTCTTCTCTTCCTCTTCTACTTTGTTCACACTGTATGCCTGGGAAAGCAGGTGCTTAAAGCTAGAATGTTCCTCCTCCTCTGCTGTTTTGCTGCTGATTGCAATATTGAATTACGTGGTTCAAATTTTACACTCAGTACCAGTGTGTGTGTGCATGTGCGCACACTGGAGAGCTGCTTCGAAGTGGGAAGAGGAGAGGGAGAGAGGAAAAGTAAAGAGCCTACTACTTATGCCAGCTGCTTTCCACAGTGTGACCAAGCTGAACATATGCTAAATGTAGGTGTCAGGTCTGATTTTCCTAGTCACCATGGTGACCTGGCACCTGGGTTTTGAGAAGTCCTGTTTAGAGAGATGCTCACAACACTCAGAGCCATTCAACTTGAGGCTGCTGGTTCATATTTCAGCTAAAGTGACCTATGTGAAATGAAACATTGCTTTTAGTTCAGTCTAATCCTAGCTAAGTTAGCCTATGTGTAAGGAGATGGTAGACTCGGCCCACTTCCAAGATTGAAAGTAGAAGCATTTACATTGTGGCTCCAATCAGATTCCTATCAATCTGTGAATTCTACTGTGCATACCACTTGCCACTGACTTGTGACAAGTAGAAGGAGAATAAGAGAGAGAAACTACTTTTGTCATTCCCATTTTGCCTTTGTGAGAAAAATGTGTGGTTCAGAATAGATATCCCTCCAGCTTAATTGGTACATTTATCATAGTTTAAAAATATAAAATATGACACTGGACCTGGCAGGTAGTGGCTAGCATGCAGACAAACACAAGATCTAACACACATCACTATTCTCCATAAATAAAGATTAAAAGCATTCATTACTCAAACTGTGATACAATGTAATATTTTTAGTATACTGTACATGGTTTCAAGTAAAAAACAACAACCAAAAAACCAACAATTGTACAATCTCTTACTTCCAAGATTCCATCTTCAGGTAAGTCTGTGCAGTGGATTGCATTCTGTATCTTATTCTTCCCAAAGCGAGCACGGAGTGTTTGAGAACGAAGATGACGAGCTATTTCCTATCACACAAACAGCAAAGAACATTTACCAATTATAGTAAAAATTTGCATTCTTAACATATGTGCACTTTTGTATTAAGGCTCTTCAAAAAGTTTCTGCACTTTCATATTTTTGCGGGAAACAGTTGGGGTGGCTCACCTTGCAGGTAGAGGATGAGCTGTTACGCTGTGGTGAAGATGGCACAGACATTTTGTGTGTATTGTTTTTTTCCCATACATGTCTTATTTACTATCAACAACTTGTATTTCTTTTCCTGTCCTTTCCTTTTGGTCAATATGTTTTGTCAGGTTAGTTCTATTCATTTGTTTTGTTTTCCCCCCAAATTTGTAATTTTATTGATTTGTACACTGCTTAGAATTTTGAATAAGCGATTAATCAAATTTATAATAAACTTGAAACTTGAACTTGATGCAAAATATCTGGCCAATAAAAAAGGGAAAAAAAAAGCCTCCATCCCTGACAAAGCACTCTCTCCTTCCCCCACCCTCCCTGAACCAAAAAAATGGCAGGAGGGATGCCCACTCCCTCCTGACATCAGATGCTCCCCCTGCGGGAATATAGCAGGAGAGATGCTCACTCCCTCCTGCCATGCCCCCTCCCTGAGCCCCCCTCCAACTTAGATATGGCAGGAGGGATGCCCACTCCCTCTTGCCGTTGGAACCCCCACTATCATCGGCCCACCCTCTCTCTGGTACCTTTAAGTTGGGAGCAGGAGGGGTGCTCAGTCCCTCCTGCTCCTCCGGCCTCCAGCAATGTGGGTCTTAGGCCCTGCCCCGGTGATTCATATGCCTGAGATACCTGAACCAATCAGGGACTTCATTAGGGAGGAGCCTATGGAAGCCCCTGATTGGCCAAAACAACTTGTATGCTGCTTTTTTGTGGTTACACATTCAAATCGGTTTACATATACCTGGGGTTAGCTTATTCATGAAGTATTCTGGCCCATTTTGTCTGAGAACCTTGAAAATTAAACAAAGAGTTTTAAATTTAGCCCTGTAAGGGTAGCCAGTGCAGTTTTTGCAGGAAGGATGTAATGTGGTAATGCTTCTTGAAGTCTTTTATCAGTTTTTCTAATCAGTCATGCTAATTTTTCCATTAGCGCATGGGACTTGCATAAAATTAACATGAAATACCTACCACCAAGTTTGGAGTAATGGAGAAGTGAGATATTTGAGAAGACATTGGTGAAAATGAGGCTTCATCAGTTGAGAGAGAACAACATTAAGACCCCAAACCACTGGAAGTGGTGTGAAAGTCAGTTTGATATTGAAAAGTTCTTCCATGAATCTGGAAACAAGAGGTTGAGCAATCAAAGATTTACCATTGACTGGTCCATAAAAAGCATTGATAGCATTAAGACCCGAGTTGGATAATGAAGAAGATAATCCAATACTGAAGAAATAAAGGATGACTGGAACCTAGGCAGGGGATAGACTGAAACCTAGACACCTCCGGCTGTGGTACAGAGACCAAGTTCCTGGATGCTGGATGCGATTGCTTCCTGGAACAACTTGTCAAGGAAAATATGAGAGGAAATGCAATTCTGGACTTAATTCTAAATGGACTATGAGGACCGGCGCAAGGTATAGAAGTAGAAGGGACGCTGGGAAGCAGTGCTCACATTGATCCAGAATGTTGGCCACGGCACTGAACTTCCGAAAAGGGAATTACGAAGGGATGAGACTCATGGTGGGGAAGAAAATTAAGAAGAGGATAAGCACTGTAAAAACGCTAGAGCAAGCATGGTCCCTTTTTAAGAACACGGTCACTGAGGCGCAAAATCTATCTATATATATATATATAGCGTATCACCAAGGGATCCATAAGGAAAATGAACAAGGAACCGGCGTGGCTCACTGTAGCTGTGAAGGAAGCAGAGACAAGAAGAATTTGTTTAGGGAATGGAAAAGGTCAAAAAAGGACGAAAACTGGAAAAAGCACAAACAACATTAAAGCAAGTGCCACAAGGCGGTAAGAAGGGCCAAAAGAGACTATGAGGAAAAAATTGCCAAGGAGGTGAAAAACTTCAAGCCGTTCTTTCGATATATTAAGGGGAAACGACCTGTGAAGGTAGCAATGGGGCCGTTGGATGACCATGGAATAAAGGAGTGCTAACGGAGGACAAAGCCATCGCCGACAAACTGAATAAATTTTTTGCGTCTGTATTTACCGAAGAGGATATACACAACATACCAGAGGCTGATAGGCTATACGCAGGAAATGAGGATGGGAAACTGACAGGGTTGACGGGGAGTCTAGAAGAGGTATGCAGGCAGATTGATAGGCATAAAAATGATAAATCCCAGGGACCAGATGGCATCCATCCGGAAGTAATCAAGGAACTGAAAGGGGCTATAGCTGAACTGCTTCTACTTAATAGCCAATCTGTCGATCAAATCAGGAAGGATTCTGGAAGACTAGAGAGTGGTGAATGTCACACCGATCTTCAAGAAAGGTTCGAGGGGAGATCTGGGAAACTACAGACCGATGAGTCTGACCTTGGTACTGGGAAAGATGGTAGAGGCGCTGATAAAGGACCACATCATTGATCACCTTGACAGACACGATCCGATGAGGACCAGCCAGCACAGCTTCAGCAAGGGAAGATCTTGTTGACAAACTTGCTGCACTTCTTTGAGGGAGTAAACAGGCAGATAGACATTGTACATCTGGATTTTCAGAAGGCGTTCAACAAGGTCCCACATGAACGACTGCTTTGAAAAATTGCGAGCCATGGAATCGAGGGTGAAATACTCATGTGGATTAAAAACTGGATGGCGGATAGGAAACAGAGAGTGGGGGTAAATGGACAATACTCAAACTGGAAAAGCGTCACGAGTGGAATGCCGCAGGGTTCGGTGCTTGGACCCGTGCTCTTCAACATATTTATAAACTACCTGGAAATTGGTACGATGAGCGAAGTGAATAAATTTGAGGATGATACGAAGTTATTCAGAGTAGTGAAGATGCAGAAGGATTGCGAAGACCTGTTCGAGAAATGGGCATGATATAGCAAATGAGGTTTAACGTGGATAAGTGTAAGTTGATGCATGTCGGTAACAAAAATCTTATACACAAATACAGGATGTCTGGTGCAGTACTAGGAGATACCTCCCAGGAAAGAAACTTGGGAGTACTGGTCGACAAGTCAATGAAGCTATCCGCTCAATATGCAGCAACTGCGAAAAGGGCGAACAGAATGCTAGGAATGATTAAGAAGGGGATCATGAGCAGATTGGAGAAGGTTATCATGCCACTGTACTGGGCCATGGTAAGCCCTCACCTGGAATACTGCGTCCAACACTGGTCACTGTACATGAAGAAGGACATGGTACTGCTCAAAAGGGTCCAGAGAAGATCCGGTAAAATGGATAAGGGGCTGGAGGAGTTGCCGTACAGTGAGAGATTAGAGAAACTGTGCTTCTTCTCACTTGAAAAGAGGAGACTGAGAGGGGACATGATCGAAACATTCAAGATAAGTAGATAAGAGACAGGTTATTCACCCTCTCCAAGGTAGAGAGATTGAGAGATCACTCTCTAAAGCTAAAAGGGGACAGATTCCGTACAAACGTAAGGAAGTTCTTCTTCACCCAGAGAGTGGTAGAAAACTGGAATGCTCTTCCAGAGGCTGTTATAGGGGAAAACACCCTCCAGGGATTCAAGATAAAGTTAGACAAGTTCCTGCTGAACCAGAACATACGCAGATAAGGCTAGTCTCAGTTAGGGCACTGGTCTTTGACCTAAGGGCCGCCGCGTGAGTGGACTGCTGGGCACGATGGACCACTAGTCTGACCCAGCAGCGGTAATTCTTATGTTTTTATGAAGAGTGCATGACGTAGAAAACCTTATCCACTTCTGTTGGTAGCATTACTGTGTAGAAGGTTTTTTGGATGCATCCAAAATGAGAGAAAGGATCCGAAAGATCCGTGTCAGCTGAGGTTATCCCAAAAGGTACCATGCTGCCAGGTACAAGGACTATAGATTGAGATGTAAAAGAGATCCTTGACTCTGTGTGAGAAGAGATGGAAAGATCTGCAGTGATATTGGTTCCTTGACATTGAGCTGAAGTAGAAGGGAGAACCACGGTTGTCTGGGCCACTGAGGGGCTATCAGGATCATGGTGGCTGATTCTTGCTTGAGCTTGATTAGCATCTTGAGAATGAGAGGAATCTGTGGGAATGCAAAAAGAAATTTGTGCACCCACTCCAGAAGAAAAGCATCTGCCCCTAGATGTTGCGGAAGAGTATTATCTGGAACAGAATTGAGGCAGCTTGTGATTGTGGGGGGACGGAAACAGGTCTGAGGAGTCCCCCAAAGAGAGAATATCTGATGCAAGACCATGGAGCTGAGCGTCCACTCATGTGGTTGGAGAAATCTGCTGAGTTTGTCGGCAAGAGAATTCTTCTTTCCTTCTTTCCGCTTTGAGGAATATGCTGTGAGTAATAGCCCAGTTCCAAATCTTCTGGGTCTATGTAATTTATTGTAACTTGATTGTCTGTGCATATTAGCAGGACTTGATTGGATACAATATGCTGAAACGTTTTGAGAGCATTGCGAATGGCCCTGAGTTCCAAGATATTGATGTGGCATTTCTGCTCTTGGGCGGACCAGTGACCCTGCATGCGAAGACCATCCAGATGAGCTCCCCATGCATATTTGGATGAATCTGTAGTCAGAACTTTCTGATGTGGAGGTATTTGAAACAACAGGTCTTTGGAAAGATTTGAGGAATTCATCCACCACTGCAGAGATTGACAAGTGAAGATGTGAGAGTGATCTAGAACTTGAGACCATTGGGAGGCCAGGAACCACTGAGGTGTCCTGAGATGGAGTCTTGCAAAGGAAGTACCATGGACTATGGACGTCATGTGACCCAGTAGTTATCATCATCATCATCCGACTGGCTGAGATGGATGGAAGGTGATAAGCCTGGTTGCAAAGTTGAATCAAATTGTCTTGTCTTTGCTGAGGTCGGAACATCCTGAGTTGAATGGTATCGAGCAGGGCCTCTATGAATTGAAGAGTTTGAGAGGGTTGAAGTTGAGATTTCGGAAAGCTGACTTCAAACCCTAACTGCTGAAGAAACAGGATTGTTGATTGTGTTGCTGAGAGCACCCCTTGAGGGAAGGCATCTTTTATTAGCCAATCGTCGAGATAAAGAAAAAACTTGGAATCCTTGAGACATGAGGGAACAAACCACCATATGGATTCAATTTCTTGATAAAGTTCCCAAGAATGGAAAATTGTGCAGTGTAGACCATGTATAAATACTGTTGGGAATTAAAGAGCTGAAGTTGAAAACCATTATGAACAGCTCAAAGATATGAAAGAAATGAAGAGGGACTTCTCAAGTATTATAGTCTTCTCAAGGGACTATAATAACACACAGGTTGAGTAATATCCAAGGCTCCACTGAAGATATGGTAAAAGTAAAAGCAGTGGGTGAAAAAAGCCCAGGAAAATAAAGAATGGTAACAGACCTACTGCTTAAGAACAGTATAAAGGCTTTGAGCCAAGTGATGAGAAATGCCACTGAAGTTGTATGAGATCCAAGATAGAGTTACTTCTATTGTTGTGACTGCCCAGAAACATTTCTATGGACTCACCCAAACAGCTAATTCCCCAAACATGGAATATTGGCCAGCCTATTTTGGAGACTGATGTCAATATCCGAGAGTCAGAGCCAAGCTAAGCATCTCATGGCTATTGACAGCAAATGCTCTAGAGGACATTTGAAAAGCATCAGAGAGTGAACGTGGAATATATGTCGCAGTTTGAGAAAGAGTATGTATAAAGTGTTGGTATTTCAAAAGGTGTTCTGAGGGAATATATTGTTGAAAATCGGATAATCAATGGACATGTTGCTGTAGATACAGAAAAAACAAAAGACTCCGGGTTTTTCTAGTCCCATCAGCTCCCATTTTTTCGGGTTTTTCTAGTTTCAGCTGTAGATACAGAGACATGTAGAAAGAATAATTGAGGATTCTACTCAAAAGCATATTTTTGGAAAAGGTGACGGCCAAATCTGTCCATAGTATGGCCCTCACGACTTGGAGGCAAAGAAGCATGGACTTTGGTATCAAAATATTTCTTCAGAGTTGATTCCACTAATAGAGAATTATGTGGAAGTTGATGACTGTCAAAACCTGGAGTAGGAAAGATTTTATACATAGAATCCAGGTTAGCAGGAGCAGCTTTAACAGACAAAACTGTCTCCCAAGTGAGTTTGTTTAAACATGCCATGTAATGGCAAGTTGGAAACTTTTCTGAGAGACTCAGTACAATTGAGTATATCTTAAAACTCTGCAGTTGAAGAAGAATTAGCCTCCATTGGAAGAGATAAGTTCTTGCCTAGCTGATAAATGTATAAGGCAAAGGCAAAATCTTCAGGTGAAGACCGCCTATTGGGAAAAGATGTCTCAAAAGACTCACCCTTTAAGGAGCAGCCCAAGACCATCAGGCTGTGGCTTTGTGACCAGATACTACTGGACAGAAAAAATAATACTCCTTGTAAAGTTGATTGCAAACAGCATTATTCTTGTATCTTGAGAGTGACTAAGTGACTAACCTGAAATAATGCAGGTTAGTCATCCCCGTGGGTAAAGGTGTGGTAAAAGTAGGATTGGGAGGGAGGGTTTAAATATTATGATTTAAGTTAAATTGATAGAAAATCAAGTGATTTTGTTTAAGTTTAAATGTTATTTTATGATACAATTGTAAGATGTAAGATGTAAAATGAATAAAGAATTTAAAAAAAAAAAAGCAGCTCAACTTTTACCGCATCCTAATAATTATCCCTCCCCCATAATGTCTAAAATGACTAAGTTAATGTAGGGACTTACAGGATCAGCTGGTCCACAAAACTCCCTGAAACTTTTCGAGGCATTGCCTTCCTGAATCTCCAGTGCCACACAAGCACCAGAGCACAATTCTACCACCATATCCTGAAAAACAGAAAATGAATATTTGAATTAAATACAAAATTTCTTCACAATTACTGCACTGACCAGCAAGTAAAGTCTTTACTCTAGACCTGGTGTATCCTCCCCAATATATGTATTCATAGGGGTAATTATACCACTGAGTTCCTATTAAAATTTCCACTGCTGTGCTTGTTTTATGTAGACAAGAGGCACCTAGGTATTTTTACATAAGGCTCCCAGAACAACCTCAGTAGAGAACAAATGCTCTTACACCAATATACACCTGTTCCAAGGCAGGTGCAAATTATACATTTATTCTATGCATGCACATGAGTATTTTATAAAATATGAATATAAGCATCCACCCAAACTATGCCCCTAGGATTGCCTGGATATATAGGGCTTGATTTTACAACAGAATGCCTATATGAGAAGTTCAAAAAAGTGCCTATTTTATATGGCCTTTATAAAATAACCTTAGATGTCTATAAGTATTTCTAAAATAGTCTACCAGATCCAATCCCAATAGTGCAAAGATGATGCTCAAATTTAACACCTGCTCTGAAGAAGGTGTAAATATGTGCACATACTCTATGCATATAAATATATATTCTATAAAATATAAGCATACATGGCAACCCCATCTTCACTCCACCATGGGAATTCTTTTGCACTGATTGTGTAAAGGTAGGTGCACATTTCATGTATATGTACATTTCAGATTGTGTAATTTTATAAGAGCTCTTTCCTCCTGCGAATCAGACTGTACACACAGAAAAAGCTTTATTAAATTACTCTCCTCCTACCCCCCCCAACATATTATGTAAAAGTAGGCCGTATGGGGGGAATTCTATAAACAGCGCCTAATAGTAAGGCGCTATGATAGGCACCAAATAGCGCAATTCATGAAGAGATAGGTGCAGTATACTGAATCTTGCTGTGTGTTGTCTAACTGATTGTTAAGCACCTAAGTAGTTTAGTTGCGCTTAGACGGCTATTAATTAGGTGTTGTATATCTAAGCGCAATATATTGAATCTCCTATCTGGGCACCGTTATGAGCACCTAATAATGTTAGCATGCATCATGACATCATCAGTGCGAAGACATAATCAGCATGATGTCATCAGTGCGGAGACATAATCTAAACTAAACTAAACCTTAAGTTTGTATACCGCATCATCTCCATAAAGATAGAGCTCAACAGCATGTTGGGCAGAAGGCAGCAAAATTTCTCCTTAGAAGATTCCAAACTCCTGGTCAGCCTCTTTCTTCGTAAACAGCAGCACCACTACTTTGTGGTCCCAGGCCACAGAAGAAATTATCTTCAATACAGGTAAGGTATTAAACTACAGTACTTCCAATTATATGATCATATATACATTTTTGCACAGGTGAAAAATGTTTTTCATTGTAGCTGTAAGGATAAGTAATGCATATTGGTGGTTGTATAGCAGTATACAAATTAAATGTGATGTTATTTTTATGTCATTTTATGTTACAGAAGGGCCTAGGAGAGGCTGACCAGGAGGTATAATGAGTAATCCTCCTACCAAAGATATGTAAGTATATGTTTAATCTCAGTATTATAACTAGGGTTACCATATGGCTCCAGAAAAAGGAGGGTGAATTGAGACATCTGAGTTTTGCAGCAATTGAAAGCAATGGAAGTAAAACTTGGATGCCTCAATCTGTCTTTTTGGGGTTTTTTTGGAGCTATATGGTAACCCTATGCCATCTATCGCCCTAATCCCCTTTCAAACATTTCATTGAGCTATCCTCAAGGAAGAAGGCATTTTAAAATGCAATTTCTTCACTTATTGAGAAATGCCTTGTTTTTCTCCCTTGAGCTTTGTGTAAGCTTTATTCAAGTATAGTGTGGTTTTTACCCAGCTGCAGCAGTCACAGCTCATACTCTCATAGGAATTTTATGAGCGTTGGAGCTGTTACTGCTGCGGCCTGTGCTAAAAACCACACTAAGCTTTTATAAAAGGGGGAGTAATCTTAAAAAACAATTTATGCATATAATTAGCCACATATGCATGTAAATTGCTTCTTCTAAAATAAAAACCGGTGTAACAATTTGTATTATGATGGCACATACTTTGCTGTAGGCACAGGAGCAGAGTTTGAGCATAGCTTACAAGTACATGTACAGATTATAACAGATTGTTCAAATATGCATGTAAATTATCTAGGCAGAGACATGAAAGCACCTACTGACCTCTTAAATGAGGCTTCCTGTTATAAAATAACCTTCTAAACATCATGCAATATTTTTGCTTGCATTTTATTGGATATTCCAACCTGCAACCTAAAACATCACTTAGATGACAATTCTGTAAAAGGTATGAGCCACATTAGCGTACAACTTCAACACCATGGCACATAAAAGCAAAGTAGGCATTAAACAGAATTCTGTATTGGCATCATGGGCACCCCCTCTCATGGGGGAAATATTTGGGGTGGAGAGGATGGGTGCTGGATGAAACTAGCAACATAGTAAGCAGATCATATTCCATAACAAGTATACCCACAGATGATGCAAAACTGATGCCCTTGTTTGCAGGATAGAAAGACAAGAGAGAAAAAGGAGGGCCCCTGTTCAGAGGGTATATAGGCCCCAAACCCAATTCATGGACATGTCAGAAGAGAGGTTATTTCACAGGTTCAGGTTTGATAATAAGACTATAGTGTACCTGTTCAATCATCAAGAAGAGGACAGGCTCCTCCTTAACATCACCACTGCCTTAGCTTTCCTATTTACTGGAAACTTCCATGCACCTCTCAGAGCAACAGCAGACATCAGCTAATTAGCCATCTTACACTACTCAGTACCTTCAGGCCTTCCTCAAGAGAGACACTAAATACAATACATTCTCTTACCTGAACAGCAGCATCAAACTATGACAGATTTCTTTGAGTGGGCTCACTTCCCCTCTGTTCTAAGAGTCATTGACTGCACACACTTTGCTGTTAGATCACCAGCTGACATGGAGGCTATTTACCGGAACCACTAGTTCTTCTGCAGGTGATGTGATGTGTGTGCTAGTTACCCAGGCTCATGTCACAATGCCAGTATTCTGTCACAATCTACTGTATATTCCATAACTGTTCTGAGAGTGGCAAGATCACTGGGGTATATCTGCTAGGTGAGATCACTCCAACCCATCCCCATTTATTTGATTATGGTTAGCTGATGGTTGGGACTTTAGAAAAATTGTTTAGAGATCACATTACTAAGTTCAGGATTGATTATTCTCTGGGAGACTTCAGTGGAGTTCCATTTGATCGAGATGAAGAGGCACAAGACAGGAGGCATTTGTTGTTGCTGAAGTTAATGTAGCCCAGGGAACTCATGAAAAGGTTATAAAGTATTGTGGATAACGAAGAACCTTGGGGAATGGCACAGAATGCTTGCCAGGTTTTGTAGACAAGAGAATTCCTGTTCTGTAGGAGGTCTTTGAATCAGTTCAGTGCCCTCAATGCCTATTTCATTTTGTTTGGTTAAGAGTAGGTGGTGGTTTACAGTCAAAGGCAGCTGATATATCGAAATGGAGTAGGACTGCTTAAGGTTTGTTTGATTTTGATGGTTAGGGTTAACAGCAGAAGTTCTGTGCTATGTTGTAGGCAAAAGTTGAACTGGGAGGGCTGGAGGCAGAGTATTTTTCAATATAGGTGGGGACATAAAGCACAGTTACTTACCGTAACAGGTGTTATCCAGGGACAGCAGGCAGATATTCTCACATGTGGGTGACGTCATCCACGGAGCCCCGATGCGGACAGCTTTTCAAGCAAACTTGATTGAAGATTTCAAGTTTGCTAGTGCTGCACCACGCATGTGTGTGCCTTCCTGATCCACTAGAGGGCGCATCCCCTCCTCATGGTCTTCAGTTTAGATAGCTAGCAAAGAAGCCAACCTTGGGGAGGCGGGCGGGTTGTGAGAATATCTGCCTGCTGTTCCTGGATAACACCTGTTATGGTAAGTAACTGTGCTTTATCCCAGGACAAGCAGGCAGCATATTCTCACATGTGGGTGACCTCCAAGCTAACCAAAAAGGGACGGAGGGAAGTTGGCAATTCAAGAAAACAGATTACGCAAAACCGACTGGCCAAACCGGCCGTCGCTCCTGGACAGAGTATCCAGACAGTAGTGGGAGGTGAAAGAATGAACCGAAGACCAAGTGGTAGCCTTGCAAATCTCCTCGATAGGCGTTGACCTGAGGAAAGCTACAGAAGCCGCCATCGCTCGGACTCTATGTCCCGGGACTCGACCATGCAGCGCGAGACCAGCCTGAGCGTAGCAAACCAGCAGCCAACCAGTTGGATGAGGTGCGCTGGGAAACAGGGCGTCCCACCCGAGTAGGGTCGAAGGAGAAAAACAATTGAGGAACCGTCCGATGAGACTGAGTGCGTTGAAGATAAAAAGCCAACGCCCTCTTACAGTCAATTGTATGAAGCGCCACCATGCCAGGATGAGAGTGGGGCTTCGGAAAAAAGACCGGAAGAACAATGGAACGATTGAGATGAAAGTCCGAAACCTTCTTGGGCAAGAACTTGTAATGAGTACGCAGGACCACTGCGTCCTGATAAAATACAGCAGAAGACGGGTCCGCAACCAGAGGTTGCAGCTCACGGACTCTACGAACAGACGTGAGACCAACCAGGAAAACCACCCGCCAGGTGAAACAGATCAAAAGAGCGTTATCAATGGGTTCAAACGGAGGTTTCACCAATTGAGCCAGGACCACCCTAAGATCCCAAACCACTGGAGGGGGCTTGAGCGGAGGATGAACATTGAAGAGACCCTTCAGAAAGCGGGAAACCGTCGGATGGACGGAAAGCAGCTTCCCATCCAGCGGCCAAGGAAAGGCAGCAATCGCACAGAGGTGGACTCGGATAGATGTCGATTTGAGACCAGACCGAGACAAGTGGAACAGAAAATCCAGCACTGAAGGGAAGGAGGCAGAGAGTGGATCCATGCAGTGCTCAGCACACCACGCAGCAAATCAGGAGCATTTCTGGGAAAAGCATTGCCGAGTGGAGCCCATACAAGAAGCCTCGAGAATATCCCCACCGACTGAGAGAAACAGAAGGAGGGAGGCACGTTGCGAGGAACCAAGCTGATAAGTGTAGAGACTGCAGATTGGGAGGCAACAGAAACCTCAACACTGAGACAGCAGAGAAGGGAACATAGGTAGAAGCAGAGGCTCCCTGACACGCTGAAGGATCAGGGAGAACCACAGCTGTCAGGGCCACAGAGAAGCCAGCAAGATCATGGTGGCGCAGCCCGACAGGAGGTGCATCAAAGATCTGAGAATCAGAGTAAAGGGAGGGAACGCATAGAGGAACCTGCCCATCCAATCGAGAAGGAAAGCATCCACCTCGATGCGAACCCGGGAGAACATCCTCGAGCAATATCGAGGCAACCAGTGAGGGGCGAAGCGAACAGAACTACCTGTGGGGTTCCCCACCGAACAACCACATGCCGCAGAGTCTGAGAATGGAGCGACCATTCATGCGGCCGAGAAGGGCGACTCAACGTGTCCACCAGACAATGCTGCTCGCCCCGGAAATACACCGCCCAAAGAAATAAGTAGTGGTGTAACGCCCCCTGCCAATAACGAAGGGCTCCCCTGCAAAGTAACAGGGAACCTGTACACCCTGGCTTGCTCACAGAATACATCGCCACCGGGAAGTCGGGACGCACCAGGACCCCGCAATCTTGCAACCAATAACGAAAATCCACCCCGGCATTATAAATGGCCCGGAGCTCCAGCAGATTGATGCGGCTGCGACGGCCCGCACCCGACCAAAGACCCTGAGTCCGAAGGCCGTCGAGGTGCACCCCTAAGCCTATGCCGAGGAGTCCATCGGCAGAACCTTCTGATGCGGGGATACGAAGAGGTGGCACACCAACGAAACAAGCGTGTCAAGGAGGGAGGCACCACAATGTGCTTGGAAGTGGGATCCCGATCCTGCCACCACTGAGATGCTCGGGTCCAGCGGGGAACACGAAGATGAAACCAGGCGAACATCGGGACATGAACCGTGGAGACCCATGATCCCAAAAGGATCAGCATCAGCTCGGCCAAGGCCGAAGACTGCGGAGACACCAGCTGACTCAAGCGCAGACAGGCGGCCTGCCGAGGCAGAAAAGACCGGAGGCGGACCGAGGACAGAGGGGCCACCTTCCGGCATAAACAAACAAGGGCCACCCCCTGAGGCCGAGACAAGAAGGAGCGCAGACAAACTGGGTCCAGGTCCGCCCTGACGGACTCCCGAGACTGGGGCGGGCAGAGTCTGAACCACTCCCGGACTAGAACTAGTGCAGGTCACGAAGGGCCTGGACCAGACGCAGCTGGGAGGATGGGAATGCCCAACCGACAGAAGCAAGGCTATACTCCCGGTGCGTAGACACAGAGACACCCCTCCCGAAGGGAGGGGAGGAATCCCAGAAGGAGAGCAGCCCGGAGGCTATGCGAGAATAGTCAAAAAGACGGCCAGGAGTCGCCGAAGCCGGCGACTGGACCATAACCCGGTGCTGCTGCAGCTATTGCGGCTGCTGCGAAGGAGGCCGAGAACACAAGAAAGGTATCCGGAGGGCCCCTCCGGAGAAGGAGTCCAAACCACCAAGGCAGATGGGATTCAGCTGAAGGCGTCCCGATAGGCGAAGGATCGGTCGCGTTCTGAGAGGCGGTTAGTGGCCACCGCAAGAGAGGCCTCAAGAAGCGCAGAACTCACGCAAGTAAAAGTGGCGAGACGATCCTGGAGGTTCGGATCCACAGCCACACTCTGCGCCAAGCTAGATAACGCATGGCAGGAGCAATAGAGCCGGAGCAGGGAGAGAGTCTCCTCCAGGCAACCAAACTCCATACTACAAGATTCCGTCACGGCTGCCCGGAATGAACCGAAGAGAAAGCGGGGAACCCTTTCGAACAGGAGCCGGAGACGCCGAGGCACAGAGCCCCAGACGACGTCGAGACACTAAGCCCCCGTCGATAACGGGGCGCAAACCCGCAGTCGACGCCGAGGCCCAAAGCCTCAGCCGCTGCCGAGATATAAAGCCCCCAGCGACGTTGCGGCACCAAGCCACAGTCGACATCGAAACACAAGGCCACCACCAACCAAAGGGCAAAGCCCCAAGCGACGTCAAGTCACAAAGCTCCAGTCGACGGCGAGACACGAAGCCTCGGCAATGACGAGGCACAGATCTCCAGCCGACAATGAGGCCCCCAGCCTCATTCGACGTCGAGGCACAAGCCTCAGGCGCCGCCGAAGCACAAGCGTCAAGTGATGCGGAGCACACGGCTGCAGCCGCCGTCGAAGGTACAAAGCATCCGTCGACGTCGAGACACCCAGCCTCAGTCGACGTCGAGGCACCAAGCCGCAGTCGACGTCGAGGCACCAAGCCGCAGTCGACGTCGAGGCCCAAAGCCACAGTCGACGTCGAGACACAAAGCCTCAAATGACGTCGAGGCACAAAGCCGGAGTTGACGTCGAGGCACAAAACCCCAGTCGAGGTCGAGGCACAAAGCCCCAGTCGACATCGAGGCACCAAGCCCCAGTCGACGTAGAGGCACCAAGCCTCAGTCGACGAGACACCAAGCCTCAGTCGAAGAGGCACCAAGCCTCAGTCGACGAGGCACAAAGCCTCAGTCGACGACGAGGCACGAAGCCTCAGTCGACGTCGAGGCACGAAGCCCCAGTCGACGTTGAGGCACGAAGCCCCAGTCGACGGCGAGGCACGAAGCCCCAGTCGACGGCGAGGCACGAAGCCCCAGTCGACGTCGAGGCACGAAGCCTCAGTCGACGTCGAGGCACGAAGCCCCAGTCGACGTCGAGGCACGAAGCCCCCAGTCGACGTCGAGGCACGAAGCCCCAGTCGACGTCGAGGCACGAAGCCCCAGTCGACGTCGAGGCACGAAGCCCCAGTCGACGTCGAGGCACGAAGCCCCAGTCGACGTCGAGGCACGAAGCCCCAGTCGACGTCGAGGCACGAAGCCCCAGTCGACGTCGAGGCACGAAGCCCCAGTCGACGTCGAGGCACGAAGCCCCAGTCGACGTCGAGGCACGAAGCCTCAGTCGACGTCGAGGCACGAAGCCTCAGTCGACGTCGAGGCACGAAGCTTCAGTCGACGTCGAGGCACATCGATGTTCAGAAGTCGGCACCGTACCAATGAAACTGGTAATAAAGGTGCAGCAGTGCACTCCATAAAGGGCAACCTCGAGATGAGTATTCCCATGAAAGGAGGCACGCTTCGAAGGTCTCGTAGAGGCGGGCACGACTGCACTCGATGCCTGGAATGCCTGAGACTCAGCCGGTGGCATTACCGAGGTAACGCAGCTAGAAGAACAGAAAGAAAGAAAGAAGACTTACCAGGGATCGAAGCTACTCAGTCCGATTCCAACGAAGGAAAAATGATCCTGGCCATCCTGCTCACACGAGGTGAGCCCAGAGAGAGGCCAGGGAAGAAGAAAATACAGCTGCAGCCAAATGAGGCCTAGCCGCATGGCTGAGGCCCAAGAAGGGCCTGCTGGTGGAACCAGCAGAAACACAATAAAAAGTCCTTTTTTTTTTTGAAACAAAGAAATACACGATCAATCAACAAACGCACAGCGACTCCCTAACAAAATAAAGAAGCCGCGGTGCTAGAAAGGCACTTATAAGAACGCAGAGAAGAGAGACAGGGCTTTCTGGCTCCGCGGAAAACTAAGAACTAAAGACCATGAGGAGGGGATGCGCCCTCTAGTGGATCAGGAAGGCACACACAAGCATGGTGCAGCACTAGCAAACTTGAAATCTTCAATCAAGTTTGCTTGAAAAGCTGTCCGCATCGGGGCTCCGTGGATGACGTCACCCACATGTGAGAATATGCTGCCTGCTTGTCCTGGGATAAGATATTATTTTCATGTGATATATTTTAGTTGTATATGAATTTGGGAGGGGTTGGGGGTTAAATCTTCTTGTTGTATGATATTGTAGATTTTCAAGTGATGTTGTACTATAATTGTTTGATATTTACTGTACACGATGTAAGTTATAAAATGAATAAATAAATTTAAAAAAATATATATATATATAGGTGGGGGAGCTGTTTGCAGATAGGTACTTCTAGGACACCTACTGCCACCAGCAGGACACATGTTTTTTTTAAAAACCTCCTGAGGCTAGGTGAGGTTTGGCCCGGAGGTAGCCTTAGGTGGACTTAGGCCAGCGGGAGATGCATACAATGTAGACCAGCATACATTGTAAGTAGACACAGCCGCTGAGCTTATCATGGCAAGGGATTTCCCTGCTGTGATAAGTTTAGCACCCCCCCCCCCCGAACGATCGCAGCAGGAGAGATGCCCAATCCCTCCTGCCCGGCACCCCCCTCCCTAACAATCGCAGCAGGAGGGATGCCTAGTTCCTCTTGCCTGGCAACACCCCCTTCTCCCGTAGACTGCCGGCAGGAGGGATGCCCAATCCCTCCTGCTGGAACACCCCCCCATAGATTGCCCAGCCCACCCCCTGGACCCCCACTAGAACCCCTAACTCATTCAATAAGTTAGTAAAGTTAGAAGGATTTCTAAAATACATAAAGTGTGTGTGCCTAAAGAACCTTAAGATATGAAAGACATTATTCTCTACATAAAAATTGTTTGAGCGCTAGGCCAGTTGAATTCGTGTTGAAAATGTTTGTTTAAATTTGCGCTGCAAATGTCTGCTTAAGTTCAGCTCCACTTCTCTTAGAAAGGCAGCTTTTGTTCAAATTTCTCCCAAAGAAGACATAGTCAAGGTTGAAATGCCCATAAAAAGAGAAGGCGTCGGGAGTTCTTCATTACATCAACATTGATGATGGCAGGCTCCACCTAATAACAAAGTTAAGTGTTGCCTTTCCTTCAACGTTAGTTTTTTTAACATGATTTATTCACAATTTTAAGATTTTTTAGGCACATGTACTTAATTTTTTATATAAATTTTTCTCATATTCAATAGTTAATTAATTGAGTCTTTCATATCTTAAGGTTTATGTATTTTAGAAATCCTTCTAACCTTACTAATTTATTGAATTTTTATACAATACGAATTCATAGAAACTTAGAAACATAGAAAGTGACGGCAGAAAAGGGCCAAGGCCCATCGAGTCTGCCCACTCCATTGACCCACCCCCCTAGTTAATTGCTCTCTGATGACCTTTTCCCTCGAAGAGATCTTACATGAGCATCCCAAATGATCTTAAAAATTTGCACGCTGCTGGCCTCAACCACATGTACTGGGAGCCTATTCCAGCTGTCCACCACTCTTTCAGTGAAGAAGTACTTCCTGGTGTCGCCATGAAACTTCCCGCCCTTTATTTTCAGCGGGTGTCCTCTTGTGGCTGAGGGTCCCCTAAGAAGGAAAACATTATCTTCTACCTTGATGCGACCAGTGACATACTTAAACGTCTCAATCATGTCCCCTCTCTCTCTACTTTCTTCGAGAGAGTATAGCCGCAATTCGTTCAGCCTTTCTTCGTATGATAGATCTTTGAGCCCCGAGACCATCTTGGTGGCCATTCGCTGTACCGACTCGATTCTCAGCACATCTTTGCGGTAATGTGGCCTCCAGAATTGTACGCAGTATATCAAAATGGACTAACAAGTTTAAGTATTTTCTAATAAACACGTCGTCTATTTTAATTTCCTACATACACAATAATAAAGCTAGTGACAATAATAATAATAGTTGAATAAATTTAGTGATAATCATAGCAATAGTTAATAAACTTAAGTAAATTAATTATTATTTTTTTAGTAGGGGGTGGTGGACATAGATGATTATAACAATATACAAGACAGGAACTTGCAATGGTATACATCGTAAGAGGTTCCAAAGACTGACGTCTGTATAACTTATGATATGTCCACCACTGTTCTCTTCAAATACTCAATAAGGATTTTGATTCAATATTAATTTTCATGTAGATATATTCAGAAATTACTGATCTGGGCAGGAGGGATTGGGCATCCTTTCTGCCATTAGTCTTTGCAGGGGGTGGGGACGGGTTGCCGCTAAACTTATCGCAGCAGGGAGATCCCTTGCCGCAATAAGCTCAGTGGTATCTCGAGTCTCTAACCAGCGTCTGTAACATGGACGTTGGTTAGACAATCGGGTTCTTTTTAGGCGGGCGGCAGGCTTAGGAACGATTCTGTATAGGACGCCCGTCGGCTTCCGAGTCCGGGGGTCCTATACAGAATCCGGGCCTTAGTGTCTATCTCAACCTTCTACACCACAATTCTTCAATGTAAGGCTTGAGGGGTCAGTGGCTGTGCCCATTCATATCTTGATTCTTCCCTCTCTCCTTAACCCTTTCAGGACCAAGGGACATATTTGTCCCATAACTTTAAAATCCTATAAATTTTGATTGGGATAGTCTACAGTTCTAAATTTGATATGTACGGATTCCATATGATACTGCCTTTATGTAAACAAACTGGTTCCGACATTCATTCATTAGCGTCGTTGCTAGATTGACGAGAAGATTCACTTGCCACACTGTCCATAAGCCAGAAGTGTGATTTTTTAAAATAAAAATAATGAGGAGTGAGGAATCCAAGATGGCGTCAGGCTGGACGCGCTGAGATGCCGCTCTGAGGATTTTTCTTCTAACAATTTACAAGCGGTTAATTACTTACCCGATGCCTAAACGGAGGGGCCGTAGTGCCGCTGGTGCCTCGCGGCCCACGGCCACCCCCGCGGCTGGTGACATCGGGGAACTCATCAGACGGATGCAGGGCATTTTTTCGGCGTCGGAGGGAGGCCCGCAGAGGAGTAGCGGCGTCAGTGAGGCCGTGGAGATTCCTCCGGGATTGGAGACATCTTTGAGCCCCGACGTTAGGGCGCCGCCCCCGCAACCTCAGCTAAGCAGCTCTCCAAGGGGTAAGGTAACCCCGGAGGTCGGGGTCTTGTCTTCCCCTGAGGCAAGTAGTCCATCACAGAGCCTGCTGCCAGGAGCTCCTATGGATATGAGCTCCTTTGAAGAAGCTGAGGGGGAATCATCTGAGAGGCGAGTTAACCTTCAGGGACAGCGACAAGTCATTCAACTGGACGGTGAGCACTATGACATTTCTTTACCTATAATTTCTCTGGAAAAACCCTCAGAAGTAACTCTGGACTCACTATGGGATCTTATGGCCGGACTAGTGAAGACCATAAGTCCCAAACTTCAGTTAATTGAGGGGAAATTATCTCAACATTCTACTGAACTTAAAGAACTGAAAAAGGATATGACTGCCTCTAATTCCTCTGTTCAAAAGCTTGAACAGGACATTAAATCATCCAAACAATTACAGGAAACTTTAATGAAAGACAATATCAATCTTAGAAGAAAGATGGAGAACTTAGAAAATAACTCCAGATACAATAACTTAAGAATCATTAATTTTCCTAGGCTTCCACTGACACCTCCTAGAGAAATGTTTAAAAGATATTTTCTTGAAGTTTTGGGGGCCTCAGAAGATTCATTACCTCCTTTATCACGAGTCTATTATTTACCTAATAAGATCAAATTACCAAAAAAGCCGTCGGATCAAGGACTATTGGATGTATCAGAGTTATTGGAAAAATCAGATAAAGAGGTTGTAGAATCGAGCACTTTGATTATAACAGTAGCTCTCTCTATTGATAAAGTATGGTTGTTAAAACTGTTCTTTAAAAATAGACAGAAAGAATTTATGGGTTGTAAAGTGCAGGTATTTCCTGATTTATCACGAGAGACGCAAAAGCGTCGTCGTGAATTTCTTTTGTTGAAGCCAGGTGTTATATCTTTGGGTGCTACTTTTTATTTGCGACACCCTTGTAAATGTATAGTGCATCACCGATCAGTTAAATATGTTTTCTTTGAGCCTAATCAGTTGACTTCTTTTTTAGCGCTCTCCCGATTGGAGGTAGAAAAATCATAAGCTCTATGACTATTGGTTAATCCCAGCAATCAGCCTTCCAGCTAACTTTATGAAAGAGTGTACATTAAGTTCAATTCTTCTATCTTTGTTTTATTTTATAAGAAATCTTGGATCCAAATTTGAGGACTTGAGCATTTTAGTTAATATATGATTTAATGTTATTGGAATGTTTCTTGCTTTATGTAGAATTGCTAATTTGCTTTCTGTACAAGGTATTCTTGATTATATGATTTGAAAATCAATAAATATATTTAAACATAAAATAAAAATAATGATATTTCACAAAAAAAAATCAATTTTTTGGCATCTGCAAGCCCTTTTTACCATAAAAATGTCGTCAAAACCACAAAAATTGGCCTACGATCCTTATGGTCCTGAAAGGGTTAAAGAATGACACGGGGATGGGTTATACTATTATTATTTTTACTAGTCTTATAGCCCGTTACATTAATGGGTGCTAGAATATATGTGTGTGTGTCTGTCTTTATTTCTTTCTCTCTCTCTCCTTAGCCGCTTTCTGTATTTCTGTCTTTCTTTCTTTTTCCTTGGCTGTCCACTACCATCCCGCACCCCTCCTGACGCGACTCCCGCTGTCTTTCTTTCTGTCTGTCTCTGTCCCTGGCCCCCTTTGTCTGTTTGTCTTTCTGTATATCTCCCTGCCCATGTGTCTTTCTTCTTTTCTTTCTGTCTCCCTTCCTCCCTCTGTCTGTCTGTCCAAAGCAGCATTCCCTCCCCCTCCATTTCTCTCCCCCCACACCAGTTCCCTGTGCACCTGCCCCTGTGTCTTTCTGTCTCCCTTCCTCCCTCTGTCTGTCTGTCCAAAGCAGCATTCCCTCCCCCTTCCATTTCCCTCCCCCCACACCAGTTCCCTGTGCAGCAGCATTAGTGTTTCCTCTACCCCCTTTCCCTTCCCACAGTGGCAACTACAAACGCGGGCCCGAGTCCTTTGCCGCCCCCCCCCTTCCCTTCCCTTCCCTTGGGCCCGACTACACATGGCGATTCAAGCAGCGTGTGCCGCAGTCTTCACACGCTGACTTCGGGTCCTTCTACTGCCCTGATTTACTCTGGCACGTCCAGAGCAAATCAGGGCAGTAGAAGGGCCCGAAGCAGCGTGTGAAGACTGTTGCACACGCTGCTTAAATTGCCAGTCGGGCCCGCGGGAAGGGAAGGGGGAGGCGGCAAATGACTCGGGTCCCGGGCAGCGGAAAGTTGCTGGGCTCCGCAGGCCTCCCCACCCCACCATCCTAACGTCAAACTGATACCTGAGGGCGCCCACCACCACCACCACTTCCGCAGCTCGCTCGCGCTTCGGCCGGTAGGGCCATATTGTGAAGTGGAGAGCAGGGAAGCTTTTGTGATGCGCGAACACGCGGCGCAAGTGCGCATGTCTTTCAACAGGGAGCAGGACAGATCGTAAGCCGCGCATGCGCACTTCCTATGTGTCGCTACAGCTCGCGGAAAACCGGCGCACACTTAGGAAGTGCGCATGCGCGGCCTAGCGTTTTATTATATTAGATAGCACTACCAGACGCACGCAGAGCTGCACAGAGTCACAAAGAGTAAGAAAACAGTCCCTTCTCGAAAGAGCTTACAATCTAAACAGGCAAGACAGACAAACAGGATGTCATGAATACAGTTAAGGGGAACGGTTAATCAACAGATTGGGTTGGAGGGCAGAGGAGCGGGGTTAAGGATTGAAAGCTATATAAAAAAGATGAGTTTTCAGTCTGCTTTTAAACAAGGGAATGGAAGGGGCTTGACGGACAAACTCGGGTAATTTATTCCAGGCATAGGGGGCAGCTAGATGAAAGGAACGAAGTCTGGAATTGGCAGTGGAGAAGAAGGGTAACACTAAGAGTGACTTATCTGAGGAACAGAGTTCTCTGGGAGGTGTATAAATAAGGTGACCATACGTCCCGTTTTGAACGGGACAGTCCCGTTTTCGGATCCCGTGTCCCGTTGTCCCCACACACAGTTTTGGGACGCCAAAATGTCCCGTTTTCAGGAACAGCGTCCTGAAGCTGTGCGTGGGGACAACGGGACAGGCGATCGCTTCCTGTCCCTCCCCTGCCGCACCAAAAAAAGAAGCGCCTCCCTCCAGGCCCGATTTAGGTCCACCGCCGCTGCTCCTCTGCTGCCACTACTTGCACCCGGAAGCCTTCTTCCCAACGTCAATTCTGACGTCAGAGAGATCATTCCTAGTCAGCCAATCGCTGCCTGGCTGGCCTGGAACGTCCTCTCCGACGTCAGAATTGACGTCGGGAAGAAGGCTTCCGGGTGCGAGTAGTGGCAGCAGAGGAGCAGCGGCGGTGGACCGGGTGGGGAAGTTTAAATCGGGCCTAGAGGGAGGCTTTTGTTTTCCGTGGTAGGGGGGGAGGAGGAGGCAGGCAGGCTGGCTGGCTGGCTCTGGGGGAGGTAGGCAGGCAGGCTGGCTGGCTCTGGGGGAGACAGGCAGGCTGGCTCTGGGGGAGGCAGGAAGGCTGGCTCTGGTGGAGGTAGGCCGGCAGGTTGGCTCTGGGATAGGTAGACAGGCAAACTGGCTTTGGGGAAGGCTGGCTTTGGGGGAGGTAGGCCGGCAGGCTTTTTGGGAGGGGGTGGGACAAAGGCTGGAAGGCAGTGAGGGGACATAGGAAGGAGGGATGAAGGAAGGAGAGAAAATGGCAGAGAAGGGGGGGGTTGTAAGTAGAAGAAAGACTAAGGACATAGGAAGGTACTGGGGGCACTAAGGACATAGGAAGGAAGAAGGAAGGGAATAGAAAGGGATATTTGTTGGGCCTGAGTGCAGAAAGAAATGAAAGATAGGATGCACAGTCAGAAGGAAATGCAACCAGAGACTCATGAAATCACCAGACAGCAAAGGTAGGAAAAATGATTTTATTTTCAATTTAGTGATAAAAATGTGTCAGTTTTGAGAATTTATATCTGCTGTCTATATTTTGCACTATATTTGTCTATTTTTCTATAGTTACTGAGGTGACATCGTTGAAAACCCCCCAAATATAAATAATTAACATTTTCTCTGCGTATAGGGTGCTTTGTGGGTTTTTAAAAATTTAATGGTTACCATTATGAAATAATAAGATATTGTGTGTACATGAAAAATGAATGGAAGAAATTGGGGGTGGGGCTAGGGTGGGATTGGGGGCGGGACTGAATATTAATAAATGTCCCGTTTTGATGAAAAAAATAAATGGTCACGTTATGTATAAGGAGAGAGAAGCGAGGAGAGATATTGAGGGGCAGCAGAATGAACACATTTGTAGGTCAGCAATAAGATCTTGAACTGTATGCGATGGCAGATAGGGAGCCAATGAAGTAACTTAAGGATAGGGGTGACATGAGCATAGTGAGATTGGTAGAAGATGTGTCGTGCAGCAGAGTTTTGCACAGATTGTCAGGGGGAGAGGCGAACTTGAGGGATACCAGTTAGGAGTACATTGCAGTAATCTAAGCATGAGGTTACAAGAGCTTGAACAAGGGTCCTGGTAGTGTGCTCAGAGAGGAAGGGGCAAATTTTGGTGATATTGAAAAGATAGTAGCGACAGGTCTTAGCAGGTGGTCTGCAACTGGTGACTAAGTGTGATAAAGTCACTGTGCTGTAAGCGAACTCAATGGGCTGTGTGGAGATTTTAAACAGCAACCAAAAACACATCTTTTCACATTAGCTTCTTCAGGGGGGTGTCTTCGATGTCAAACAGTATATTGCATAAGATTTACAAACAACCAAATGGCTGTATCACTATGATCTTGATGTTTGCTTAATCGCTCTGCTTGTGTCTAGCGCATTTTTGGTGTGATTACATAATTACCCTCCTTTTTCTGATTTATCAGGTGAAATAAGGCAGACACTTCTAAGTAACTTTTAGAGCATTTATCTTCAGAGAGGAGTTTGGGTAGAGCCAAACTAAAAATTTCAAGAAAACATAGGAACTTGATGAAAAAACATTTGAGGGTTTTCTAACTAGGGTTTTCTAAAGTAGAAAATGAGTTGAAAGCAATGGAAACTTAGAAAAAAAAACATTAAACTTGTACTTGACTAAGAACCAGTTGAAAATATGAACCCTGTACTCCACAGAATAAATAGAACTGATGTGGCTCCATTCAATGACACTGATGTGGGAACTCCCACACATGGTCTGTAGAGCATTCTCAAAAGCTCAAGCTTTGTTTATACAACTCTGACCAGAAAGTTTTACTACATGGGATCTAGCTAGGTACTTAGGACCTAGGTTGGCCACAGTTGGAAACAGGATACTGGGCTAGACAGACCTTTGGTCTGTCCCAGTATGACAATTCTTATGCTCTTAGAGATCTGACAGATGAGGTCACTGCGTGCATGAAGGGCTGCCATTTTGTCTATACTCCGAGAAGCTAGTTATAAATTTTAGTAAATAGAAACATATATAAATGCAGTGCAGGATCCTCCAATTTCATGGGGATATTATTCAGGTCAGTAAACAAGTTTCAGAGCAGATTATTAAAATGCTGCAGATTTCCAAAGGCAATTCTCTCATGACAGATTGCTCTTTGTTACCCGCAGGTTTCCACAGAATTGAGGCTTTTAGAGACTTAAATGGTACAGTAGTTGCATTGTACTAAAAATACAAAGAAAACCCTTTTTTTGGTTTTGTGGTAGGTTACTGAAATAATGAGTCTTCATCTTGCACTATTAAGTGTATATAGAAAACAATGTCTTTTCTTGCTACTGTAGTACTGTTATGATTTCTAAAGAAAGGGTACTTATTCTTTTCAAAAGCATTCAATACCAAAACTTCAGGTGATGGGACATATTATTACAGGGTTAAAAAAAAACCTGTAATATGCTGTTCTATCTAACATAGTTACTACTGCCAAAATGAGCTTTACTTAGTGATGAAAATGTCAGTACAGGAACCCTGAAAATTGGCATCAACACTACATCAGGAAACCAGGGAAGGAGAACCCTACAGTTTATTCCCCCTCTGTGGCAATACAATATGCTAGCAAACTCAATGCAAATATATATAAAATGTCAACTTGAGGCTTTTGAAAAATTGACTTATAAGATTATGATTTTTTTTTAAAATAAACTGATTATAAGTATCACAGTCTAGTTTCTCATAAAACTTGATGAACTGGCTTCCAAAGCAAACAGAATGTGAAAAGAAAGTGTGCTTTGTTGCCAAGAGGAGCCTTATGTACTGTGCTAGCATTGCTGATTGGTTACTAAAGCATACTGAATATAAATAATTTTCTTAATAGCCTTTGTTAGAGTTTAGCACATGATTGCTGTAAAAATGGCAGTATAGCTTTGACTTTAAGCAGCAGAAAATGTTCTAAAGCTGATACTTAAGCTCCAGACAACACTTTAATAAAAGTAGCATCAAATACCACAAAGGTGTGAATTTCATTATTTATTAAACATTTTAGGGTTCCTTATCTGTGGACCTGCATGCTAATTTTGAGGGAATTTCATATACTGTATATACTTGAATATAAGTTGATCCAAATATAAGTCGATACCCCCATTTTTCCCATCAAAAGGAGGAAAAATGGTTGACTCAAATATAAGACAGGGGCTTAATATTCAAATGCCATGCCTTGCCAGGATCTGCACCCAGTGTCCCCTCCCTCATGACCTCCCCTGCCAGGCTCTGCACCCAGCCCCTTTCCCTCCCCTGCCCTACCATGCTATGCAGCCAGCCCCCCTCACTCCCTGCCAGGCTCTGCACCCTGTCCCATCCCCCCTCTGGTGGTCTAGTGGTAGGCCGGGACAGGAGGGATCCCGCCCGTCTCCTATCCTGGCCGATTCTAACAATTATTTTACCCCCCTCAATGCGTACCTTTTTTTGCCAGGAGCAAGCTTTTTGAGCACCTGCCCGGCCCTGCTCCCTGAATGGCTGCCGCCAGTTCTCACGGAACTTGAAAAGCTCGCTCCTGCCGGGTGCACTGCTGGCTGTGAGATCTGAGGCATCCATCCAGGGAGGGAGGGGCTCAGCCCAGGACAGGAGCGCGGAAGCTCGCTCCTGCCAAATACACCGCTGGACCAGCAGGGATTCAAAAAGGCGAAAAAAGGTATGCGGGGGGTAAAAAAAATTGTCAGTCAGCCAGGATGGGAGACGGGAGGGATCTCTCCTCTCCTGGCCTACTAGGTCAGCAGAGGCCTGCAACAAGTCCGGTAGGGGGTTGGGTGGTCACTGGATGATGATCCGAATATAGCAAGAGACCCCCATTTTTGGGCTTCTTTTTGGCCCCAAAATCTCATCCTATATTTGAGTATATACAGTATTTCCTTTTGAGAATTTGGGCAGTTGTGGTTACATAGGAACCTTGTACCAACACACTTTGCAGTTGCCTTGATAAAAATGCAAAAGTGCCCACAGGAAATCCCCATGCACACTCTTCCGTCACAAATCTAATCCTGCCCCTTTTCACTCATAGTGAAGCAAGGGGACATTTTTAAACTTTAAATTTCCATTGCTTATCCTCCCAAAAGACTTTTAAAAATTGCCCTCTATGTGATAAAAAAAAATATATATATATATATCACATCACCCCTTTTATAGGCAATTGATCAAATAAGTAGTGATTTCACTACTAATGAATTTGTAGAATATAACTGTTTGCTGGCACTGGGCCAATCTAGGTTTCACAGGGATATAGTTATCCTTAGGGTATTAGTTGTAGCTATGCAATGCAGAATTTTCACAGCACATGCTAAACAAAATTCTATGCAGGGAAAGCCATCAACAGCTCACCTGGATTTCAGGCTCCCTTCTCACAGAAATTGTGTGGCAAAAAGTAGTGAAGGGCTTGACTAATCATTTGAATCATATGGGGCTTTATACAGTTGAGTGGTTCAAATGAACAGTTGGGCTCAGGATGACAAATAAGGAGGACATGATTTAACGTACAGCAGTTCAACACTGTACATACTCAAATATAAACCAAGATTTTTGTTCCAAAATAAAGCCTAAAAATTTGAGATCTTGGTTTATATTTGTCTTCCAACCCCTGAATGTCTTCTCCTCCCCACCTCCCCCCACCTCCAACTGACACCAAAGCTATACACTGTGCCAACTCCTGTTCTCTCCCAGAATCTGAGAAAGGGTGGGAGCTGTCAGGCCTTGAAACATGCACAGATGCTCAAGGCCCTGAATTGGAACAGCACATAGCCTCTCCTCCACATGCCCTGAAAATCCATGGCACTGCTTATCTTGCCTCAACTGCCAACAGATCCAGTGAACACCTGGCAATCATGGCTCCACTGGTCTTATGGAACTGCGAGTGCTGCTATGCCTCCTGATTCTGGACACTCCTCTCAACCATCTCTCCCCGCAGCCATATGATTACCCAGTATAGTATCAGAAACACTTTCCCCATTCATAAGCACTAAGGGGGAGATGTACAGAACTCTGATGCTGAAGTGAAAAGCGCCAGGAAATACCAGCAAGAACAGCAAGTCTACATTACTCAACAACGCTCTGCTTGTAAATTATATGCATGCTGTTAGTGTTGAGCACTGGACGTTGGACTTTAAAGGGGGAGGAAATGTTGGGATCAGTTCCTATCAGACCAGAGATCCAGGTCCTCCTAGCACAGGTCTGTTTGGTGGTGATAAGTAGGAGCCCTGATGCTCAACTGCACTTGTGTATAAAGTCGTTCAGATGGTATGTGTTTGGGGGGGGGGCTTCTTATCACCCAGGCAGACACAACACTGATGACATTGCATCAGTGCATGAAAATATATAACTAAATTAATAAGGCTGCTCTCCACCCCATCCCTATCCTAATACCTGCTCAGAAGCCACTGGTAGGTTTAACCCATTAGGGGAGAGGGTTTTTGTGCACCGTTTCTCAAATTATGGGAGTGAATAACTAATGGTTTTATTTTAATATTAACAAGCTCCTTGGCATAAGACTTTTGGTGGCTGCTTCTGTGTATGGTAACAGCAATGCAGAAAGCCCTTCTGCATTAAGCACACAATAATGTTTCATTTAGACTGCTAAAACTACCACTACTTATTCCTATAGCACTGCTAGCCGTAAAACCAGTCTAAATAAAATGCTGCAAGTCCAGATTGCTTTGAGCATTGGGGCCTAAGTGCAATATTGCTGCATCCCATTACCACAACAACAACACCACAAAAGAAAGGAGCTATGTTCCAAAAGTATTGGTGAATCCAAAACAAAACAAAAAGGAACAATAGTCTCTGGATGTCACAGAAACGGTTGGTTAAATTTTTTTCTTTTTAGTGTTTATTCCCAAAACCAGTCTACAAGAAGCTAAAATCATTATTGGTTAACTTTTTTTTTTTTTTTTAATTCTTTATTTATAATTTTAATAATTGACAATAATTACAAGTCAATAAAAGAAAACATGCAGTGTAAATTGAAATTAAATCAAAATTCCAAACAGCTAAGGAATATCAAAATATACATCGCATTATTAGTCCACAATTTTGGAGACGAGGCTAATGAAAAAGACTGAAATAAGTCATCAAGGCAATTAGTATAAGGCAAAAAGATAGGCGTTTTGAGTGCTCTTGAACCAATATGTTGAGCTTAACAAGAGAACAAGGCAGCTCATGAAGACTCTCTATCAGAAATAAATTTAGATAAATGCTGTGGATCATAAAATACATATCTATTCCCCCCATATGTCAAAACGCATTTACAGGGATATCTTAGGACAAAGGTCGCCCCTAGCTGAACAGCCTGTGTGTTTTCTTCTTTTCTGGGTCGAGCGAGATACATCAGGGTACATCCTAATTATATTTGTCATGAATGAAACATCTCTATGCTTAAAAAACATTTTAAGCAGCCAATCCCTGTCTGAGTCAATTGCAAACTGTACTATTAAGGTAGCAGGGACCTGATTTTCCGTATCCGACCTCTCTAGAAAATGTGTTAAATCCAAACTATCAACAGATAAATTCTGTTGATTTGGATTTTAAGATTTAACTCTCGTTGGCAGGTAATATATTTTTGTGAGAGGTGGGTACGAAGTTTCTGGTACCTTCAAAATTTCTAACAAATATTTTTTAAACATAGCTAGGGCAGTTATTGTTTGTACTTTAGGAAAATTAATAATCCGAAGATTACATCTTCTAACAGAATTTTCCAACATTTCTTGTTTAAAGTGCAAACTAGCACTGTCCTTAATCCAAGTCTGGGCTTGTACTTCCAAAGTTTTTACTTTAGGTTCAATGTCACTCATTTTATTTTCCAGGCTTGTAACTTTATCCTTTAGTTCCAAATTTTCCGATATAACAGTATTGCAGCTCAAAGATAATTGCTGAATTTGACTCCCCAGTAAAGTTTGCATACTAGATATGGCCTCCCATATGGATTCCATCGTAATCACCTTGGGCCTTTGCAAGGGAACAATCTCAGTTCCAGGAATCCCTGCAATACCCATTGAACCAGATACCACTTCATTTATCAAAAGAGTTTCTTGGGCTACTGAAATACCTGTAGCCATCAGTGAACTTGAAGAGTCTCCTCGGGCTTGCTGTGAACTCCTCACCGCTTGCTGTGATCTTGGAAGCTCCTCCTCCCCCCCTCCGGGGTTAGTCCTCCCAAACAGAGAGGACAGCAAGAGGGCATCTCGAGCCGGTGAGTCAACAATCGACTCCTCCGTCGCAGCGGGACAGCAAGGCGGTCTTCGCTCATCCGGGGACAGAATGACAGCCTCAAAGGAGAGATCCCGCACCTCAGCTTGTGCAGTCTCTCCAGCCTTGGCACCCTCCGGTTGTAACGTTCATGAGCCGCGTTCTACAAAGACATCCATCGGACCCCATGGTGCTGCTGCCTCAACAGGGAACACCCGAAGTTTAGACTTTCTTTTTACCATAACTCTAGGCAATCCACACGATGAGCACGACGGCGTCTCCGCAGCTACTCCCAATCCGCCATCTTAGGTAAGCTCCACCTCCAACACCTATGTTTATGAAACCCCCTGGTTAACTTTCTATGGGCCAATAAAACTCCACGAATCAGCCTTCTGAAGATCAAATGCTCTAAGCAGGATGGAGGGGTGTCATTCCCAAGCTTATATGATTAACACCTATCATTCTTATTGAGGCAGGGAGCTAAATGAAGTTATGTCCCTGAGAATGCCTTAGTACCATCCTGGCTCTCCAGTTGAAGTATCTTTTCTTGATGAATAATACTCTGGCCTTGGTCGACTATCCTATTATCCTGTCCATGCCAAGTGCAGAGTCTCGTATGATTCATCCAAAGGGAATCTTCATAATTTTAAAAAAATTTGGGAACCATTGACTAATTATTCTAATGATCAGACATCTTAGCACATGGGTAGTAGATATGTGGGGGATGGGTGGGAAATGTATATCATATGGAATTAGGAATATTGATAAAAAGGGGGGTATTTATTCTATATTACAAGATGATTTGTTAGTAAATACAAGTGATATACAAAAATTGGTTATAATATGTTTAATTCACTTGTAAGAATTCAAAAATGAATAAATAAAAAAAAAAATTAAAGGAAATTTGCTGGGTGGCTACTGGGAGGCCAAATGTAAAATCAGCAGCAATGAATGTATCAGGAGTACAATAAATGTCAATTGCTCATAAGAATTGTAACAATTGACATTTATTGTACTCCTGATACATCCATTGCTGCTGGTTTTACATTTGGCCTCCCAGTAGCCGCCCAGCAAATTTCATCTGGATGAATCATATTAGACTCTGCACATAAGGCAACAACACTGCTAGTTGAGTGGACCTTAAGAGAAAACTGGTGGCTGCTTGCCATGGGCAATGTAAGTTGCAGAAATGGCCATATGAAACCAATGGGCGATCGAGACAGAGACAGAGTAGTCAGGAGAAAGTCATTAGACAGCCAAAAGTCATTAGTCTACTCCAAAGAATGGAGTAATACTCTCTCGAAGCCCAAGTTGCATAAGATCTGATCTTTTCACTCTGATCCCATGGAGTGAAACGCAGGCAAATGAACTTCCTGGTTGACATGAAAATCAGAAACCACATTTAGCTGAAACGAAGAAACACTCCCACATCTGTGATTGATAGAAAGAGATTCCTGCATGAAAAACCCCAAAGCTCCAAAATACGCTGTGCCAAGACAGACCAGAAAGACAGTCTTGATCATCAGATTCAGAAGAGAAGCATCCTTCAGTAGCTAGAATGGGGCTTCCACAAGGTTCTGCAGAACGATGGTAAGATTCCACATAGGGAAAGGATGACGCAAGGGAGGTTGCAAGCGAAGTGTCCCTCTCAGAAACCTGGTCACATTGGGATGAGCAGTAAGTGAACGGGAACCCCCTATGTGCTCGGAAGCACAAAAGGTCTGCTACTGGAACCTTAAGGAAGGCCACAGCTAAACTTTTATCTAAGCCTGCCTGAAGGAAAGCCAGAACTACTAGAATGGGAGCCCGAACAGGCTCTATCTGGTCCTTGGTCCACCACTGTTTGAAAAGCCTTCCAGGCTTTGGCATAAGCAGCCATAGAAGAGGGGTTCTTGGGCTGTAAAAGCGTTGAAACAACCACATCAGAATAACCACGCTCCATCAAGGCTGAGCACTCAAGAAATGTGCAGTAATACCAAAGCACTGTGGATTCTCCATGGGCACCGGACCCTGACTGAGAAAGTCGTGATGAAGAGTGTGGCATACTGGTTAAAGCTACAGCCTCAGCACCCTGGGGTTGTGGGTTCAAACCCACTCTACTCCTTGTGACCCTGGGCAAGTCACTTAATCCCCCCATTTCCCCAGGTACATTAGATAGATTGTGAGCCCTCCAGGACAGACAGGGAAAAATGCTTGAGTACCTGAATAAACTCATGTAAACCGTTCTGAGCTCTCCTGGGAGAACGGTATAGAAAAATAAATAAATAAAATAAAGAGAAAGCTTGAGCTTCCAGTGCCGCTGAAGATGTATGAGATCTGCATACCACCAATGACGAGGTCAGCCCAGAGCAACTAGGATCACTAGGATGGGGTGTGATGCTATCCAGTGGATGGTCCTACCAACCAGAGGTCATGGAGGGAACACAAAGGAGTTCGTGAGCTGACCAGGGCTGAACCAAGGCATCCAGACCTAAACGTCCACGTTCCGTTATCTTTGAGTTCTTGGCTGAAGCCATCTGTGGATGGCCCCAACGCTGCATAAGATGAACACTCTTTGCGAGAGGGACCATTCTCCTGGGTCCCAGACTTGTTTAGTGAAGAAGTCTGCTTGTACCTCATCGACTCCGGACACATGCACTGCAGAGAGAGACAGAAGATGGAACTCTACCCAGCAAAACATGTGAGCTTCATGGCCCAAGGAAGCACTTCCTGTGTCCCCTTGATGATCCACATACACCACCGGCGTGGCATTGTCTGAGAACTTTCAACCTCTTTCCTTTCCAGAGTGGTCAGGAGAGTGAGTAACACCAGCCAAATAGCCTGAAGCTCCAGATGATCGATCAACCAGCGCTTCTGATGTGAAGTCCACTGCCCCTGACAGGGGTGGTCCCTGTAGTAAGCACCCTAGCCTGACAGGCAACCATCATGAGAGGGATACCCTCCATGATCCAAACAGGCTTGCCTGGTGGAGAGCCTCCCCCTGAAGCCACCAATGCAGACTGCTTTAAACAGGTTCTGTCCAGCGGAGCGGCATCTGAAGGGGATGACACTGTGGAGACCACTGAAAGAGGAGGGATTCCTGTAGAGGGCATGTGCGCTTTGGCTCAGGGGAATGCCCCTAGGGAGGCCACCATGGAAGATCTGAAATGTTTCTGAAGGTTCAGTCTGTGTGCCTTGAGAAGAAACATGTCCCTGCATGGTGTCAGAGAGAAGGCCCAGAAACTGCAAGGTCTGCGACAGCATCAATTGGCTCTTCTTGAAGCTGACAATCCAACCCAAGCATTGTAGCAGAGACACCACCGTCTCCACCACTCACTTGCACTCCTGTTGCAACAGAGCCCGGATCAACCAGTCGTCCAAGTAAGGATATAGTTTATAGTTTATTACTTATAGGCCGCCTTTGACAAGTCAGATTACAACCTTACATACACAATACCGAACATATAAAATTAACAAAACAATCAAGAAAAAGAAGTATCAATAATCATATTTCATTTTACAGAAAGATATTGCTTTAACAGTTTTTAAAAGTTTCATTCATCTTCCTGTTGTCTAATATACACAGGTAGTTTATTGCATTCTGTAGGACCTACACACAGAAACACACTTGTTTTTACTGCTTTTAAATGTAAATGTTTTCTTTTTATTATTTATATTTATTGACTTTTCAAATTTTAAACAAGCAAAACAATATTTGAATACAGATTAGAAATAAAGATCCCACTAAATATACACCTAGCATCATTTATTCCAATAATGCAAAGGAAGAAGAAAAAAATAATTCCTTATTTAGTCTACAATAAAAAGGATCGAAGTATAGAATTAACAAAAATGCAAATGTTTTCGAGTCGGATAGACCTGGTCACCTTGCCTGTGGAGAAAGGCCGCTATAACTATTTATTTGTAGTGTTTTGCATAGAATTCTCCTGTCCTAAGACCTGAAATTCCTTCCTGCCTTTTCCTCTCTCAGGTTCTAGCCTCCTCAATTCCCTCTCTCACTCCAACTGCAGTTCTGTCTCCTTCTAAATCCCACCCCTCTTGCACCCTGAATCCCCTCCTTGGCCCCCATAGTCTGGCATCTCTCTCTTCCTCTCTCCACTGGCTAAGAATCTTTTCCTCCCTTCCTACCCTGTTTCTGGTCTTGGTCACTCTCTTTTCCTCTCCCCCAACTCCCCCTTGCAGGTCTAGCATCCATGTCTCCTAACCCTACTTACCACCGTTTTCTCTTGCATCCCAAATCCCTTCCTCCCTCCCCATGGTATGGCATATCTCTCTCTCTCTCCACGATCAAGCATCTCTTCCTTCTCACCCCCCCCTTTCTGACCTGGGTTTTCTTCTCATCCCCTTTCCCTTCTATTTCCATGCCCCCTTCCCTCTCCCCCTCCTCGCCCTGCATCCATGTCCGCCCCATTTGCAGTCTAGCATCCTCTAGCTCCACCCTCTTGCAGGCCAGGATCTATGTTCCCTCCTATCCCCTCCCCCCCTTGCAGTCCAGGATCATGTCCTCTTCTCTTCCTTCTCCCCTCAAATGGGCCTAGCATCCATGTTCCCTCCTTCCCCCCAAACTGTGGTCTAGCATCCATTCCCCCTCCCCCCACAGGTCTGGTTTCTCTCCGATTGACCCCCCCCCCACTCCCCCAACATTCTGTGAAAATTTTGTGCTATGCAATTGCACAGAATTCCACCATGGTTTACACTTTAAGAGTCAATAGCTAGCTTCCAATATTGTTCACATTTTCCAGGGCATTACAGTTAGCTTTCACTACTGTTTGTTTCAACTTTATTAAAGGATCACAAGTTTGCAATAAGTTGTTCTTATAGTGTTATTGGTTGCAAGAAGTTACAACTAGCTTCCATTACAACTGTATGCTTTGGAATGGACATGGGTCTTTCTACTGCGTTTCCTATAATTAAATATAATAGTACTAATTAATTAAACTCATTTTAATTGCAGTTTCCTGCTATTGATTTTTAAACTCATATGGAATCAGATTTTGTGGCATTGAGAGCTTATTGTACAGATATCTTTCTCAATCAGGGTGCCATTCTAAATAACAATAGGCTTCACTAATCCATGGGAAAAAAAATCCATTGATATTTGTCTGTAAGTGTTGAATGATGAACTTTGTTACTTATAGTTTCTGTTTAAAACTGCTTTCAGAGTAGTACTTCTTTTTTGAATAATGACTACATTTACAGTACACATCAGCATATTTACCTTAGCATTATATAAGCAATTATTCTTTCTTCAATGGCACTCTTTATGCATAGAAATCTTTTAAACGCACTAACCTTTCCTTCCCCTGGAACTCAAATACCTGAGGTGCAGATGACACTTAATGTCCTCGTCTCTCGCCGCAGCATATATACAAGTTATCTGCATATTTCTTAAACTAGTAATCTGCTTAGGTATAAGTGGGATATAAGTTTTTTAAAATAGACTCGGGAAGGCTTAGCCATCCTAAAGCCCAGGCTGGCAGGTAAGAGAACGACTAAGAAGCACCAATGGTGTAGGCTGGAAAAAGGACAAGTGCAAAGATGAAGGACAAGGCAGGAACCCAGAGACAATCTCTGCTTGCTGCTGCAGCTAATTCTCTGTTTTATGCCTCTGATTTGTTTTGGCCAGCAAAATTTGCTAATCAGCAGTGAGAAGCATTTTCTCCAGCTCTTTCAGTGACCACAGAAGAAGGGGTTCAGGGTACAGAGAGGAAAAAGCATGAAATTTTACATAGAAACACAGTAAGAATTCAATTCTGTAATTGTGTAAAAAAATAGGTACTAAGCTCAAAGTTGGTTGCTGTTTATAGAATAGTACTTACACCAACTGAATCCTGGTATAAATTAGGCATGGATCTTCTAAATTCTGTAACACTGTATACAAATACTAGAAATGCCCCCTCCCATGGTCACGCCGCCTTTCCAAATCTATGAGGAAAAATTTACACACACACACACATCTTTATAGAATAATGACTATAAAGATGCATGCATTAATTCCAATTATCAGTGCCAATAACTGATTATTAGCAGCCAATTATTGACACTATTTGGCCCGTTAAGCAATTAAATTACACACCCAAATTTGTGCATGCCATTTTGAGTGCTAGATATGGAATTAGGGGTAAATGATGACAAATAAAGCATAGTTACCTACCATAAAGCACAGTTACTTACCATAACAGGGTACAGCAGGCAGATATTCTCACATGTGGGTGACGTAATCCACAGAGCTCTGGTATGGACAGTGCGCGTGGCTCCTCAGTTCAATAAGCCAACTAAGAAGCCAAGGGGAGGTGGGTGGGTTGTGAGAATATCTGCCTGCTGTTCCTGGATAACACTTGTTACGGTATGTAACTGTGCTTTATCCCAGGACAAGCAGGCAGCAAATTTTCACATGTGGGTGACCTCCAAGCTAACCAGAATGGGATGGTGGGAGAGTTGGCCTTTTTTAAGAAAATAAAATTTTGTTGTTTTTTTAAAACATATCTTTATTGAGAATGATATACAGCCCAAACAAGCAGTGAAATAACAAAGGCAATACATGAGGAGCAAGAAAAACAGCAGTAATAACACTGCTTGGCCAAAGTGCCCATCCTATCTGGAATAAGATTCCAGACAATAATATGAAGTGAAGGTATGAACTGAGGACCAAGTAGCAGCTTTGCAGATTTATTTTTTTTTTTTTTAATTCTTTATTTATATTTAACACAAAAACAATCAAGAAAAAACTTATTGTTCAGAATATTGAGAAAGACATTACAATATATAATAAATGAATAAATAATACATTAATAGGAGTGAAGAAAAGCTACTGAAGCTGCCATAGCTCAAACTATATGGCTGTGACCTGACTCTCCAGTTGCAGTCCAGCCTGAGCATATGGACAAGGAGAACTTGATCTTGTAGAAGATGCTGAAAAGCCTTGAGAGCATTGAAAATTGCTCCGAGTTTCAACAGATTTAAATGATGGTGTCGAGGCCTTGAGTGCGTAGTCCATCCAGGTGAGCTCCCCAAGCATAGGGTGAGAATATTCTGATGAGGTGGTGTGTGGAATAACAATTCTCTGGAAAAATTGGAAGAGAGCATCTACCACTGAAGTGATTGTGGAAAAGAAGAGGTGACTGTAATGTGTTGCAAAAGTGGGTCAAGCGCCTGCGACCACTGAGTAGCCAGAGATCATTAGGGATCTGGAGGGGAAGCCTGGCAAAAGGAGTCACATGGACTGTAGATGTCTTATGTTCCAGAAAAAACATAATGCACCTTGCTGAGAGCGATCGAAGCTGAACAACCTGATGACAAAGTTGGATAAGGGTGTCCTGACACTCTTGAGGCAGAAACACCCTGAGTTATATTGTGTGGCACAGAGCTCCTATAAACTGGAGCTTCTAAGATGGTTGAAGTTGTGATTTGGGGAAGTTGATCTCGAGCCCCAAATTCTGAAGAAACAGTATGGTCTAATGTGTTGCAAAGAGTACACCTTGAGATGAAGGATTCTTGATTAGCCAGTCCAACTGTGAAAGAAAAAAAAAGTCTGAATTGCTAGTGCTCATCCCTTGCGAGGAAGAAGTGTTATGTAGCCAATCGGTTAGATAGGTTTGACAATCAGGCCCTTAATACCCTGAAAAGGGAAGCAAGGATGAGCAATAGAAGTGTTTAATGGTGATGATACCGTGCAAATAGGAATGTTCTATATACAGGTTGCACCAGAAGTCAAAGAGAAAACTCTATGAGATTGAGAGAGAATAAGCAAGTGTTGTGATAAAAGAGGGAAGAAAAAGTTACACAGGGTAACATGTGAGCTATCGATGGACTAAAAAAGGGGATGGGCCCCTGATATCCAATTAAAAGAATAGGGAAAGTGGCCTCCTGCTCTCCTAAAGCCACCCCCAAACCTCCGGCATGTGAAAATGAGAAGGTGTAGGAGAAAAAACTTGATGGCAATGGATGCCTGTTGAAAGGTACTAACAATGATGGTACAGTGGAAGGCACATGTGAAGAAAACACCTGGTTGATCCTGCATTGTAGAAAAAGCAAAAGAAGGGTCTGAAGGGGTGGGAAAAGCTAACTTACAGGCTCTACAGCCCTGTTAGTGTGACATAATGGTAGCAAAGCAACAGGAAAAAGAGCCACCTTACAGGCTCGATACCCCATGGTGGAATCCTGACGTCATCACAGTGAGTGATGAATGATAAAGGTGTGCCAAAGTTGTTCTTCTGTCAAAGGAAACATGCACTCCCAGGACTCAACTTGAGAATGATGGAACAAGGCACCAAAACACCAATCATTGGATAATTGGATTGGGGGGGGGGGTTGGTTTATTTTTTTGCTAGTCACAGACATAGCTCTGGATGTCAACTCAAAAGCACTGTAAGCAGACCAAAGTATGGACTGTGTCCTCTGTGTGCTGAAAATCTGTAGTGAAAAAGATATGGGGGAATCTAACTTACATCCATGTTAGATTCCCCACCATAGTAGAAGAAGCAATGACAAGAGACTTCATTGCAGAAAATAGATAACTGGGAAGATAGCACTCTAACTGACAATATGAAATTTTGGTAAAGGCCAGTCCCACTGGTTATAGTGCTGCTTTTACAACAAGATAGCAGTAATGAACAGAGTCAAACTGTAGGAAAAATTTTAAAAAAGGGGGACGGGGTAAACCGATGACCCTATTCACCCATAGTAGATACCAATAGAGGCAATGGTCAAATCTGTTCATAATATACCCCTCTTCCCCATCAGCACTGAAGCATAGACCTTGGTATAGAGAATATAAGGTCTAATTTTCCAGAAGGAGAAAAAGGAAGGTCTCCCATGAAGAAGTACTTGAAGGAGACCTGCTAGGTGAAGTCTGAAGAGCTGTAGAGAAGGCTGAGCTGAAGCTAAAGACTCATCAGAAAAACAGCAAGGTTGACAGAAAAGTTTGTGTCCATATAGCAAAAATAAAAACTCTCTGTAGAAGATGTCTCTCTAGGAGGAGTCTTCCAATGAGATTGTGCCTCAGGAGAACCAGAAGCCTCTGCAATCGAATGAGAAATGCCCACATTGGAATCAAATCAAAGAGTAGAGGCTTTTTTTTTTTTTTCTAAAGATTGAAGAACGCCGCTTGGAATCGTGTCGGCCCGATGACAAAGGTGAAACTTCTGCAATGTTCTTGCGTTTCTCAGGACATGGAGAAGAAATATGCTTCAAAGAACTGGAATGGCGTCAGGAGGAATGATGCTGCGATGCACGACTGGAAAGTCAAGATAACTGGTACCAGGGACCATGATGGTGCTGAGCAGTCAGTGTCAGGAAAAAAAGCTCAAGTTGTTCCTGAAAGAGATAAACCACTGGTACACTTGGCTATTTTGCTGGTACCCTCAGTGCCTGCAGTCCATTCCGAAGAAAGTGACTGAGGCAACTCTTAATGGAGATGGCAGGAGCATGGTTGACATGAATGGACTCTATGCCAGAATGACCTGCGACACCAGCTGAAAAGCTAGTGGCTCACAGAACAGAGACACCAGTACCTTAGGCTTCTCTGCCAATACCTTTAGTGTCACGGTTTGCCTTGGAGCGGGTGACTTAGATAAGATGCGACCCTCGATTGAAGATAGGCGAGACGCAATAATGGTCGCTATAAGGTTGGCATCAATTTACTCGATGCCATAATGACCTGCGACACCCTCATAACTCCTTTGACACTGATGTCGATGTAGATATCTTCGATGTTGATGTCTTGTCGACGACTGAAAAAGTGCCCACAGTACCTGCCACACTTATCAAAAATCGATGAGGAGACCGTCTCAGCCAAAATTAAATCAAAGGCTGAAGCGAGCGAAGAGGTCTCACTGACCAAACGCCCGCGAGGGAAGAAATGAAAAACTCATCTTTTTTTAACAAGCAAAAAGAAAACAAGAGAAAATAGATAATAGACTAAAAAATTAAAATAAAATACGCGTGAGCGGGAAGGCAAAAGGCAAAAACAAAGGAACTTTTGAAAACATGATTTCTTAGCTCCACAGAAAACTTAGAACTGAGGAGCCGCGTGCCTACGTCGGATAGGAAAGCACTCGTGCATGCGCGGTGCAGTCAGTCACAACCTTTCTAAGGTTCTTAAAGTGCTGGTTCACTTGTACAGCTGTCTGTACCGGGGCTTCGTGGATGACGTCACCCACATGTGAGAATATGCTGCCTGCTTGTCCTGGGATAAAGTTAGTAATTAGGCCACTTTGCATTTAATGTCATGGAAAAACACAGTATCAAGATATTTCTTTATATTTTTGCATTGCAATTTTTATAATGTAATTGTTATGAAATTGTGCTGTAAATTATTTTGTCTCTTGAGGAAAGAATGGTACAAAAGGTTAAGTATAGAAGAAATTGTTAATGCTTGTTAGGTTATTTTAGTTTTCTGCATCCTTGTGAAAAGACTGAACATTTAAAATACTGGAACTGTGCACCAACTTATCATACTCTCTCAGAAATCCATGTCTCAAAAAAGGCTATAAGTACATTCCAGTCAAAAATTTGCTGACTTCTACAATTAAATAATAAATGCTAAGTTTAATTCAGAATAAGAAATGCTTTTTTGCTGAGTTAAAGGTTCTATTTTTGTTCCTGTGACATGTTAAAGAGGAAAACCCCTCACCATTTTTACAACAGTCACACTATTGTTTATGGTAGATATCATAGGAATCAACATTTCAGAATGATTGGAGATGCTAAACCCAATGCAAATTACCCCTCTCTAAACACAGTCAAAGGTTTTAAATGATCATCCCCAGAAAACACCTCTTAGTAGTAACTTTTATGCTTTTGCTTAAGAAAGCAGAGTCACACCTATATTGATTTTTGGAAAAAGGAAATTTGATCATGTATTTCTAGTACTGAGAAATCTTCACTGGCTCCCTGTTCATCTTAGAATTCGATTGAAATGTGCTTGTATGATATTCAAAATTATCCATTGTCTATTTTTGCCTATAGTCCCTCCAACTTGGAATTCTCTTCTGTCTTTTGTTTCAAGGAATTCTCAGAAGTACAAATTTTCATTTCTTTTAGTGAAAGGAATAAAGCTTGTTGGTAATATCTCTTGCTCCTTTTCGTATAGATTTGGAATGAAATTCCTAGTTATATTATAACTCTTTTCTCTCTCCAGATTTTTCATAAATCAATGAAAACAATGCTATTTCAACAGTTTTGGGGAAATGGTACTAAGGAGTGTTAATTACCTTTTGTTTAGTAATTCACGTTAGTTAAACTGATTTTTCTGTTTATTGAAGTCTTATGTAAACCGAGTCGAGCCCCTACTTCAGGAGATGATATGGTATATAAATCTAAGGGCTCTTTTTACTAAGGTGCGCTAGCATTTTTAGCGCATGCACGAAATTACCCCACGCTACGCTTCTAGAACTAATGCCAGCTCAATGCTGGCGTTAAGGTCTAGTACGCGCGGCAATGTTGCGCACACTATTCTGCGTGTTAAAGCCCTAACGCGGCTTAGTAAAAGGAGTCCTAAGGCTTAGATTAGATTTTGCTATAATGCATATTCCTCACCTAGCTACTAAGGGCCTACTGAATGAAGTTTTCTTTAAATACCTACCATATATTCAGCAACAACTCCTTTATAGATTTCCAAGAACTCTTCCGCATTAGCACGCTCCAAGTAGAACTAAAAAAGAGAATAAAACATCATCCAATTAAAAGAGTTATCTTTATGAGGTGGAATATGTTGAACTACAGGCAGTCAGTCCCCGGTTTAAGAATGCCGACTTAGGTCAAACTCATACTTACGAACTGTGGTCCTGCCTCTCCCTTCCTGTGCCAACGCACTCCTTCTTCCTCCCTTCCTGTCAAAACGCGACTCTTCTCCTCTCTTCAGTGTCCCAATGCTCCCCTTGTCTTTCCCTACGTTTAGCGTCCCAAATTCGTGCCTCTTGCAGGTGTTTACCTCCTCTAGCTGGCTTTCACCTCCTAGTCGCACTTCGCAAAGCCACAGCTGCTGGTTCCTGCACACAGCTTGTGGCTGATCCAGCAGCCTTCCCTCTGATGTGAAGGAAGTCGACCATGTCAGCCACGAGCCATGTGCAGAAACCAACAGCCCCGGCTTTGCGAACTGCGACTGGGAGGAAAGAGCTAGACAGAGGAGGTAAACACCCACGAGAGGCACAAATTTGGAATGCTGAATGGAGGGAAAGATGACGAGGGGCACATTGGAACACTGAAGGGAGGAGGATGGTCGTGTTTTGACAGGAAGGGAGGAAGAAGGGGCGCATTGGCACAGGAAGGGAGAGGCAGGGTCACGTTGGGACACAGAAGGAAGGGAGAACACAAACTTCAGACAAAGGAACGAGGGAGGGAGCATGAACTTAGGACAAAGAATGGAGAGAGAGGGGGGAGCATGAACTTGGGAAACAGGATGGAAGAATGGAAGGAGTGAGGGAAACAGATGCTGAGGTGGGGGAATAGAAAGTAAGAATTGTTGGGCATCCCTGTCTGGGTGAGAAGGAAAGAGATGGCGTACGTGGAGAAATGAAGAAAGAATTGTTGGGCATAGGGAGGGAGAGAGAAATATTGGACATGGTGATGGAAGAGGCATGAGATACAGATGCATGGGGGAAGAGAGAGGTGAGAGGGAGAAATGTTGAATGTGGTGGTGGAGAGTGGGATGGATAAAGAGCAAAAGTAAGTGTAAACCTATCTTTTCTTTCTACTTAAACTACAGTACTTTATTTTGAGGACTGTTTCTTTAATGTTTAATGTTCTTTAATGCTTTTATAGACTGTGTACTGTACAGGATCCAAGTTACATACAAATTCAACTTAAGAATGGTTTAAAAAAAACCCGGAACTTGTTCTTAACCCGGGGACTGTCTGTATATCATAATCTGAAAAATATAATATATGAATATAATGTACTGTATAGACTGAAAAATATAATATATGAATGGCATTATTTCTATGGGTTAATATATATACATCAAAAACCATTAAATAATTAGACTGGTGGATAGACACTAAATTAAATTCCTATGATAATTTAAATTTTAACTGTGGGGACAAGTCTCAGAACATGGAGTCGATCTTTCCCATTTTTGGGGGACTTCTTCAAGAAGAAACCATCCTCTCTTACACTCCTTTTAGCATCATAGGCTTGAGACCCACCTCCCTACCAAATAACCTAATTTAATTAATTTAAATTACTATATTCCTTCCTTTTATTTTCTTCAATTTTAAATTTGTCTTATTAGGTATTTATTTCGTCCAAAATTTAAAACATATTCTAAAAAGTTTTTAATTTAATAATATAAAGTTCATATCTTCCTTATCGCTTGCATGCTGGTGCCTTCCTGCCCAATGTCGGCTCACGGGACCATCAGTTCAGTAACAAAGCTAAGAAGTCAGCTAGGGGAGGTGGGAGGGTTGTGAGAATATCTGTCTGTTAGCCTTGGTTAGTATCCACTACAGGTGAGTAACTATGCTTAATCTGAGGACAAGCAGGCAGCAGCTTATTCTCACATGTGGGACTTCCTAGCTGTCAGGATTCATGCTTCTGAGAAGAGGGTTATCAATAACTACCATGAGCCTGGCGAACCAAATGGGTTGGAAGGAATCTGGCATCTAAGTAGAGAATACATTTTATAGAACTGCTTGGCTGAACCAACTATCCTGTCTGGAATGATTATCCAAACAATAGTAAGATGTGAAGGTATGAACTAAGGACCAGGTGGCTGCTTTACAGAAGTCCTCAATGTGAGTTGAACGTAGATGAGCCACTGAAGCTGCCATTGTTCAAACTTTATGTGCAGTAATACGAGCTTCAAGCATCAGCCCAGCCTGAGAATAGCAAAAGGAGATGATTCTCTTGGTGACAGGAACTCCAAGTCTGTTAGGATCAAATGTCAGGAACAGCTGAGCAGAAGTTCTGTGAGGTTTGGTCTGATCCAAGTAATAAGCAAGAGCATGTTTACAGTTCAATATGTGGAGTTCTCACCAGGGTGAGAATGTGGTCTTGGAAAGAAGACAGGAAGCATTATAGATTGGCTGAGATGAAATTCCGAGACAACTTTCAGGAGGAATTTGGGATGAGTGTGAAGAACCACCCTAACCTGGAAGATGGATCTAACACAAGCACTTGAAGTTCACTGACTCTACGTGCAGAAGTAGAGATATAAGGAAAACTACTTTCCATGTGAGATGCTTGAGAGATGAAGTCAAGAGTTGTTCAAATGGAGGCTTCATTAGAGTAGAAAGTATAACATTAAGGTCCCAAGCAACCAGAGGAGACTTGAGAGGTGACTTGGTATGGTAAAGGCCTTTCATGAATATGGATACTCCCATAAGATAAAGTTTTTTGTCAAGGGATGTTTGAAAAGCACTTATAGCATTGAGATGAACTCTGACTGAAGTAATTTTGAGACCAGAGTTAGAAAGATGTAGACGATTGTCTAGAACCGATGGAAAAGGACAAGTGATTGGATCTAGCAAGTGGAGATTACAGCAAACTGTGAAGTGAGACCATATGAGGTGATAGCAGCACTGTGTGGAAAGTTTTCAAGAAGCTTCTATGGTGGCTGACATTGGTGAAGATAGTGAAAAAGCATCTACTTGCTGGGAGAGAGATATCAAGCTGTGAGAGCTAACGAACATATATTGGGATGGAGAAGAGAGCCCTCGTTCTGTATGAGCAACATTGAGAAGACTTGCAGTGTGATGGGTTCCCATACACTGAATTGTAGGAGGAGAGGGAACCATGGTTGATGTGGCCACCGAGATGCTATAAGAATCATTGTGACCTGTTCTTGGTGAAGTTTGAATAAAGTCTTCCCAAGTAGAGGTGGTTGCCATACCTTAAGAAGGATATGGCATTACTCAAGAGGGTTCAGAGGAGAGCGACACATCTGATAAAAGGTATGGAAAACCTTTCATATGCTGAGAGATTGGAGAAACTGGGATTCTTTTCCCTGGAGAAGAGGAGGCTTAGAGGGGATATGATAGAGACTTACAAGATCATGAAGGGCATAGAGAGAGTAGAGAGGGACAGATTCTTCAAACTTTCGAAAAATAAGAGAACAAGAGGGCATTCGGAAAAAAGTTGAAAGGGGACAGATTCAAAACAAATGCTAGGAAGTTTTTCTTTACCCAACGTGTGGTGGACACCTGGAATGCGCTTCCAGAGGGCGTAATAGGGCAGAGTATGGTACTGGGGTTCAAGAAAGGATTGGACAATTTCCTGCTGGAAAAAGGGATAGAGGGGTATAGATAGAGGATTACTGCACAGGTCCTGGACCTGTTGGGCCACCGCATGAGCGGACTGCTGGGCACGATGGACCTCAGGTCTGACCCAGCGGAGGTGTTGCTTATGTTCTTATGGACGGAAAGCATAAAGAAACTTGTCCTGTCAGTCAAGGAGAAAGGTGATTGGGAGTGTAGAGTCTGGAACAGAAGACTGGAAACTTGTGATTGTGGGGGAAAGCAAAGAAATCCACCTCTGGAGTCCCCCAATCCAAAAATATTTTATGTACAACAGTTGAGTGACCACTCATGAGGTTGTAGGAGTCCGCACAACTAGTCTGCTAAGATTTTCTGTTTCCCTGTTAGATACACCGTTTTCAGAAATTTGTGAGGTATCATCTGGGACCAGATTTGAATTGCCTCTTGTTAAAGTTGGCGAGACCCTGTACCTCCTTGTATGTTTACATAGTTTGTTTACATGGCTATTTGGTTGTCTGTTCAAATGAGTACTACTGTGCTTGATTTAGGTGATCTTGGAATGTGTATAGAGTATTGCGGATTGCCCAAAGCTCAAGGAGATTGATGTGGAGAGTTTTCTTGTGAGAATTCCAGCTGTCTTGAGTATGTAGGCCATCGAGGCAGGCTCCCCAACCAACACTGGAGAATTAGTTGTTGTTAATTTTTGATTTGGTGGAGTATGGAATAGAAGGCCCCTGGAAAGATTGGCCTGTGATAACCACCCTGAAGGGATTGATAAAGATCTGAGTTCACTTGTAAGAATTAGAAAAGTGCTCTGGTGTCTTGAGACCATTGGGGCGAGTGTGTCCACTGAGGTTCTCTGAGATGTAGATGGGCAAACTGAGTCACTTGAACAGTGGATGCCATGTGGTCCAGAAGCCTCAGAATTTGATGTGATGTGATGCGCTGGACACTGGAGACTTTCTAGCAGATCTGGATTAGTGTGTGTAGCCTTTGTTGTGGTAGAAAGACATGAGCCTGAGTTGTGTCCAGAAATGTGCCAATGAAATCTACTATAGAGATTGAGTGGGTTGGAGTTGGGATTTCTTGGAATAGGCGGATAAGAAATGTTTTAAATAAATAAATAGATAGATAAATAAATAGATCGCAAATCCATAGCCATCCCTAATAGCCCTTATGGATGCAGGAGCCACTTATATGCCAGTAAAAAAGGGTTTTGGGAGTGTATAGAGGAGTGCACATGTTTAAGTATCAATGCAGTGATTACAGGGGCTTATGGGCATGGGTTCTCCTCTCCATGAATCCCTAACCCACCCCCAAGACGGCTTAAGCAGCCTCTGTGCTGGACGACTAGGCTTTCCTATGCCAGGTCGCCAGGTGATGATGGTCTGGAGGCTGAATTTTAAAGATGTGATTTCGGTTTTTAAGGGGTTGGGGGGGTCAGTGATTACTGGGGTAGTGTGTGTGGGTCTGTATTATGTGTTTGCAGTGCATATCTGGTGATTTTAGGTGGGTTTTTGTGACTTAGACCATGTTTTAAATTGTCTAAGTCACAACATCCAAGTTCCGTCTAGGCCAGGGGTGTCCAATGTCGGTCCTCGAGGGCCGCAATCCAGTCGGGTTTTCAGGATTTCCCCAATGAATATGCATGAGATCTATTAGCATACAATGAAAGCAGTGCATGCAAATAGATCTCATGAATATTCATTGGGGAAATCTTGAAAACCCGACTGGACTGCGGCCCTCGAGGACCGACATTGGACACCCCTGGTCTAGGCTCTGTTGTAAAACTTTCGGTTATACATGCTGTACGACTAAGTCTAAGCCTGCCCACATCCCGCCCAAATGCTGCCCTCGACACTCCTCCTGTAACGCCCCATTTAGTTATGGTCATTCAGCAGCACTATGAAGGCCTAGGTCATTTAGAAATACGTCCAAAACCCGTTTTGATTATAGGCACTTGGACATCTTTTGTTTATGATCATCCAAGTGCCGACTTAGGCCGGTTTTTGGACGTTTTTCTCTTTCAATTATGAGCCTCATAGTATGTACGTACAAATAAATAACCGATACAAAAGGAGAAGGGGATGAACTACAATCTTAAAAGAAAATAAAGAAACATTTAGGGAAGACACATCTGGAGGGTAACAAAGAATAAATATAAGAGCATATGGGAAAAACATTTAACATAAATATCTTCTAATGTGGTGTATATCATTCAATGCAAAAATTGCAAAGAAGGATGTTACATTGGTGAAACAGGCCAGATGCTAAAGACTAGGATCAACTTACAGAGATATCATATTAAAAATTGCAAAACAACCAGGATGCCACTTCTGTCGGACAAAACTTTGGAAAAACTGACCACTGAACCAATGATTTTATGGTGAGAATAAAAGGAAATTTTAAGATATTTATTTTTATTATTTATATACCACTTATATCCTAAGTGGTTTACATTCAGGTACTTTATCATATTCCCTTATCTGTCCTGGTGGGCTCAAGCTCTATCTAGTATACCTGGGGCAATAAGGGGATTAAGTGACTTGCCCAGGGTCACAAGGAGCAGCGAGGGATCTGAAACACTGGACCACACACTCCCAGACACCTACCAGACAGGACTTAGGGCTAGATTCACGAACCTGCCTGATCGGCGGGCAGATTCGATGAATTCTCCAAAGCCCAATATGCAGATAGGGGTGATCAGAGGAACACCCCCATCTGCCTGGCCAGATTGCTGTATAGCAATCCCAGCGCATGTGCAGACCATCTATAGATGGTCTGCGCATGCGCTGGACCAGCAAGAGTCCCGACAAGACACAAGACAGCAGAGCTCCAGATCACACTGCGCATGTGTTTGCCCTCCGTAGCAACTTTTCTTTTTAAACTTCTATTTTTGTGCTTTTTTTTTGCCTCAACGCCATTGTACCTGGGCAAGGCAGTGCAAGTTCATCCTGCCCCTCCTCGAGCCTTGGAGGCCGTGGTACCTTCCCCGGGTGTTTACTGCTGTTCCCCCAGCATGGGAGTGCGCACCCCATGACAACCAGTGAAAAGAGTCGTGAAGAGGACCATGCCTCACCTGGGCCTAGAGATTCACCCCGACAATCCTGCAATTGCCGCCCAGATTTCAGTGCAAGCCTGTGTTTTTAACCCACGGGTTTAAAGCGGGGCTGCACACGTCATAGTGCAGTCCCGCTTTAAACCCATGGGTTAAAAACACGGGCTTGCACTGAAGTTGGGGTGGCAATTGCAGGAGAGTCAGACCATGAGCTGTTAGCAGTGCTGTTCTGGCTACCTCTTCTACTGCTGCAGGGACGTGAGCGACTGGTCCCCAGCGGTCGCTTCTTTTGTGATCGGCCAGCCCAGTCGGAGTTCCTTACTTTTGTTTGTGAATTGCTGCCTTCCCTACTTTCGAATGTCCCTCCCCTCATTTGCATGCACAGATCGGAATTGGATTGAGAGGCAGGTTAGTGAATTGGGTCCGGGTCGCAAAGAGGTTGCTAAGTGGTCAGGACTTGATTGGTGGGTTTAGTGAATTTAGCCCTTAAAGATCTGGGCTTTCTTCCACACTACAAAGAAATTTAAAACTGCTTTAAATCCTCAACACTTGTCCAGTTCCTCAATCAAAGCACATTTAAAACATATATATATGTATATATATATATATATACATATATATACACACACACACACACACACACACAATAAGTATTGCATTATTAAACATCTTTTGACCTTAATATCAAACTGGAGTCCTCTATACCCCCCCAAAATAGAAGCCCCTTTCACCTATATGTGGACTCCTCAAGCACGCCTAAGTGATGCCTCTCTAGTGCCCAACTAAATCTTCTATTTTGGGGTGGAAAGAGGACTCCTTGTAAAATCAGATCTACTTTTGAGCATGAGTTGGGCACTAGATAGGCATCACTTAGGGTTGCTTGAGGAATCCACATATAGGTGAAAGGGGCTTCTATTTTGGGGGGTATAGAGGAATCCAGTTTGATATTAAGGTCAAAAGATGTTTAATAATGCAATACTTAAACAAAGCACATGAAAAATAAATATATATATATATATATATATATATATATATATATATATATACACATATACACACTAGTTTTTTAGCCCGTTACATTAACGGGTGCTAGAATAGATGTGTAGACTAAGGCATTTCTTTCTTTCTTTCTGTCTCTCTCCCTGCCCCCTTCCTTTCTTTCTTTCTGTCTTTTTTCCTGGCCCCATGTCTTGTCTTTCTTTCTGTCGCTCTCCCTTCCCCCTGTCTGTCTGTCTTTCTGTCTCTCTCGCCCTGTCTGTATTTCTTTCGGTCTCTCTCCCTGGCCCCTCCTCCCTGCGCACGACCACCTCTCAAACCCACTCCTCCTTTACAAAGCCACGCTAGTGTTTTTAGTGCTGGCTACAGAGGTAACAGCACGGATGCTCACAGGAATTCTATGACCGTCGGAGCTGTTACCGCAGCGGCCAACGCTAAAAACGCTAGCGTGGCTTTGTAAAGGAGGGGGAAAGTCTGGTTAGTCTGATATACGGCTGAATGAAGGATCAATGAAAGAAGCCAATGTGGTGGAGCAGGGAGGGCTTCCTAACATCGATGCAGGAAGAACATGGCAGGCAGGATCATGGACACTCAGTCGGCCACCAGCTGTACGATGGATCAGGAACCCCTACACACACACACACACACACACACACTGTTGCATCCAGTCTTTTTCTATATTTTATTTTTCAGGTACTTCATCTTCTCTTCACTCAGAGTTTACTTTGGGGGGGTCACAGCTGCGGGTATCGGTAGTTTTTGTTGTTGTTTGGGGGGGAGAGAGAAACCCCGCCCTTCCCTGCTGCAACCGGAAGTGCCCCTTTCCCCATATGTGAAAGCGATGTTTTTTTTCGGCAGACAGAGAGAGGGCGGGAGGGGGGAGTTACCGCCACGGTGATCGCCAGTGGCACCGAGCTCGAACCATCTGCACTCTGCCGCCAGCCACCAGAAGCCGCCGCGGCCTATAGGCGCCAACAGCCACCGCGGCCTGCAGGCGCCAACAGCCGCCACGCCTTGAAGCCCTCCTCCTGGCATCCTCCGCTCCGCACCGCCTTTTGCCTCGCCTAGAAGCCCTGCTCCTGGCATTCTCCGCCTTTCATGCATCTTAGCACGCATGCGCACTTGTGCCGCCACATCCCGACAGATCAGGGAACACGCGGCGCGAGTGCGCATGTGCGCTTAGCGTTTTATTATTATAGATATATAGATATATTTTTCATGTGCTTTGTTTAAGTATTGCATTATTATATATATAAGAGCATACTAAGCTTTTTATTTTGGGGGTAAAGAGGACTCCTATTTGATAATAGAAAGATGTTTAATGCATTACTCAAGCAAAGCACATGAAAAAATATATAGCATACTAAACCTCATTCCCAAAAGGCTAAGAAAATAAGAGGAGAATCCCTACTCACAACGGCTGTCATTTAGAGCAAGTGGATATGTCTGATGCACAATCTTGACATCATCAATATGCACCTATTTCATCAATATGCACCTACTAATGTATTTAGTAAATGAAAGTCCTTCAGGAGAAGATCTTGGAGGAGGAGGAGATGCCATATGCCATATGACTCAGGAGCAGACAAAGTGATGACTCACACTCTGAGTCAGCATGGTAGTGTGAGAGATCAGAAACAACTGCAGGAACCCCAGGTGACTCTCTGTATGATGAAGATTTTAGTGGAGAGCGATGAGAATGACGAGATGATGCTTCTCAATGTTTGCGGTACTGATTCAATAAAGATGATAAAGAGGAGCGACGAGCTCTATTACCCCTTGAAGCATGAGATCGATTTAAAGAAGAATGATGTGGGGAGCATCAATCCTGCAATGTTGAGGATCGATGCCTCAATAGAGAACATCAGTATCTACTGGAAGATCGATGAGAGGTAGACCGATTCCTTGATGGAGATCTGGAATTGGTATCCTGTGGCCTTGAGGTGCTATGCTTAGGTTGGGCCAGTACTAAGGGAGTCAATGTTAGCACTGGTGTCCCTCCTGAAAAACTCATTGAGTTGCTCCTTGAAGAGCTGCACCGGCATCAGTGCGGCAGGGTGTCGAGGGGTGGGTGACTTCGAGGAGGATGCATGCCCTGAAGGAGACACAACCTGCAAAGATTGAGAGCAATGGCATCAGCATTTGGCCTGCATCGAGGAACTCTATGCTGTAGAGGCCTGCAACACTTGCTGGGAAGAGGATGGCTTCTTAGCTAGCTTCCCCGATGCTAGAATCTTTTCCGATGCCGATGGCTTGAAGTATTTTCCAGTGTCCATAGCTGAACCGAAGAGCTTCTCTTTTTGAATGCAATGAGCCTTTAGTGAGTGCTTTTGTTAGGCGGAACAGCGCGTGCATGTGTCAATATGATGCTCAGGACCCAAACACTGCAAACACCAACTATGTGGGCTAGTGATTGAAACAGGCCGCTGGCTCCGACAGCACTTTTAAAAACCGGTTAGATTGATCTACGGTCTTAAGAAGTATGACCATGTAACTCTATTTTATTGTGAGTTGCATTGGCTTCCAATGGAGGCTTATGTCTTGTTTAAGTTGGGTGTTTTTGCTATAAGGTGTATGGTATCGCTCTGTTTTACATGGCTAATAGATTATCTTTAACATCGTATAAATATAGTAGAAGAACTCATGCCCTATTTACTTTTCCACCAGTACAGGGCTGTAAAAGCAAGAAATTTCTAGACCATACTCTAGCACAGGGGTGCCCAATATGTCGATCACGATCGACTGGTAGATCGCGAAGGCAAAGTGAGTCGATCACGGAGTCCATCCCAAGCTCCGTGATAGACTCGTGTTGCCTTCGCAATCTACCAAGCTGATCAGCCTTCCTCTCCCCAACGTCAATTCTGCCGTTGGAGATAAAGTTCCAGGCCAGCCAATTGCTGCCTGGCTGGCCCGGAACTTCTTCTCCGATGGCAGAATTGATGTCGGGGAGCGGAATGCTGGTCGGCCCGACGCAGGGAAGCAGGGAGAGCTTGGGGCAGCGGTGGCTTGGGGGTCTGTTCCCCGATGGCTGCGGCAGTGGCTTGGGGGAGGGCAGGGAGAAAGAAAGAAAGGGGGCAGGCAGGGAGACAGAAGAATGAAAACAAAAAGAAAGAAAGGGAGGCAGGCAGGGAGAAAGAAGGAAAACAGAAAGAAAGGGGACATGAAGAGAGAAAAAAAGAAAGGGAGGCAGGGAGAAAGAAAGGGCAGGGAAAGAGGAAGAAAAAGTTGGGGGAGAGAATGGGGTCTAGAGGAGAGGAAGCATACAGGAGGCTGAAAGAAGGGAAGAAAGATTGGATGCACAGTCAGAAGAAGAAAGTGCAACCAGAGACTCATGAAATCACCAGACAACAAAGGTAGGAAAAATTATTTTATTTTCAATTTAGTGATCAAAATGTGTCCATTTTGAGAATTTATATCTGCTATCTATAGTTTTCACTTTGGCCCCCTTTTATTAAACCGCAATAGCAGTTTTTAGCACAGGGAGCCTATGAGTATTGAGAGCAGTGCAGGGCATTCAGCGCAGCTTCCTGTGCTAAAAACCGCTATCATGGTTTAGTAAAAAGGAAAGGGGGGTATATTTGTCTATTTTTGTATGGTTGTTACTGAGGTGATGAGGTGACAGTGCATAGTGTCATCTGCCTTGACCTCTTTGAAAAATCCCCGGAATATAAATGATAATTAACATTTTCTCTGCGTACAGTGTGCTGTGTTTTTTTTAAATTTTATTTTGGCAGATCATTTTGACTTGGTCATTTTAAAAGTAGCTCGCATGCCCAAAAAGTGTGGGCACCCCTGCTCTAGCATTTCAAGCAGCTTCCCACGATAGAGAATTTTGACCACTATTGCTTGGAGCTTGTTCTTATAAACATTTTAGAACTCAATTGAAAACTTATCTTTTTTCAAAATACTTGATCAAATACCTTTCTTGCCATCATTAAATTGTCTATTGTTTGTAAACTTTTGTAAACCACGTAGAACTTATGGTTACACGGTTAAGAAGTATGATGTTATGTTATGAGAAAGGAAAAAAAGTCCACCGATTAAGAACACGAAGGTTGAAAGGCCCAAGTGAAGAAAAAGAAATATATATACAGTAAATAGATATATATATATATATATATATACACTTACACACACACACAGTATATGACATCATCTACATGTGAGAATATGCTGCCTGCTTGTCCTAGGATAATACAGTGTTCCTGGATGATCAAAGGACCTACAACAGTGAGAAGTCCTAAGCTTAGGAGTCACACCCTTATGTATCTCACTTAGGGGTCCTTTTATCAAGCTGTGGTAGGGGTTTAACGCACGTAATACCACGCGATAAACCGCCTGCCGTGCTAGCCACTAACGCCTGCATTGAGCAGGCGTTAGTTTTTTAGCCGGCTGCAGGGGTTAGCGCGTGATGAAATGTCCAACGCGCTAACCCTGCTAGCGCAGCTTGATAAAAGGAGCCCTTAGTCATATTTGTTGACAGAAAAAGCAAAGTTGCTTACCAGTAACAAGTGTTTTCTGTGGTCAGTAGGATTAATCAAACAAATGGTCCTTCCTATCTCTCAGAGTTGCATTCCTTCTTGAGTTATAGAACAAACTGAGACATTTGTGTGGGAAGGGCCGTATATGCTCAAAACTACTTAGTTCCAGTTCTGGTGATGTGCAATGATATGATCCACTTTTATGCCCACTCAGCGTTGGTGTCTATACTAAACAGCTATAACAGGTAAGCAACTGCTTATACAGATGTGTAAAACCCTTTGAGAATTTTCTCTATATTTTTAAAAAATTCTTCAGTCTTTAGCTCTCCCCAATAGCTTACCATTTGCAGTGCTGAGATTTCATACTCTGCCTCCAATATTGCAGAAAGAATCTTTCCAGTCAGCCCTGTCAATGCAGATATAAAATGTTAACTTTCTATAGTTTCCCTCTCTTAAAAATATTAGGAATCCATGCCACACAAAATTTGGATTCACGTATATAAGAAATTAAAACTATTATTTGTATCAGTGAAAACAATTTAAATAAAACAAAACAGCACTTCAGGACACTTCTTTCCTTGATCCTGTGTTTTTCTCAGGATGTTTCATTGCCCTTTGCAGAAATGTGTATGCAAAACATTAACTGTAATAAAATTCTATATCATTAAAAACAACGGGGCCGATATTGAGAGCAATTTAAACAGGCAGGAAGCTCTCCTGCCCACTTAAATTGCTTGCCACCACCTAAGTGGGGTTATTCAATAGCATTTGACTAGAGTACAAAGTGGGAAGGTCAAGGGCTGTGCTAGGAGTGGCACTGAGGAGTAGCCCCAGGTTATGCAGGTGCCAGACCAATATTGAATGCTGGCACCCACATAGTGATGCAACCAGGGCAGGGTTAATTCGTCGACGGCCCCTAGGCACACAAGTCCACTGAGCCCCCTGCCCCATTCCACCCCCTGCCCCTCCCCACCATGCCTCGGCCCGGCCCGCTCCGCCCCCCTTTTATTTACCCATTTTCTTATTCTTTATTTCCATTTTATTTCTTTTATTTTAAAATTCAAAACAAAACAAAGATTACCATACCAGTGCCGGTGTACAGTTTTTCTTCTATGCAACCTCCAAACATCTCTGAACAAATCCCCCCCCCTTCCTTCCGAGAGGAAAAGATCTTCAGCTTCCAGGGATTTGAGAAGCCCACCAATTTATATTTTGCATTTGGGTAGGAGGCATGGGACATGGCGGGAAGAAAATTTAATGCCCGCCATTTTATTGGACTAATACATTTCTCAATTATCTTTCCGAGGTTAAAACCTCTTTCTTCTGGTCAGTAAACTATACTGATGTTACAGTATCTCTGTCCTGACCTGAGGAAAGGAGTATGGTCTCTGAATTATTAAAAAATGTATTAGAATTAATCCAATAAACAGGATCGCCTTATTTCCATTTTCTATTACTAAATGATTATCAACACAGCTACATTAATACTTTATCCTAAAGCAAAAAAATAAATAAATAAAACAAATAGAAATTTTTTTCTGCCTTTAATGTCTGATTTCTGCTTTCCTCATCTTCTCATCATTCTCTTCCTTCCATCCACTGTCTGCCCTCTCTCTGTCTCTTCCATATGGCATCTGCTTTCTTTTTATGCCTCTTCCAGAAACTGACTGCCTCTCCCTCCCCCCCATTGGTGTGGCATCCATCTACTTCTCTCCGCTCCCCCCATGGTGTGGCATCTGCCTTTTTCCCTTCCATCTCTCCCTCCCTCCCAGCAGATTTTAGCATCTCTCTCCTCCTTTCCTCCCCTCAGATCTGGTATCTGTCTCCTTCCTCCTCCCAGGTCTGGTATCTGTCTCCCCCCCCCCCTTGCTCTGGCATATCTCTCTCCGCTCCTTTCCTCCTGTTCTTCCCTGGTCTTCCTTCTCAATTTATTTTCTGCCTCTGCCTAAATTCTTTCTTACTATTCTGTCCTCAATTTCCCTCTTTCATTGTGTCTACCTATAGCTTGCCACCTCTTTCCCTCCTCCCTCCCCACTTCCTTCCAGGATCTGCTCCCCTTCCATTCAATGTCTGTCTCCCCCTCTCCCACACTTCTATTCAGCATGTGACCCCCTCTCTCTACCCCTTCCATCTACTGTCCACCCTCTCTCTTGCCCCTTTCATCCAGTGTCCACCGTCTCTCTCTCTTCCATATGGTATCTCTCACCCCTTCCATCCACTGACCTCTCTGCCCTTTCCATCCAGTGTCCACCCTCTCTCTCTCTCTTCCATATGGCATCTTCCCTCTATGTCCCTTCAATAAACTGTCTGTCCTATGCCCCTTCTCTCCTTTGTACATGATTCATTTCAGCTTCACCTCCTCTCCATTTTTCTGTCTCCACCTCTTCCCCTATTCTCTGGCATCTCTCTCTTCTCCTTTCCTTCCCACTCAACCCCATGGCCTGTCATCTTTCCTTCTATCTATCTCTCCTGCGTCATGCTCTGGCATCTCCACTCCTTCTTTTCCCTCTGATCTGGCATCTGTCTCCTTAGTTTCCATTCCCTCCCCCCATGCCCTGACATCTTTCTGCTCTCCTTCTATCTCTCCCTCCCCTTCCATTATCTGGCATTTTCTTGCCTTCCTTTCTCCTGGTCTGACATCTGTCTCCTTCCCTTCTCTCCCCCTCCATGGTCTGGTATCTCCTTTCTTTCCCCTCCCTCTCATGGTCTTGGCATCTTTCTTCTCCTCTCCCTTCCCTGGTCTTCCTTCTCCCTCCTTTCCTTTCTCTCCTTAATTGGGTGCAGCAGCATTTCTTTCCTCCCTCCTTCCCTCTCTCCCCCCAATTGGGTGCAGCAGCATTTCTCTCCCAATCCCCCGATTGCCTGGTGAGGTCAGCTTCCCTCCCTTCCACTCCCTCGCTGCCCTCTTGCCCATCGTCCGAAAGCGAACTGAACCTAGGCCGCGGGGCTCTAACACTGCGCACCGGCTTCCTTTTTTGTCCAAAATAGGAAGTTATGTCATTCCTGTTTTGGACGAAAAGAGAAGCTGGCGCGCGCAGTGTTAAGAGTCGTCATCCCCCCCTCCCGACCTGGGTTCAGTTTACTCTACCACTGCATGTGCCGGCTTACCTTCTCCTCCCTCCCCCTCATGATGTAACGAGAATTGAAGTTGGCACGTGCAGTGTTAGATTGAACTGAACCCGGGGGGGGAGGATGACTCTTAACACCGCACACACTGGCTTCGCTTCTCGCCCAAAACAGGAATGACGTAACTTCCTGTTTCGGACAAGAAGGGAAGCCGGCGCTCGCAGTGTTAGAGCCCCGTGGCCTGGGTTCAGTTTGCTTGTGGGTGGTGGGCAAGACGGAGTGGAAGGGAGGGAAGCTGACCTCGCCAGGCAGTCGGGGGCCCCTGCCCTGTTTCCTCCCCTCTTAATGTCGTTCCTGGGGCCCCCTTGATATTTTCAGGCCTGAGGCATATGCCTACTTGGCCTACCCTTTAATCTGGGCCTGGTTGCAACCAGATATAGGAGGGGTTGGGGGCCTTCCTGAGGGGATGATTGTTGCGGGCTGCAGGAGGGCGAGAGAACGAGAGCCAGAAGGCCTTGAGCATACGCAGATGCTCAAAGCCCAGCCCAGGCAAGAGGCGGGAGCTTGCTTTCACTCTCACAACCAGCAGAAGGAGTAAGGAGCGTGTTTTAGAGGAAGGGTGGGCGGATGCCACTTTCAGCACGGGGGTGCGATGCGGTTCTCACGGGGGGGGGGAGGATGTTCGGGGGGGGGGGAGGGTTGCGATGCTGGTTCGGGGGGGTGCGATGCCGGTTAGAGCGGGGAGGAGGTGCTCGCATATCGGAACATGCTCGGTTTGCGAGGCAAAAGTTTGCTGAGTGTTTTACTTGTCTTGCAAAACACTCGCAAACCGGGTTACTCGCAAACCGAGGTTCCACTGTATTTCCCTGTAACTTCATCGAGTGCCCCCTAGTCTTTGTAATTTCTGATGGAGAAAAAAAAATGATCCATTTGTACCCTCTACACCACTCAGGGTGGTTTGAAAAGTTTGGTCCATTTAAAGTGATATACAGTGCTGATTAGATGGTTTCCGAACGCTTCAATGATAGCAGAGACTGCAGCTGAGAGGGTGAAGGCATTTATGTGTTTGATGAAATAAACCACGCTGCGAGTGCTAACAACGGAGGGTTTGGAAGAAGGAGAGGTCGATCTTCTGTGTTTGCAGTGTAAGGAATGGGTGCAAGTGAGAGTTGTAGAAGTGGGAAACAAGGTGACATGGCCAAAGAGATGCTATGAGAATCACCATGCCCTGATCTTGGCAAAGTTTGAGTAGAGCCCTCCTGATAAGAGGGATTGGTGAAAATGCATAAAGGAATCTGTTTCCCCAATGGAGAAGGATGGCATCTAACTCAAGGTGATTGGAGGCATAGAGTCTGGAGCAGAAGAGTGAAAGTTTGTAGTGGTGGGGGGAAGCAAAGAGATCTATGTCTGGCGCTTCCCATTTGTAGAAAATCTGACACAAAATGTTCATGCTGAGAGACCATTCATGGGTTTGGAGTCTGCTCAATCTGTCTGCCAACATATTCTGCTTTCCCATCAGGCAAACTGTTCTGAGGAGAATGCCTTGCAAAATCGCCCAAGTCCAAATCTGAATGGCTTTCATCCATAGAGGGTGAGAGCTTGCGCCTCCTTGTTTGTTCAGGTAGAACATGGTAACTTGATTGTCAGTTTGAATGAGGATTACTTGTTGAATGAGATGTTCTTGGAATGTCTTGAGAGCATTGCCTATTGCTTGGCATTCAAAAAGATTGATATGGAGAGTTTGTTCATGTTGAGACCATAGTCCTGGTATGTGAAGGCTGTCCAGATGAGCTCTCCACCCTAACATTGAAGCATCTGTGGTTAGGACCTTGTGGTGGTGAGGAGGCTGAAAGGGAAGACTTTGAGTAAGGTTGTGAGGAATCATCTGCCATTGGAGGAAGTGGTGGAGATCTGAGGTGATTTGAGCAGACAGATGTCCTGAAGCTTGAGACCACTGGGCTGATAAAATGCACTGTGAGATTCTGAGGTGAAGACATGCAAAAGGGGTGATGTGTACTGTGGACGCCATGTGTCCCAGAAGGCGTAGAATCTGACGTGCAGTAATGCATGGAAGGACAGAGACTGTGTGGAATAGGTGAATCACATTGTCTATTCTCTACTGTGGTAGAAAAGCTCATCCCTGAGTACCGTATTTCCCCAACTATAGGCCACAGCTTATAGATTGATTTTACAAACATGAGTACTGGGTGAGGCTTGCTTATATGGGGCGGCTTATCTAAAGACATCCCCCCTGTAAATCATCCCCCCATACCTTTTTAAATCCCCCTTAAATACCTCCCTCACTGGACGGCTGCCTCTTCCAATGTTGTGGCCAGCGGTGCAGGGCAGGTACGAATGGCTGCCGTCAGTTCTCGTGAGTCTCACGAGTCCTGCGAGAACTAAAAGCAGCCATTCAAGTAGCGGCGTGGGGCCAGACTGGATACCGAAAAGATCACTCCTGCCTTGCACTGCTGGCCACAACATTGGAGGAGGTAGCCGGCAGCTGTCCAGCGAGAGAGGTATTTAAGGGGGATTAAAAAAGGTATGGGGGGGATGATTTCAAAAAAGTTCAGCTACTCCAGTAACGCCACGGCTTATCTAACATTTTTTAAACATACATTGGCATTTTCTGCGGCTTATAAAATGGGGCGGCCTATCATGTGGGGCGGCCTATAGTAGGGGAAATACAGTAGTGTCTAACAAAGCTCCTATGAATTCAAGGATCTGAGAGGGTGCAGATGTGACTTCTGGTAGTTGACGCCAAAACCAAGCAGCTACAGTAGTTGAACTGTAGAGTTGATGCCATAGAAGCATAGAAAAATGATGGCAGATAAAGACCAAATGGCCCATCTAGTCTGCCTATCCACAACATCCATTATCTCCTCTTCTCCCTAAAAGATCCCATGTGCCTGTCCCACACTTTCTTGAATTCAGACAGTCTTTGTCTCCACCACCTCTACCAGGAGACTATTCCATGCATCTACCATCCTTTGAAAGGGCTCAAAGGTCCAGGGAGCACAAGTGAAAAAATTATTGATGCTCTCAGGAAGAAGAAAGGGCTTAACCAAAGTCAACAGACATAGGAAGATGCTAAAAATAAAAAAAGTATGACTAAAAGATTTTAAAATAAAGATGAGAAGGCATCAAAAACCAAAACATTTCAGATGCTGAAGAGAACAGTGAAGACACAGCTTCTCCGCTCTGTGGAAAACTAAGAACTGCAGATCCTGTAAGCTAACATTGGGCAGGAACGCACAGTACATGTGCAGAATGGGCACTGTCTTAAAATATTTAAAGTGAAAGTGCACTCGGTAATGTCTGTACTGGGTTTCATGGATGATGTCACCCACATGTGAGAATATTTATTTATTTAGGTTTCTATCCTGTCATCCCAACACCTCACAACGGGTTACTAAAGTACATTCACAGTGTAGGGAGAGGACATGAAGCTGAAGACAGGGACTAAGAGGACAAAAGAACTAAAAAAGGAAGAGAGGATAATATTATACTTGCTTGTCCCTGGAGAACATCTATAATAATAAGACCCAAAGCACGCATGCGTACTCCTATCTGCGTGTTCCATGATCTGTATGTCCGTGGCAGGTAGGAGTGCGCATGCGCGCTTCGACTCTCCCCTCACTCACTGTAAGTTCGTCATCATCACCCCCCCGGCACACCCAAACCCCCATTGACCCTCCCATCCGACCCTTCCACTGCGAGACGACCACAAACCTCCCAGCTCCAGCAGCGTCCGCAGCACTCTAAACACGCTGCTTCGCGGCCTTCTACTGCCCTGATTTCCTCTGCCACATCTGCGCGGCGGCAGTAGTGGTGGTGGTGGGGGGGGAGATGGAAACATGCTGCTCAACGGCTCTATTGCACAGGGGGATGGGAGGGAGGGAGGCAGGCAGGCAGGCAGGCTGGCTTCGGGGGGGTGGGGGTGGGACAAAGTCTGGAAGGCAGTGAGGGGAACATAGGAAGGAGGCACTGGGGCATTAAGGAAACAGGAAGGGGCACTGAGGGCACTAAGGACATAGGAGGCACTGGAGGCACTAAGGACACAGGACAGAGGCACTGGGGGCACTAAGGACATTGGAAGGAGGCACTGGGGGCACTAAGGACACGGGACGGAGGCACTGGAGGCACGAAGGACACGGGACGGAGGCACTGGGGGTACTATGGACACATGACGGAGGCACTGGGGGCACACTAAGGACATGGGAAAGAGGCACTGGGGGCACTAAGGGTGTAGGAAGGGGTACCAAGGACATGGGAAGGAGGCACTGGGGGCACTAAGGACGTAGGAAAGGGCACTAAGGACAAAGGAGGCACTGAGGGCACTAAGGAAATAGGAAGGGGCACTAAGGACATAGGAAGGAGGCACTGAGGGCACTAAGGACATAGGATGGGACACTATGGACATAGGAAGGGGGCCATGGAGAGACAGATAGGCATGGCACAACAGAGAAATACAGGCAGGCAGGGGTCCAGGGAGACAGAGACAGAAAGAAAGACAGACAGGAGGCCAGGGAGAGACACAGACAGAAAGAATGACAGACAGACAGCGTCCAAGGCGAAAAAAAAACCCCAGACAGACATCTACTCTAGCACCCGTTAATGTAATGGGCTTAAACACTAGTAGCATATAAAATGGCAATAGAAAAAGACTATTTGTCTCATTCAGTCTGCTAAGCTATTCTGTTCACACTGCTAAGAAAACATAATTCTGCCAGCCACTGTGCATGACCACCTGCAGGCTTTTTCTTTATTCGGAACACTAATTTTTTTACTTCCTCCTTTGTACTACATTATGAGTTTTAAAAGGATGGCATTTATTTAAGCTGATTTGACCTTTAAGTGTTTTCATTTTATCTCCTGTTTCATCCCAATCTGCTCCCCAAAACTATCATGTCTTGATTCACAGTAATTTTCATGACTCTGTACAGAATAGACGAGGCTTACAGAGAAGTATAATTAGCATTTAGCTGTCAATGAATACAATTACTAGTTTCCAAAATTGTCTGATTCTCTGCTAGAAATCAGCTTGGCCTATAATGTAGTGCATGAAATTGTCATTTTAGTAGTAGCCACTAGCTTCAAAACTAATGTTTCAGGTGCTTGCTGCTCTTTGCCTGAACCACATGGACATTATCTACATTCTGGCACACAGTTACTATGTTCCTAGGTAGAGTACATAGCCATCTAGGCCCGGATTCTCTATATGGCGCCAATATCGGTGGCCACCTAAAAAGCGGCCACTGATCATGTGTCAATCATGCGACAGCAGGGTACAAAGATCTGCACCTCTGGAAAAGATAAGCACTGGAAATATAGGCCAGGATTTTCCAGGCCTACATTTCTGGCGCCTATCTTTGTCATGAGTCGCGCCTTTTATTTAGGTGCTGATAGGCATTTTTACGTTAATGTTTTTTGCCATTTTAAATGGTGTTTCTCAATTAACTTAGTTTCCACTATTTCAGGTACTAGGATTGCTAAATTCTGATGATTTGCTGCTTAGCAACTACTGTTTCTGCATTCTAGTCAGGAGTGAGCAACAAACTTTTGCTTCCATAGATAAAGGCAAACATAATTTCAAAATTGTCAGTGGATGGTGGGTAAATGAAAGACTAGCTGTAATGAATTCATTCCTGAAAGAGACCTTGATTCTAATATTAGATTAAGTCAAGATTAGATTAGATTCAGGACTTTGACATACCCTCTGAACCCATAATTATTTTTCATTCCTTCAACCTGTTATAATTTTAATGAGAAATTACTAGATTGCAGTAAATTATGGCATTTTACCATGACTTGGGGCTCCTTTTGCTAAGGTGCGCTAGTGTTTTTAGTGCGCGCTACAATATCGCACGTTAGCCCTGCGCTACACAGAAAATACTAACGCCAGCTCTATGGAGGCGTTAGCGTGTAGCGCGCTGGGCAATGTAGCGAGCGCTAAAACCACTAGCACACCTTAGTAAAAGGAGCCCTTAGTGTACTGTGGGAGTCACTGACCTTCAGTAACTCCCACACATTAATCTCACAGTAAAGAACAACACGGCTTGCGATCAACTTTGTAAACTCCATTATGCTGTTCTCTGGGAGGAATAGGCCAGTAATAAACAGGCCACAGTTTTTGGAGAGCCATTCCTAGAGGGGCCAACGTGGTAGAACATGCCCCTTCTCCCCCTAAGTAAAAATTCCCAAAGAAACCCACCCCCAAAAGACGCATTTTATAGCCCCAGTCCAAGCCCACCTCCATCCCTTTTAGCCCCTCCTAGACCCATGATCATGACCCCCACCCCTCCAGGCCTACCTCAACTATTCCCTGATAGTCTGAGGTACCAGTAGAAGCAATCCCCAATCACTCTAACTCCAAAATAGTGCCTGTGACCCCCTAGCAGAAGTCTCATAGTGCTACTTGCTAAGTTTCAAGCTGTCACATAAGGGCAAAAAGTTAAAGGCCTTTATTTGGTAGTTTGACCCCCTAGAACAGGGCTGCCCAAGTCCGGTCCTTGATATTTACTAGAAGGCCAGGTTTTCAGGATATCCACAATGAACATGCATGAGAGAGATTTTCATACCAAGAAGGCAGTGCAGGCAAATCTCTCTCATGCATATTCATTGTGGGCATCCTGAAAACTTGGCCTGCCAGTAGATCTTGAGGACCAGACTTAGGCAGCCCTGCTCTAGAAGTAATATCTTTTGGATCAGAAATGTCATTTTGAATCCAGCACCGGCAGAGGCCAAAGTGATTAGAGACTATTCCTGCAGGTACTCCTAGACATAGTAATATAGCAAACGATGGCAGATAAAGACCTATATTATTATTTATTATACTTTCTATACAGCCTGTACCAGCAGATTATCTAAGCAGTTTATAGAACTAAAATTACAACTGCATAGAAATAAATTCCAAAATTGACAGGAAAAGTCACAAGTATCATATCCATCACACAGGGAATAAATACAAACCTGCCTAATACTCTCCCACAGTATCATACCATGCCATACAGTTTCTTATATCCCTCAACTTTCAACTAAGATTCATTGTGGTTTACAATATGAAATTGAGATAAGTTTTTACAATTACAATGACATTCTAGAATCAGTAAATGTTAACCAGCTGGAAAAACTGATGAAAAGAAAAATGTTTTCTGAAAAATTTTAAATTGAGCAAAAGATTGTTCCAAGCGAACATAATCAGGTAATGAACTCCATAAACAAGGAGCCAGAAAATAAAAACGAGTATTGCTGATTGATTCTAAGTGGGCTGATCTAGGCTCTGGTAGTACCATTCTGTTAGAATCCATTGAACGAAAAGTCCAGGTAGGAGTATATGGACATGTAATTGAAGAAAGATAAGCAGGAAAAACTTGAATGAAATGTGTGAAATGCAAGTACAAGAATTTTAAACTTAATCCTAAATAGTATTGGTAACTAATATAACCAATGAAGTATAGAAGACATGTGGTCATACTTATTTAACTTGAAAAGATAACAAGCGGCACAGTTTTGAAGGATTTGAAGGTTTTTGATTTGATATAAAGGAAGACCTGCATATATTGAATTGCAATAATCTAGCTTGGACATCAAAAACGCATGAACTGCCATATGTAATGAAGGAAAATCGAAGAAACATCTCGAAGTTCAGAGTGAACAAAGGACATGAAACATATTTTAACAGTAACAAAAATTTGGTATGAAAACGTTAGTTTGGAATCAATCCAAACTCCTAAATATCGAAAGACAGATACGCTTGTAATTGAAAGATTGAATAAAATCAAGGGATGAGGAGGGGTTAGAGATCCTGTGACTCAACAAGCAGTGTTTTTTTCTGTGTTTAATTTTAATTTATGTGCCATGAGCTATTCAGCTAATGCCTTTAAGCACTTTTGGAGAGGGCCCCAAGTCAATGTGTAGAGGTGAGCATGGAAAGAGGAATAGTATATTGTCTGCGCATCTGTAAAATTGAATGTTAAATGATTGCAATAAAGTTGTTAATTAATTTGTTAAAAAGTAGAGGAGAAAGAACTGTGTAACCCCACAATATAAAGGGTAATCAGGCGAGACACCCTTATCAGTCACAATACAAAAAGTGCATTTGGACAGAAATGAAGAAATCCAGTCGATCATTGACCCAGAAATTCCAAGTTGTTTAAGCATGTTACAAAGGAGTGAATGATCCACCAGATCAGCTGCCACTAACAGATCAAAAGAGATTAGTAATGTAAGATGTCTCTTACTCAGAGTTGTCTCATGGCTATGACATTGTCTGAATCCAGTTTGAAAAGGCAGCCAGATTTGCATCTGCACTCCTGTATGCCATGTTTGAAGGTCATTTAAGTTTTGCTTTGATTCCAACTTCTTTATATATAGGGATCCTCTGTGTTTATTCCATCCATTTTTTTTTTAACTTCTGTCACTGTTTCTGTTCCTACCACCTCTACCAGGAGGGCATTCCAAGCATCCATTACTTTCTCTGTGAGAAAATATTTTCTGCATAGTGTGACAAATCTAGCTCTCTTTCTAGCTTTGGCAAAGGGTTAGATAGGAAGAGCAGTAAACCCCTATGCAGGAGAGCTGTCCAGGTTGGCCCTGCCGATTATGAAAGCGCTGAACTCACTTGTACCGACATTGAGCCAGATACTGACTGCCAGGGAGAGTTCAGTCCAGTTGCAGGTTACTCTTCCAAGCCTGCTATTAGAGCTCAAAGAAACTCAGGAGCTAGGAAACTACAACTCCCAGAAGGCCAGAGTCATAGCAGGAAGTAGTCACAGAGGCAGACAGCTGCAGAGAGAGCTTTCTCCCTTCCCCCTCTTTAGAGCAGGGAGGGGCGAATTGGAGGCTGTTAAAACAGAGCAGCTGAGACCCGGGGGGGGGGGAGAGGAGCAAAGGGGGCTGCAAGGAGAGCCTCAGAGGCAGCAAGGCTGGCCTCTCCAGCTGAATTCTGATGAGCTGGGCAAGGATTGGGACATGGTGGACATTTCAGACAAGCCTGAGACTACAGCTGAGAGGCAGCTAGAAGGCTGGGAACCCATGCACATTAGTGTGCCGGTTATTCCTGGATGGAGACTGGATGCAATGGACACAAGCTGAGCAAGGTTGGAAGTGTTTTTGCTATTTTTGTTTCTTACCTTTTTGTCTGAAAGTTTTGGGACTAAGTTTGTTTGTATGCTGAATTGTTTGAGCTTCCCAGAGCTAGCCTCTGAAGCACTCAAGAACCTGAACTGTTGCCTTGGACTGTGTAACATTCGGGAACGTAAGACACAGAGGAGCTCCATGTAAATGAGTTCCCTATCTGCAGGTATTCTGTGGGAGAGCTTCAAGGTTAGCAGTTTTCCTTTTTGATTTTGTAAAACTTTATTTTTCATACTGCAAGAGTTTTGTTTGCTCCTGTTCTTTCCTGGTGAGGGAATATTGCTGGGACTATCCTAATCTCAGAGGGCTGGTGAAGAGGACTGAGGTAGAAAGACTAAAGTCCAGCCAAAGTCTTGTATGATTTTGTGTTTTAAATTGGAGCCAGGCTGTTTGTGAAGCCAGTGTGGCCAGGTTGGCCCAGAGCTCTATGTTTTGGTTCTTACACAAAATGTATTGAAAAGTACTGCAAACTGCTAATAATACCAGGCAGTTTAACCAGAGCTCAAAAATAAAAGTACACCTTTACTTTTGGACATTCCTGGGTGTGTGCGTTTTCCCTTGCCTGTCTTCACTGTGAACATTGGACCTTATTGTTTTCACCATAGGCGGTTGCCTAGATAGCCTGAGGGATTCTCTGGTTGAAGGGAACGCGCTGGGAACAGTTACGGTCATGGGGAAACCAGCTCACTGCAGTGATCAGGAGCCGGTGGGTTGCGACAATAGCCACTGAGGCATGAAAGGAACTCTTCTTATTGGAAAAGGGATGGCACTAGTCCAGTGGTCTCAAACTCAAACTCTTTGCAGGGCCACATTTTGGATTTGTAGATAATGTACTTGGAGGGCCTCAGAAAAAAAGTTAATGTCTTATTAAAGAAATGACAATTTTGCATGAGGTAAAACTCTATAATTTTAAATCTTTCCTTTTAGCTAAGTCTTAATAATAATATTGTAATTTATAGCTAAAGAAACATATGATCAAGAAACTGTTTTATTTTACTTTTGTGATTATGATAAACATACCGAGGGCCTCAAAATAGTACCTGGCGGGCCCCATGTGGTCCTCTGGGCCGTGAATTTGAGACCACCGCACTAGTCTCTAGGCTGAATCTTCCTGAAGACACCTTAAAGGACTACGTCCTATCCTTCTGGAGTCACTAAGGCCTGGCCCCCCTTAGGACATTAACAGTCTGCTCCAGATTCCCACCAAACAGCAGATAGCCACAGAAGGCATCAGCTAACCGATTTCTATGTCACAACCATCTATAAGACTATCACACCCAACGTCAATGAGCAAAAGTCACTTAACCTTCCATTGCCCCAGGTAGAAAAACTTGGATTGTGAGAAAGTACCTGCATATAACAAATGTAAACCACTTTGGTTGTACCACAGTAAGGAGACATATCAAATCCATGACACTATAGGAGATGTCAATAAGATTATACAATACGTCTGCCATAAAGGCTACCCCAGCTCCAAAAAGGGCATATCCAGCAAAAGAAGAAGCTATTTGAACCAGCATAAAATTGGGCAGACCATGTAAAAACCACAGTGTTGCCTATACCCACCAATACCAAGGAGGCAAAGAGATCTTTAAGAAGCAACTCAATGAGAATGGTGGTCTTCTTGGTGACCGCCAACATCCATCTTAAAGACTCTGAACCACCTCCAAGGTCATCCTGAGAAAGGAGATAAGATTGCTCATCAATCTGAACTTCTTGAGAACCAGCTCTAAGCCTCCCACTCTGCCAGCACCAACATGACAGAGCCTTATCTAAAGTAAAAACACTTGGGAGCCCCTTCAGTACCAGCAAAATGGAGTCTCCATCTGATGTAGGCTCCACTAATGTTGAGGAATTATAATGACTGCCAATATCTGTTCTATGAAGAGGGACTGGAGATGTAGCATTCTGAGAAGAAGAGATTTTTCCAGATTCTGGAGAGGAGTCTCCAGAGTGGACCCCGTTCTCTGAAACTCATCTGCTCCCAAAAAGCACAGTTGCTTATCTTAACAGGTGTTATCCAGGGACAGCAGGCAGATATTCTCAACATGTGGGTGACGTCAGCTACGAAGCCCCCTAGCGGACGTTTTCCCAAGCAGACTTGCTTGAAGACCTTCAAGCTTGCGAGTGGACTGTGCATGCGCGAGTGCCCCTCCCGCCCAACCTAGGGCATGCGTCTCCTCAGCGTGTCCTCAGTTCAGATAGCTAGCAAAGAAGCCAACCCGGGGAGGTGGGTGGGTTGCGAGAATATCTGCCTGCTGTCCCTGGATAACACCTGTTAGGGTAAGTAATTGTGCTTTATCCCAGGACAAGCAGGCAGCATATTCTCAACATGTGGGAGACCTCCAAGCTAACCAGAAAGGGATGGTGGGAGAGTTAGCAATTCAGGAGAACAGATGTTGCAAAACCGACTGGCCAAAATGGCCATCACGCCTGGAGAAAGCATCCAGACAGTAGTGAGAGGTGAGCGTATGAACCGAGGACCAAGTGGCAGCCTTACAGATTTCCACAATAGGAGTCGAGCGGAGGAAAGCAACAGACGCCACCATTGCTCTGACCTTGTGGCCGGTGACTCGACCCGGTAAGGAGAGACCAGCCTGAGCATAACAGAAAGAGATACAAGAGGCCAACCAGTTAGAAATGGTCTGCTTAGAAATAAAGCGCCCCAAGCGGTTAGGATCGAAAGAGAGGAACAGCTGTGGAGCAGAACGATGAGGAGCAGTGCACTTCAAGTAGAAGGCCAGCGCACGCTTACAGTCAAGAGAATACAGAGCCACTTCTCCTGGGTGAGAATGGGGCTTCGGAAAAAACACAGGAAGAACAATGGATTGGTTGATGTGAAAATCCGAAACAATCTTAGGCAAGAATTTAGGATGGGTACGAAAAACCACCTTATCATGATGGAAAACAGTGAAAGGAGGGTCCGCAACCAAGGCCTGCAGCTCACTGACCCTACGAGCAGAAGTGAGCGCAATAAGAAACACAACTTTCCATATGAGAAACTTCAAGTGAGCCTGCGCCAGCGGCTCAAAAGGCGGTTTCATCAACTGAGCAAGGACCACGTTGAGATCCCAAACCATGGGAGGAGGCTTAAGGGGCGGATGAACGTGAAAAAGGCCCTTCATGAAGCGGGAAACCACAGGATGAACAGAGAGAGGCTTCCCGTCAATCAGCAGATGAAAAGCAGCAATGGCACTAAGGTGGACTCTAATCGAGGTGGATTTGAGGCCAGCCCCAGACAAGTGCAACAGATAATCTAGGACAGAAGATAAGGAGGCGGAATGCGGATCCTGTCGCAGCATAGCACACCAGGAAGAAAAGCGGGTCCACTTCTGAAAGTAACATTGGTGAGTGGACTCCTTCTGAGACGCCTCCAAGACATCCAGCAGAATGAGAAAACTGGAACGAGGGCATTAAGTCACAAAGAACCAAGCTGTTAAGTGCAGAAACTGCAGGTTGGGATGAAGCAGAGATCCCCGACTCTGTGTAAGCAGAGAAGGAAAAACAGGCAGTAGAAGAGGCTCCCTGGAATTGAGTTGTAACAACAGGGAGAACCACGGTTGTCGGGGCCACCAAGAAGCTATCAGAATCATGGTGGCGTGAGTGGACTTGAGCATGACAAGAGTCTTCAGAATCAGAAGGAAAGGAGGAAAGGCGTACAGAAACAGGTTCATCCAATCCAGAAGAAAGACATCTGCCTCGATCCTGTGAGGGGTGTAAACCCTGGAGCAGAAACAGGGCAACTTGTGATTGAGGGGGGACGCGAACAGATCGATTTCCGGAGTCCCCACCGAGTGAACACCTGACGCAGGTTTGAGGAATGGAGAGACCATTCGTGAGGCTGCAGAAGGTGGCTCAACCTGTCTGCCAGGCAGGTCTGCTGACCCTGAATGTAGACAGCACGAAGGAAGATGTTGCGGCGGATGGCCCAATCCCAGAGCCGCATCGCCTCCTGGCACAGGGACAGGGTCCCCGTGCCCCCTTGTTTGTTGATATAATACCTGTTGTCCATGCGAACCAGCACCACATGGTCACGAAGCAGGTGACAAAAAGTCTTCAGAGCGTAGAAAACCGCCCGAAGCTCCAGCAGATTGATGTGACAAAGGCGGTTGGCACTGGACCTGAGTGCGAAGACTGTCCAGGTGCGCTCCCCAAGCATAGGCCGATGAGTCTGTCGTGAGGACCTTCTGCAGGGGAGGAGCATGAAACAGAAAACCTATGGAAAGATTGGAAGAGAGCAACTACCAGTGGAGAGACCGTTTCAACAAAAGAGTCACGACAATGAGTTGAGAGACAGAATCGCGATCCTGGTTTCATTGGGATGCCAGAGTCCATTGAGGTATACGGAGGTGAAGTCTGGCAAAAGGAGCCATGTGAAACGTAGAAGCCATGTGGCCGAGCAGGACCATCAGGAGCCGAGCCGGGGCCGAGAACAGGAAGGCCACCTGCTGGCACAGATGAACAAGGGCCTCCTGACGAGGCATGGGGCAAGAAGGAGCGGAGGCGAACTATGTCCAGGATTGCTCCGATAAACTCGAGGGACTGAGACGGACAGAGGTGAGACTTGAGAAAGTTCACCTCGAAGCCGAGACTCTGAAGGAGCGAAATTGTCAGATTCATTGCTCGCAGAACCTCCTGGCGGGACAACGCTTTGATCAACCAGTTATCGAGGTAGGGAAACACCTGAAGCCCTCAGACGCAGGGCCGCAACCACCACTACCAGGCATTTCGTGAAAACCCTTGGTGAGGCCACCAGGCTGAAGGGAAGAACACGATATTGGAGGTGGAGATCCCCCACCCGAAATCTCAGATACCGGCGAGAAGCCGAATGAATCGGTATGTGCGTGCAAGTCTCCTTGAGGTCCAAAGAGCATAGCCAATCCCCCTCATCCATCAGGGGATACAATCTAGGAAGGGTGAGTATTCTGAACTTTTCCTTGACCAGAAACCTGTTCAGAGCCCTGAGGTCCAGGATCGGACGCAGATCTCCCGTCTTCTTGGGAACCAGAAAATACCGGGAATAAAACCCCGTATTCCACTGATCCGGAAGAACTTCCTCAACCACCCTGAGGCGAAGGAGGGCGTGAGCTTCCCGAAGAAGAAGAGGTAGCTGAGACCTGGCAGAAGGAAACTCTCTTGGCGGAAAGTCCGGGGGTACGCGACAGAAGTGAAGAGAGTACCCCTCCCGGACAATGGTAAGCACCTAGCTGTCGGTGGTAAGACTTTCCCACTGAGTGTAGAAATGCTGGAGACGACCTCCGATGGGGAGGGGGGAAGGCTCCAGGAGGAAGGGAGGCTCAGACTGGAATTGTCAAAAAGACGGCCCAGGCTTTGCCAGAGCTGGCGGCTGGGCTTTAGCAGGACGCTGCTGCTGCTGCAGATGCTTGGGAGGCGGCTGAGAGAACGCAGGAGTCTATTTCTGCGGGTACCTCCGAGGAGAGATCTTGTACGGTCGAGAAAGAGGAGTTTTTGGTTTAAGCCACACCAGAGAGGTGAAAGACCGTTCATGCTCCGAGAGGCACTTAGTGGCAGCCTCAATGGAATCATCAAAGAGCTCATGCCCCACACAAGGCAGATTGGCCAGACGATCCTGGAGGTTCGGGTCCTTATCCACAATCCGGAGCCAGGCGAGGCGCCGCATGGCAATCGCAAAGGCCGTGACCCTCGAGGACAACTCGAAGGCATCGTAAGCCGCCTGGAACATATAGAAATGGAGCTGGGAGAGGGTATCCTCGAGCAGACGAAACTCCTGACGCCAAGAAGCCGGCATGTCCGCCTGGAACGAGTGGAGGGTGTCCACACAGTACCTGAGATTGGACGTGAAGGTAAAAGTGTAATTAAGGACATGGTTCGCCATCATAGAATTTTGATACAGACGGCGACTAAACTTGTCCATAGTACACCCTTCCCGGCCCGGAGGGATCGCAGCGTACACCTTCGAGGGGTTGGATTTTTTCAAGGATGATTCCACCACCAAAGACTAGTGGGAAAGCTGAGCATTCTCAAACCCCTTGACTGGGACCATCCGGTAACGGGACTCCAATTTGGAGGGGATGGCAGTAACAGCATACAGCGTCTCCAGGTTCCGGAGGAAGGTCTGCCGAAGAACTTGATGCAGCGGCAAGCGCAACACCTCATGGGGCAGATGAAGAACCCCCATCTCCGCCAAGTATTCCTGGGTACAGCGGGACTCAGACTGGAGATCCAGCTGCAAGGCCTTACCCATATCGGAGATAAAACGAGTGAAGGAGGAGTTTCGAGGAGAAGACTCATCCTCCAGAGGGGAGTCAGGATCTGGGGGCGGCAGAGAAAGAGGGAGAAACTTCCCTCGAATAATAAGCTGGAGCCTCGAAGTCACGAGAATGAGAGACCGAGGAAGCTCTACTGAACGCCTTGTGGGCGAGGAACAGCGGCCCCATGGAAAGTGACTCGGGGAGGACCCCGGCATCCAGGGCACCAGTTTGCGAAGCCTCGGCGAGGACGGAGCAAAGGAAAACTCCCCCTCATGGCTCGAGGCAACCACTCGGGCAACATCCATCTGGCTGCCCCGGGAAAGCGGAGAGGATGTGGTCAAACGAAGACCCGCCTCCAAAGCCGAAGACAACAGAGGCCCCGTGGGTCTTGAGGTTGGAGACCGGCCCCAGAGGGGCGGAGAAGACCGAAGCTTCTTAGAAGGAGTGAGCCTCAACGAGGCCAAGGGCGAGGAGCAGGTTCCCTTCTGGGACACCTGAAAGGCCAGATGCCCCGACTCCGGGGAGGAGGAGTCACTCGAGGGCAGTCGGCGAAACTTCCGAGCATGGCCCCGAGACACAAGGGAAGAACGCCCAGTCTGGTCAGACCGAGACTGGGTCGAGGTCGAGGCCAGCTGACTTGAGGCCAGGACCAGTTGGCACACAACCGAGGAAAGCTGCATGGTAAGGATAGCCTTAAACATGTCCTCGAACACAGACACTGAGACCAGAGGCTGTTGGGTCGGAGGTGCAGCAGTGCGCTCCTTCAGAGGCGACCTCGAGGAAGAGATTTCCTACGTGAGGAAGCACGCTTTGAATGATGTCTCGAAGAGGCCGACGAAGCGGCACTCGCATGAGACTCCGAGGTAGGCTTCTTTGGAGGAGGCAAGAGGAGACTTAGCTAAGGCCGGGGTAGCAGGAGGAGCCGAGGCCGGGGTCTTCGAGGCTGAGGGGGACTTTGAGGCCGAGGCCCCCAATGCCGGGGTCGAGGCCGAGCTCAAGGCCTGTCCTGCAGGTTCCATGGGGCCAAACAGTTGAAGAATTTTGGCCACCCTCTGACGAAGCACCCGCGGTTGCAAGGTTGCACAATGCTGGCAGGACTCAGCACGGTGATCCGCACTGAGGCACTCCACACACCAACGATGCAGGTCAGTGATGGAGATCACCCAGTTGCACTGGGTGCAGTTTTTAAACCCAGAACGAGGCCGGGACATAAGAAAAAGTACAGCCGCGGCCCTGTGAGGCCAAGCGGTCTAACGAAAACTGGTTGCCCAGCGCAAAGATACGAAGTGAAAACAAAAAAAAGATGCGAGCACAGCGACTAACCTGAAAACAAAAAAAGGCAAGCCGCGGTGCAAAGAGGAACAATGAATACGCGTGAAGCAAGGGAGCAGGGCTTCTGGCTCCGTGGAAACTTTAGAACTGAGGACACGCTGAGGAGACGCATGCCCTAGGGCACTCGCGCATATGCGGCCCCCTCACAAGCTTGAAGGTCTTCAAGCAAGTCTGCTTGTGAAAACGTCCGCTAGAGAGCTCCGTAGGTGATGTCACCCATATGTTGAGAATATGCTGCCTGCTTGTCCTAGGATAACATACTCAACCAAGGAGAATGCCTGTGACTGCTCTCTACTGGCCATGCCTATCTAAGACACTCAGATAGAAGGGAAAAAACCGAGGCCCAAATGAGACCAATGTGCCCCTCCAGGCTCCCCTTCCCCTGAGAAAATATACTCACCTTAAACTGTGTGTTCAAAATGTGGTCCAGGGACAAAACGGTTGGTGTTCCCACCAAAGTTAATTCAGCTATGGTGGGGGAATACTAGGCACTCCCTACAGCTTCCCTGTGTAACCATTCCCACTGTACATGGAGTAAATGGAATCAGCTGCTGTGCTTGTGTGCTGGAACCCTTAGACCCTACAACACTAGAAGGCAGGCTTGAAAAATTCTGGACAGTGCAGCTGCAAATGTGTGGCCCTCCCCCAGTCCCCTAAGAAACAGAGTTGGTTGCCCTGTGTTGAACTACAACAAGCCTGCCACCTGCCTAAGCTAAGCTAGGCAAGCCTGTTGTGCCTCAGTGTGCTCCCATTCCTGTCATCTTGTTTTTGTTGCTGTTTTTTTTAAGCTGTATTCTTTGTCAGATAAGAAGAGCAGTAGTCTATAGGTCAAGGTTCTAAACTGTCAAGAAGGAAAGCAATGTTACTTACCGTAACAGTTGTTATCCAGGGACAGCAGGCAGCTATTCTCACTAGTGGGTGATGTCATCAGACAGAGCCCCGGTACGGACGTCTCACAAGCACGTGTTGCTTGTAGAAACTTAAAGTTTCTAGATGCCCGCACCGCGCATGCGCCGGTGCCTTCCTACCCGGAGATCCGGGCGTGTCTCCTCAGTTCAGGTAGCTAGCCTGAGAAGCCAACCCAGGGGAGGTGGGTGGGACGTGAGAATAGCTGCCTGCTGTCCCTGGATAACAACTGTTACGGTAAGTAACATTGCTTTATCCCAGGACAAGCAGGCAGGTATTCTCACTAGTGGGTGACCTCCAAGCTAACCTCAGTGGGATGGAGGGGGAGTTGGCGACTTAAGAGAATAAATTTTTCAATACTGTTTGGCCAAACTGTCCATCCCGTCTGGAGAGGGTATCCAGACAATAATGTGAGGTGAATGTGTGAACCGAGGACCAGGTGGCAGCCTTGCAAATTTCCTCGATTGGTGTTGATCTGAGGAATGCTACTGAGGCTGCCATTGCTCTGACTGCGCTTTGATACGGGTCTTCCCAACTTGTTAGGGTCGAAGGAGACAAAAAGTTGAGGAGTGGTTCTGTGTGGCTTGGTGCGATCCAGGTAGAAAGCCAAGGCACGTTTGCAGTCTAGAGTGTGAAGGGCCGATTCTCCGTGGTGAGAATGAGGCTTAGGGAAGAATACTGGAAGTACAATGGATTGGTTGAGATGAAATTCGGAGACCACCTTAGGCAGGAATTTCGGGTGAGTGCGGAGGACCACCTTGTCATGGTGGAATACTGTGAATGGTGGGTCCGCCATCAATGCCTGGAGTTCGCTGACTCTGCGAGCGGACGTAAGGGCTACAAGGAAAAGCACTTTCCAGGTGAGATACTTCAGAGGGGCCCTGTTGAGTGGTTCAAACGGGGGCTTCATGAGGTGGGAAAGGACTACATTGAGGTCCCAAACTACTGGGGGTGGTTTGAGAGGAGGGTTAACATGGAAGAGTCCTTTCATAAATCTGGCGACCACCGGATGGGCCGAGAGGGGTTTCCCTTGTAGGGGCTGGTGGAACGCCGCAATAGCGCTCAGGTGGACTCGTATGGATGTGGACTTGAGCCCAGATTGAGATAGGTGTAGGAGATAGTCCAGCACGGAGGATAAGGAAGCTCGCTGAGGTTCCGTTGACTTAGAAACACACCATGAGGAGAATCTGGTCCATTTTTGGGAGTAGCATTGTCGAGTGGCGGGCTTCCTGGAAGCTTCCAAGACCTCCCTCACTTCTTGTGAGAATTGGTGAGGGGTTACGTTGAGAGGAACCAAGCTGTCAGGTGGAGAGCCTGCAGGTTGGGATGAAGTAGTGATCCTTGATGTTGAGTAAGCAGTGAAGGAAACACTGGAAGTGGTACTGGTTCCCTGCTGCTGAGTTGAAGTAGGAGGGAGAACCAAGGTTGTCTGGGCCACCGAGGAGCTATTAGAATCATGGTGGCCCGTTCGAGTTTCAGCTTGACCAGAGTCTTCTGGATCAGTGGGAATGGTGGGAACGCATATAGGAATAGTTTCCCCCAGTTCAGTAGAAAAGCATCTGCCTCGAGGCGATGAGGAGTGTAGATCCTGGAGCAAAACTGAGGCAGTTTGGCGTTGTGGGGAGCCGCAAAGAGGTCTATCTGGGGCGTCCCCCATTGCGTGAAAATTTGGTGAAGGGGGCTGGAATGGAGAGTCCATTCGTGCGGTTGTAGCAGACGGCTTAGTTTGTCTGCTAAGACGTTGTTCTCCCCCTGGATGTATACTGCTCTGAGTAGGGTGTTGTGGTGCACCGCCCAGTCCCAGACTCGTAGAGCTTCCTGGCAAAGGAGGGCCGAGCCCGTGCCTCCTTGCTTGTTGATATAATACATGGCGGCCTGATTGTCTGTGCGAATGAGGATTACCATGTCGTGGAGTAGGTGTTGGAAAGCTTGGAGCGCATTGAAGATGGCTCTGAGTTCCAGTAGATTGATTTGGTGTAGTCTTTCCGCACTGGTCCAGAATCCTTGGGTGCGGAGACCCTCCAGGTGGGCCCCCCATGCGTAGTTCGACGAATCGGTTGTGAGAACTTTCTGATGGGGGGGAGAGTGCATCAGCAAACCTCTGGATAGATTCGAAGAGGTCATCCACCAAAGTAGAGACTGCCGAAGAGCAGGTGTGACTAAGATGCGTTTGGATAGTGGATCGGACGATTGATTCCACTGTGATGCCAGGGTCCACTGGGGGATCCTGAGGTGGAGTCTGGCAAAGGGTGTCACATGTACTGTGGAGGCCATATGGCCCAGGAGCACCATCAGTTGTCTCGCCGGTAGGGTTTGGCGAGTAGACACCGATTGGCTGAGATGAAGAAGAGACTCCATGCGTTGCCGAGGCAGGAATGCTCGGAGTCGGGTGGTGTCCAGGACCGCTCCGATGAAGGGGAGGGACTGGGTGGGTTGTAGATGAGACTTGGAGAAGTTGATCTCGAAGCCCAAATTCTGGAGGAAGTAGGTTGTAGCCAAGGCCGCCGAAGTGACCTCTGGGGCTGACGGGGCCTTGATAAGCCAGTCGTCGAGGTATGGGAATACCTGTAGACCCCTGTCCCGGAGTGCCGCGGCCACTACCACCAGGCACTTTGTGAAGACTCTGGGGGACGAAGATAGGCCGAATGGTAGCACTCGATACTGTAGGTGCAGATTTCCCACCCGAAATCTGAGGAACTTTCGGGAGGCCGGGTGAATGGGGATGTGAGTGTAGGCCTCCTTGAGATCCAGGGAGCATAACCAGTCGTTCTGCTCGAGGAGGGGGTATAGAGAAGCCAAAGTCAACATGCGAAACTTCTCTTTGACCAGGGACTTGTTGAGGGCTCGAAGGTCTAAAATGGGTCGCAGGTCGCCCGTTTTCTTCGGGACGAGGAAGTACCGGGAGTAAAACCCTCGGTTCAATTGGTCTGACGGGACCGGCTCGACAGCCCGAAGCTGAAGTAAGGTTTGGACTTCCTGAAGAAGCAGGGCGGTCTGCGTCGAGCTTGAAGGATACTCTCTTGGAGGATGGTCCGGGGGGACCCGGTGGAATTGAAGAGAGTATCCTTCTCTTATGATGGTGAGGACCCATAGGTCCGTGGTTATGGCCTCCCATCGATGGTAAAAAAGATGGAGGCGGCCCCCTATGGGAGAGGCCGAGGTTATGCTCCCGGGGGGGGCGTCAAAAGGGCTGGGGAGCCTTAGGTACCGCCGGTGGCTGAGGTTTTTGCTGAGACTTCTGGGGAGGTTGTCTCTTCGCAGGCTGTCTCGCAGCAGGCGTTTGTCTGGGCATGTAACGCCGCTGGTAAATCAGGGGTGGCCTGGAAGGTCGAGACTGTTGAGGTTTGGGTTTGGGCCGCAGGATGGATTGAAAGGATTTTTCATGATCCGACAGCTTCTTGGTAACAGTTTCGATAGACTCATCGAACAGGTCAGCTCCAGCACATGGTACGTTGGCGAGTCTGTCCTGTAGGTTGGGATCCATATCGATAGTACGGAGCCATGCCAGGCGACGCATAGCTACCGCGCTTGCGGCGGCGCGTGCCGAGAGTTCGAATGCATCGAAGGAGGATTGCATCAGCTGGAGGCGTAATTGGGAGAGGGAGGCTACCACTTCCTCGAACTCGAATCGAGCTTGGTTGTCTATGAACGGAGTGAACTTGCGGAGCACCGGCAAGAAGAACTCCAGATAGGAAGAGAAAAAGAAGTTGTAGTTTAGCACCCGTGACGCCATCATGGAGTTTTGGTAGAATTTTCTACCAAATTTGTCCATCGTTCTCCCCTCTCGGCCCGGCGGTACAGAGGCGTAGACCTGGGAGGGATGAGAGCGTTTAAGGGAGGACTCGACCAGTAGGGATTGGTGGGAGAGTTGAGGGCCCTCGAACCCTTTATGGTGCACGATGCGGTATCGAGCATCGAGTTTGCTGGGGATCGCCGGTATGGAATACGGCGTTTCGAAGCACTGCATGAAGGTCTGGTCCAGTAATTTATGCAAGGGGAGCCGAAGCGACTCCGTTGGAGGGTTAGGTAAATGCATGGTGTCCAGATACTCTTTGGAGTATCGGGAGCCCGTGTCAAGGGTCACATCCAGGTCCTCCGCCATTTGTCGGAGGAATGATGAGAAGGACAATTGTTCCGCCAGCGTCGGTCTGTGGGACGGGCTGGAGGAGGAGGAGGCCTCCAGGTCCGTGGACATCGGGGAGTGACAAGGAGAATCGGGCACCAGTGTCTCCTCGTACTCCGGGCCCCTCGGGGGGGACACCTCTGATGAGGAGTATCCCCTACGTTGCAGTTTTTTCTGCGGTGACACCTCCGAATGGCGTGAGGAGTGCCAGGATGAGTGTCTCGATCGGTGCCCGTCTCGGTGGCGGGACGGGGATCGGGATCGTCTGTGCATCGCATGGTCTCCCGAGGCCCCCAAGTGGATAGGGCTGGAAGCGGTGGATCGCAACTGGGTTTGCGATGCGGGTTCTTGCGATGCTACCCAAGTCTGGTAAGGAGTACGGAAGAACTCTTCCTGACTATGCCCAGGGCTTCGAGTATCGATCGGAGGTCTGGTCCCATGTTGGCGCGGAGGCGTAATGGGTTCTAATGGCGGCATATCGGTAATCGAGGTTTGCCGCGTGGGCATCGCCGCCCTCCCCCGTTCGTCCTCGTCGGTTGTCGAGGTCGAACGGTGTGGGGGAGGGGGAGGGGGCGGACCGCCCCTTTGGACCGGTACCGGGAGGTCACCCTGTATGGCAGCGATGAGCCCGGGTCCGATGGTCTGCATGAGCTCAACGAATTGAGCTTCCAGCACGGACCGTAGCGAAGCCGATAAGGAGGGATCCGCACCGAAAGGGGGTCCTCCTGCACGGACATCGCGCTCCTTCGAGGCCGAGTGCTTCTGCTTAGTAGCTTTCGGCACTTTGATGACCATTGGTGGCACTGTGGAAGGAAGAGGTACCTGAACAGAGGAGACCGGGGCAGGCACCGACGTCGAGCTCGTGGATGGTGTCGGGGTGAGCGATGCCGGTTTCACCACACTCGATGCAGGAGTGGTCGATGCCGGTTTCGCCCGAACCGGGGAGGTATCAGATGAAGTGGAGGCTGAGGGATCCTTAGCTGCGTCCATCTTGAACATCGATTCCCACAATAGGCAACGCCGCTTGAAAGAGCGTGCCGTAAGGGTAGAGCAAGGCCCGCACGATTTCGGGATGTGGTCGGGGCCCAAACACTGCAAACAGCGCCGGTGAGGGTCCGTGAGTGAAATCGCGCGTTGGCACTTGCTGCACTTTTTAAACCCGGTGATTGGCCGGGACATAGGCCGGAAAATCTCCGCCGCTAGGTCGAAGCCAGTGGGCCTGAGCCACGTGGCCGGCCCGTTCGACCTGCCGGAGGAAATAATCTTCTTTTTTTTTTTTTTTTTTGAAAAAGAAAAGTACTGTTAACTGTAATTAAAAGAAAACGAAAACGCGGACAAGGAAGGCAAATTTAACTGAATTCAGCTAGCGCATGAAGAAGTTGAACTTCTCAGCTCCGCGGAAAAGAAAGAACTGAGGAGACACGCCCGGATCTCCGGGTAGGAAGGCACCGGCGCATGCGCGGTGCGGGCATCTAGAAACTTTAAGTTTCTACAAGCAACACGTGCTTGTGAGACGTCCGTACCGGGGCTCTGTCTGATGACATCACCCACTAGTGAGAATACCTGCCTGCTTGTCCTGGGATAACTGCCCATTTCTATCTCGATCAGTGCTCTGGCATCTGTGAAATTCAAGGACAGAGCCAAGGACCATTGCTGAGAAAAAAAAAACCCAAGAGCAAAACTGCTGCACTAGTCAACCTGTACCATCTGCTAGATTCTAGCAGATGGTACTGGTTGACTACTGCAGCAGTTTCGCTCTTGGTTTTTTTTTCTCAGCAATGGTCCTTGGCTCTGTCCTTGAATTTCACAGATGCCGGAGCACTGATCAAGATAGAAATGGGCAGATAGAGGCAGAGAAAAACTGGGAATATTTCTGGCTACACTGTCTGTTACATTGATAATGTTATCTGAATATTCAAGTCTTTGTTTCCATCTGTTGATAGGGGGACATAACCAAAGGTCTAGAATGATCTAGCAGATGGTGCAGAAATAAAAGTTAAATATTAAACTTTGCTGTGTAGTGCAAAGTTCTTATGGTCCTGGAGAAATCTGAAGTCTTTACTTTTATTACATAAACAGAAAAGATGTTTGTAGATGAAGTTTTGATACCTCTTGAGTACCAGGGATAGTAAGGATTAATTGAGTCTTGTCCAAGTTCAGTCCTTGGGGACTGCAAACAGGCTAGACTTTCAGGATATCCCTAATGAGCATGCATGTGAAAGATTTGAATGTCATTACATCCATTTTATGCAGATCTCTCTTATGCTATTCATTAAGGATATCCTGAAAACCTGGTGTGCTTGCAGCTCTCAAGGACTGAACTTTGATATAGCCTGATATATGTATGGATGGGCAGATAGGATAAGCAACATGGGCTTATCTGCTGCTATTTTCTGTGTTTCTATAAAAATGAAGACATGATTCATGTTATTTTGAAAGTTCATGGAGGAATAAAGAATTTAATTATATTTTGTTAGATAGATTTATTTTATGTTATATTATCAACTTTGCTTCATACCAAAAGAATACACAGAGGAGAGTTTTGTGTTTAAAGTTTATAGACAGTAAAAAAGTGATTATTCTGGGGCTCTCAACTGCAGGTCTCCAGGGCTACACTCAAAATATACAAATTACCTCACATGTTTGGAAAAGCAAATGCAAACAAATCTGATGAATATTCATCACTTGGATTATTATAATGTTCTATATTTAGGTATTATAGTGACATTAAGGAACAGATTACAGCTGTTACAAAATACAACAGCTCAAATGATTTTCAGGCAGGGGAAATTTAGTCAAGTGTCATCTCTGTTTAGAGAGCAACATTAGTTACCTCTTCAAGCTCAAATAATCTTTAAAGCCTGTTGCTTTATATTTAAGAATTTTCATGGTCTAACTTTCTCAGAGGTTCTTCAGCTAATATCTTTTCCAACAAGAATTAGCTCCAGTCACAATTTACATAGATTGGATATGGCAACGCCTTCTTTTAAAAGATTTAAAAACTTTAAAAAAAGTCATGAAAATTCCTTTTCTCATATATCTGTCCAGATCTGAAATACTTTACTATCTATTGTATGTTGAAAAATCATTTACTGTATATGCTGTTTCGAAAAAGTTTTAAAACATATATATTTGAGAAATGTTTGAGTTAGAAAGCTTAGATGTATATACATCAGCACTGATACTCTGCATTAAATTTTTATTCTGTGATTTGTATTAATATGATTTTAAGTTGTAAGCCACTTTTAGACCTTCATAGGGATAAAGTGGGTTAAAAGTGTTAGTTTAGATTAGATTATTAGCATATCTACAATATATGGGGACAATTCAATACAAGTTTCTAATCAAAAACAGTAACTACAAAAATTATTATATAGAAGCCTATGATCCTTTTATTGTACAAAAATCTCTTTATCTAGATTACATAGAAAACAGCACAATATTAAAAATACAATTCCATGGATGTTAAACGGCTTTTAGTAAAGACACCGCTGAGAACATAAGCTGTTACTAAATTTTTTTATTAACAATTTCAGTGATTATTTTGCAGCCATGTGCTGTGTAATCCAAGTCTATTGGAATCTCAACTCCCAATGATGCAAAAAGTGAAACATGGCCCAGAGTTGGGTCGAGTACTGGAATTATTAGCAGTTTGACTACAGTGATTTTGGACATTTTGCATTAAACTGAAAATTTATAACAGGATGCCCTTTGTGGGAATTTCTACTTTTATCAAAGCCGCATTGTGGTGTTTATAGTAATAACGAATGAGGAGGTTGACTATCATCTTTCAATAGTGACCTTACTGGGAATGGAGTCGAATTGTCATCTGCATGAACTGCTAGATTTTTTACTAATTTATATCCCACCCCCCCTTTTATTAAGCCGTGGTAGAGGTTTTTACCGTGGCCCAGAACACTAAATGCTTTGATGCTCATAGGAATTTTATGAGAATCGGAGCATTTAGCACTGAAGGCCGCGGTACAAACCTCTACCTCAGCTTAGTAAAAGAGAGCGGGGGGTTTCCAGAGGTGATCTGTGAAATTATAGACCAGTGAGTCTGACGTCAGTGCCAGGCAAAATGGTAGAGACTATTATAAAGAACAATATGACAGAACATCTACATAAGAACATCAAATTTGCCGCTGCTGAGTCAGACCAGTGGTCCATCGTGCCCAGCGGTCCGCTCACACGACGGCCCTTAGATCAAAGACCAGTGCCCTATTTGAGTCTAGCCTTACCTGCATATGTTCTGTTCCAGTAGGAATTTATCCAACCTTTTCTTGAATCCCTGAAGGGTGCTTTCCCCTATTACAGCCTCCGGAAGAGCATTCCAGATTTCTACCACTCTCTGGGTGAAGAAAAACTTCCTTACGTTTGTACGGAATCTTTTCCCTTCTAACTTTAGCAAGTGCCCTCTCGTTCTCTTCATCTTGGAGAGGGTGAACAATCTCTTTTTCTCTACTAAGTCAATTCCCTTCAATATCTTGAACGTTTTGATCATGTCCCCTCTCAGTCTCCTCTTTTCAAGGGAGAAGAGGCCCTATTTCTCTAGCCTCTCATTGTACGGCAAATCCTCCAGTCCCTTAACTATTTTTGTCACTATTCTCTGGACCGTTTCGAGTAGTACTATGTCCTTTTTTATGTACGGCGACCAGTGTATTCCAGGTGGGAGCGTACCAGGATTCTGGTATAACAGCATGATAACCTTTTCAGATCTGTTTGTGATTCCCCTTCTTAATCATTCCTAGCATTCTGTTAGCCCTTTTTGCTGCCGCCGCACATTACGCAGATGGTTTCATTGACTTGTCTACAAGTACTCCCAAGTCTCTTTCCTGGAGGCTCTCTTCGAGTATAGCACCGGACATCCTGTATTCGTGCAAATGATTTTTGTTACTGACATGCATCACCTTGCACTTATCCACGTTGAACCTCATTTGCCATTTCACGGCCCATTCCTTGAGTGTATGTATGTCTCATTGTAGGTCTTGGCAATCCTTCTCTGTCCTCACTACTATGAATAACTTTGTATCAACTGCAAATTTAATCACCTCACTCGTCGTGCTAATTTCTATAAATATGTTGAAGAGCACAGGCCCGAGCAACAAACCCTGCGTCACTCCACTTGTGACGCTTTTCCAGTCCGAGTATTGTCCATTCCCCCCCACTCTCTGTTTCCTATCCACCAACCAGTTTTTAATCCATGTGAGTATATCACCCTTGATTCCATGGCTCACAATTTTTCAAAGTAGATGTTGAACGCCTTCTGAAAATCTAGACATACAATGTCGATTGGGTCACCCTTGTCTATCTGCCCATTTACTCCTTCGAAGAACTACAGTAAGTTTGTCAAGAAAAATTTTCCTTTGCTGAAGCCATGCTGGCTAGTCCTCATAAGTTTGTGTCCATCAAGGTGATCGATGATGCGGTCTTTTATCAGCGCCTCTACCATCTTTCCCGGTACCGAAGTCAGATTCACTAGTCTGTGGTTTCCCGGATCTCCCTTCGAACCTTTATTGAAGATCGGCGTAACATTCGCCACTTTCCAGTCTTCCGGAATATTTCCTAATTTGATCGACAAATTGGCTATTAGTTGAAGAAGTTCAGCTATAACCCCTTTCAGTTCCTGATTACCCTCGGGTGGTTGCTGTCCAGTCCCGGGAATTTATCATTTTTAAGCCTATCAATCTGTCTGCATACCTCTTCTAGACTGACCGTCGTCCCTGTCAGTTTTCCATCTTCATTTCCTGTGTATAGCCTGTTAGCTCAGAGGAGGGGCGGGACCGCGGCGCAGGAAGCAGCGCCCAAGCAGCTCAGGGATTGCTGACATCGCGATCCTGCTGCGGGCTGCTTCATAGGTGGTGCAGGAAGGTCAGTGGGGCGAGCGGTCCTTCGGGGGTGGGGGGGGACTGAACGGCAAGGCCGGGAGCATCCCCTCAGGGCTTGCACCCGGGGTGGACCGCCCCCCCCCGCTCCCCCCTTAGTACGCTACTGGATGTATGCCAACAAACCTATATCAAGTACCACCCCAAGTTGACACCTAGAAGTTAGCCTATATAGAGAAAAAGATCTCAGATTCACCACTTAGGGAAGATATATCGTTCTCCCTAAAACTGTGTTTTTGTGGTGATGTGTTTCTTTCATTGATCAAAAACGCCACCCTATCCTAAACATTAAGAACCAATCAGAGTACCTTACTCATAGTAGGAGCACGCATGCATCGGTGTTCTTTGAAGATTTAAGCGCCATCTTGAAATGAAATCTATGTGATTCTAACTGAATTATTGAATGCATGTAATAACTTTTATTTGTTGTGCAACTTTATAAGGATTGTAGTTTTTACCTGAATAGAGTTTAAACATCTTTTATTATTTTGAATTTAGCTCGATCATTATCTCCTGATGAAGCCTGTTCATAACGGCGAAACAGGACCCGTCCAGCACTGAGCACTAAGAACACTGAGAATTAATACTGCAAATATTGAAAGTTTCCAGAGACTTTGGGCTCCTTTTACCAAGCTGCGATAGCGCTTTTAGCACACACAGAATTTTAGCCCACGCTACGCCAGCTCAATGCTGGCGTTAGTGTCTAGTACGTGCGGCAATTTAGTATGCTAAAACCGCTATCGCAGCTTAGTAAAAGGAGCTCTTTGTTTACTCTACACATACATAATTTGGACATCAGCTATCGGACTGAAGGTTTACTACCTACAGATAAGTTGCTGGCTGCTTGTTTTCTTTTCAGTACTTGTTTAATATTTGCAAGGGAGCTATTCTAGAGCCTTACAGCTTGTAAATCGATTGGTCTCTGCTTAACAATCATATTTATTCAATCATTAATATTATTCTAATAATAAGTTTAAAAATACATTGCTAATAACAAAAACTGAAAAAATAAACAACAAAATATAAAAGTAGAAAATATAAAAGATTAGCAAGTTAGGATAGGGTGGAGGTTTTTGATTGATGAAAGAAACCCATCACCACAAAAACGCAGTTTTAGGGAGAACGATATATGTTCCCTAAGTGGTGAATCTGAGATCTTTTTCTCCATATAGGCTAACTTCTAGGTGTCAACTTGGGGTGGTACTTAAAAATAGTGGGATTCCACAGGAGACTGTGCTGGGATCGCTGCTTTTTAACATATTTATCAATGATTTAGAGATGGGAATAACTAGATAATTAAATTTACTGATGACACAAAGTTGTTAAATCTCAAGAGGATTGTGAAAAATTGTAAGGGTCTTGTGAGACTGGGAATCAAAATGGCAGATAATGTTTAATGTGAGCAAATGCAAAGTGATGCAAGTGGGAAAGAGGAACCAGAACTATAGCTACATGATGCAAGGTTCTATGTTAGGAGTCACTGCCCAGGAAAACGATCTAGGTGTTAATGTTGAGGTTACATTGAAACCCTCAGCTCAATGTGCGGCGATGGCTAAGAAAGCAAACAGAATATTATTAGGAAAGGAATGGAAAGCAAAAATGAAAATGTTATAATGCCTTTGTATCGCTCTATGGGCTCCTTTTACTAAGATGTGCTAGCGTTTTTAGTGCACGCTACAATGACGCGTGTGCTAGCCCCAAACTACACGGAAAATACTAATACAAGCTCTATGGAGGCATTAGCGTGTAGCGCGCGGGGCAATGTAGCATGTGCTAAAACCGCTAGCACACCCTAGTAAAAGGAGCCCTATGTTATAGCTGCACCTCAAATACTGTTTGCAAGTTAGGTTGTCGTATCTCAAAAAAGTTATAGTGGAATTAGAAAAGGTACAAAGAAGGGCAACGAAAAAGATAAAGAAAAGGCTGAAGCGCCGGGAACAGATTACAGAGACAAACGCAAATAGGGATGGAGAAGTGGTAGACCCTGATCAATTTTCAAAAGGGTTGTGTTCGTGAGGAGCTAGTTAAATTAAAGGTAGCAAAGCAATGATGTACATCCAAGGGTGCTGAAGGAACTTAGGGAAGTTATGAAGGCTCTGCTGGCTGATCTTTTCAATGTTTCTCTAAAGTCGGGAGTGTTACCGGAGGACTGGAGAAGGGCAGGTGTGGTCCCTCTACAGCAGGGGTGTCAAAGTCCCTCCTTGAGGGCCGCAATCCAGTCAGGTTTTCAGGATTTTCCCAATGAATATGTATTGAAAGCAGTGCATGCAAATAGATCTCATGTATATTCATTGGGGAAATCCTGAAAACCCGACTGGATTGAAGCCCTCGAGGAGGGCCTTTGACACCCCTGCTCTACACAAAAGTGGAAGTAAGAAAGAAGTAAGGAATTACAGGCCAGTAAGTCTGACTTCTGTGGTAAGCAAATTAATGGAAACAATTTTAAACAGAGAATGGTTAAGTTTCTGAAATTTGTTAGATTACAGGGCTGGAGGAAACATGGATTCACTAGAGGTAGGTCTTGTCAGACAAATCTGATCAATTTCTTTGACTGGGTGACCAGAGAATTGGATAGAGGGAGTGCACTAGATGTGGTGTATTTTTCTTCTATTTGCATCTTTGCTTTCCTGACTACTTGACCAGAAACTCTTAACTTTTCCAGATATTTTTGCCCGTCTCTCTCTTTCTGTGATCGTTTGTAGTTTATGCAAGTTTAAAATGAAAATATTCCAACTTGAACAGATAAGCTAATTGCATTTCAGAAAAATTTGGATAAAACAGCTAAAGATGGTAATTTTGAAATGTTTCCTTTGCTATGTAAAACCCATATTAAAGATATGACATCATTGCTGAGCATTTGACAACTCTGGAAGAGAAATTAAACTTTTATTTTCCATCATTAATCATAAAAGAATATGACTGGGTTTGAAATCCATTTATGAAAATTCCAGCTGATGCTGGTTGGAAGTCATCTGCAGAAGAAAAACTGGCTTCTATATCCAGTGATCGTGGGCTTAAAATAAAACATGAAGAGAAGTCTATTGAAAAAAATTTTAATTAGAGAATAATATCCTTCAGTAGCTAAAAAAGCTTTGTCCATTTTGATGGCATTTTCTACATCATACCTATATGAATTAGGGATTTCTTCACTACATTAAATGCAAAAAAAGAAAAAGACTTCAATGTACTGAAGATGAAATGTTTGCTTTTTTTGACTCCACGACTAAGGACTGGTGTTGCAATTGTAGTCTGTCAAAGCCTGGGCAAGATTAGATCCTATACAATGTATCCAACTTGCATAGAGCTACTAGGACAGAGAGTATTGCTTCCTAGTTCTTAAATAAAGCCTCTTTCATTAGAATGCAGAGAGGTACCTTTATATAGTCCTTAGGCCATTCTTTGTAGCCTAGAAAAACCAGTAGCTCTGCTCAAGATTTTGTTTCTGATTTAATATTTATGGGAAGTGCTTGCCTCATTTGTCTGATAAATTCAGTGGATAGACTTTGATGGGGACCTTCCACGAGGGGCTGGAGATGAATCTGAAGGTATGCCATAATGCTCTTCTGCAGATAAGTCTGAATAATCAGATGAAGAGACCTTAATGTCAGGTCTTAGAGAACGTCGAGGTGAGCATCAAGTAGAGAATCGAGCTGATCACTGAGGCGAGTGTCGAGACAGTCAAAATAGCCATCCAGAGGACTGTCGAGATGAGTGTCAAGAATGCGAAGAAATGTGCTCCTTGGTAAAAGAAGGTCTCCTCTATATGGAACATCAATGGTGTGGTGTCCAAGAATGGTCCCTTGATGGAATCCTTGGGCATTGTTTAGACTGGGCTGAGACTGGATGCATTGCTGCAAATGCACAGTACAGATAACTGCTCCATCTCAGCTAGCTCCTTCTGCAACAGCTCTCTTAGCTGATCTTGCAGAGAAGGCGCCAGTACCAATGTTGTCAAGGGTACAATAGGCGCAGGCTGCATCGGATGTCAAGGCATTGGTGACCTCAATATCAAAGCATGCCTCAGAGAAGATACCAATTCCAGCAATGGTAATCTGGTCTCAGTGGGCCAACACTTGGAGTGTGTTAATGGTGATGAAGCTTGAGAAGATGGGGGAAAACATGTTTATACTTTAACTTTCTTATGAGGTTCCCCTGAGGAAGGCAACACCAACAAAACAGAGGTGGAACAGGTTTTCGATGCTGGAGTTGTTGGTGTTGAGTATCGGTGTCTCCAGACAGACATTCTCGATGTACACAAAATTGATCTGAAAAGTGTTTTTTGTACTGCAATTTCTTGGTCTTAAGTGACCTCTTCTGCAATTTAGAGCAGAGCATGCAGGAAATGTCTCAGAGTTCAGGCCCAAGGCCCTGGATTCACCAATTATGTGAATCTGTACCTGAAATGGTCCTGTGGCACCAAGTGCACCACTTAAAGCTGCTAGGAGCCTAGGACATCAAAGGAAAAACCACCAACATGAGGTCAAAGGATTCTATGGTCCGGGAAGATCGAGTAGATGGTAAGCCAGAAAAATCTTGACACTTCTGACCTGAAAATAGGCCTGTAGGCCCAAAAGAAAAATTCTGTATAAAATCCAAAATTTTTAAAACAAATAGAAGAAAAATACCGTATTTTTCACTCCATAAGACGCACCTGACCATAAGACGCACCCTAGATTTAGAGGAGGAAAATAAGAAAAAATAATTCTGAACCAAATTCTCCCTGTCAGGCTCTGAACCCAACCCCACACTCCTTGCCAGGCTATGCACCCTTTCCCCCCTTTCTACCAGGCTCTGTACCCTATCCCCCTCTGGTGGTCTAGTGGTAGGCACAGGGCAGGCAGGCCTAGTGGCAGGCAGGTCCCATGCTCCCCATGTAACCCCCGTAATCATCCCCCATTCCCTCATGTACCACCCCAGTACCTTAAATCATCCCCCATATCCCCGTACCCTTTAAACACCCCCATACCTTTTAAATCATATCCCCCTGTACCTTTTTTTTTTAGTTAATAAATTATTTCTATTTGAAGTACAACTATTGCACAATATAAGACAAACGGTAACATATACTGTATACCACATTATATTTCAGTTCAATATAAAAATTACACAGAAAGTTATTCTACTGTATTTTGCATGCTTTTAACAAACTTTCACCGGCTTTTTTCAAGCAACAATAGAGAGTTACCCACCCTAACACGTACTTTTTCAAATCCCTCTAGACGGCTCTCGAACTCAGGTTAGGAGCGCGGATGTCAGGAACAAGCATTACGTGCTCCCACTTGGGCTCACCTTGGCATTCTGAATAGCTGGCGTCGAATCTTGCAAGTCCCACGAAAACTGACGCCACCACTCAGAAAGCAGCAGTGGGCCCAAGCGGGTGCACGTAATGCTTGCTCCTGAGTTTGAGAGCCATCTAGCAAGAGAGAGATACCACTGGACCACCAGGCTGTTTAAAAAAGGTACCAATGATGGTGGTGATGCTGAGAGGCGGGGGGGGGGGAGGAGTTGAAAAGGTGCAGTGGCGGTGCAGAGAGAGGGGGGTGTTTTGAAAAGGTGCGGCAGCAGCAGGAGGGTGTACAAGTTTGATATGCTTAGAGAAACTCTAAGGAAAAGCTTCTCGGCTCTGTGGAAAACTGAGAACTGATGGTCCCACGAGCCAATGTTGGGCAGGAAGGTACCAGCACACATGCGGTATATGCAGTCCTAAAGATTTAAAGTGACAGTACACTTTTTAACTGTCTGTGCCAAGTTCAGTGGATGATGTCCCTCATCTGTGAGAATATGCTGCCAGCTTGTCCTGAGATAAAATATGTTACACATAGACAACACGAACTTCCCAATGTAATGGGAGAACAGAACAATATTGTTTTATGCATGGAGGGGTTAAGTTTACCTTCAGAAACAGCATGAGGTTTAATAATGCAGCAGGTACAATTTGTTAACTTTGCAGTGTTTGTTGGGCCACATTCTCCATTTGAGGGAAAGAAAAGCTCCAACTCCTAGAGAAAAAAAATGTGAAATCCAAATAAAGCTTTACGATCAACATTACTATGATTTACTAAAATTAATTTATATATTTAATTATCCAAGTTTATTACCGTCTCAATTCTTTAGAAGAATTATAAAGATGTAAAGGTAGTTTAGCCCAGTATTTCTCAACTTCTTCAAGCCAAGTACCCCCTAAGCCTAACAAATACCAACCGAGTAACCACGCCCAAACTCTGCCTCAGACCCGCCCAAATTCCACCCCAGACCCGCCCAAGCTCTGCCCTTGACTCCACCCCCATAATAGTACTAATTTCTTCCATCCATTTTCATATACACACAATATAATCTTATTAATACATAATGATAACCACAAAATTAAAAACACAAAGAACAAATTATCATTTATATTCGGATTTTTTTCAAAGAGGTCAAAGCAGATGATTTTAAAATATTCAATGTCACCTCAGTAACAACTATAGAAAAATAGACAAATATAGTGCAAAATATAGACAGCAAATATAAATTCTTAAAACTGACACATTTCGAACACTAAATTGAAAATAAAATAATTGTTCCTAACTTTGTTGTCTGGTGATTTCATGAGTCTCTGGTTGCACTTCCTTCTGACTGTTAAACCAATATTTCTTTCTGCCTCCTGCATGCTTCCTCTCCTCCAGACCTCACTCCATTCTCCAACCAACATCTCTCTCTGTCCCTCCATAAGTCCAACTTTTCTTCCTCTCTCCTCCACCCCTATTGATAACAAGTCTCCCTCTCTCTCTCACACTGTCCATCTGTCTTGAGAGATCCAAGCATCTCTCCACCCCCTCTACTGCCACATCCAACATTTCTCCCTCTCTCATTCCCCAGATCATGTGCATCATTTTTCACCACTGCCCACTAGCCCCATGCCCATTTCTCCTTCTATTATTCCCCTCCAACACCATGCCACATCTCTCCCTCCATCACTATGTCCAACATTCCTCCCCCTTGCATCCCGTTCAATCTGTCCCTCTGGTCCCTCTCCAACACCATATCCAAGTTTCTCCCTCTCATCCTTCTACTCCCTATGCTTCTCTACCTCATTCTTTTTTTTCTCTCCATGCCCTATTTTCCTTTCTTCCTTTCCCCATGTGCACCATCTCACACTCATGTCCAACAATTCTCCCTTTCTAGTCCCTTCCCCCCATGTCCGAAGTTAGTGCCCCCTCCCTCTCTTCATTCTATGTCCCTTGTTCATGCCCCCTCCCCCTCACTACCTTACAGCCTTTGTCCCAAAATTAAGTTGCACCGCCCAAACACACCCTTCCCCCCCAAAGATGACCCGCACTGAAGCCTGCTGGCCCCCGCTGAAGCTGCCGCTGCCAATTCCTCCCTGCCTCTCTGCCGCTGCACCCCCAAAGCCGACCCTGCCACATCCCCTGCCACTGATTCCTCCCTGCCTCCCCACCCGCCACACCAACTCCCAACCCCCCACCCCTGAAGCAGACCCTGCTATCCAACACGTTACATCCTCCCCCCCCCCCCCCCCCACCACCGCAGCAACTCCGGGCAGGGACAAGCCAGGCGTGTGCAGCAACTGCACGTGGCTGGCCCACAAGTCTGCCCCCCCCCACGATGCCAATTCTGACGGCAGAGAGAAGGTTCCAGGACAGTGAGGCAGCAGAATTGACGTCGGAGAAAGGCTTGTGGGCCAGCTGCATGCAGTCACTGCACACGCCTGGCCTGTCCCTGCCCGGAATTGTGGTGGTTGGGGAAATGGGGCATGTCAGGTGGCAGGGTTGGCTTCGGCGGTGTGGGGTGCAGCAGGCAGGGAGGAATTGGCGGTGGTGGCTTCAGCAGGGGGGCAGGCTGGGATAGATCCCAGGCAGTGGCCAGCCCATGTATTCCCTGGGGTATGCCTACCGCATGTTGAGAAACACTGGTTTAGCCCACTGTTACTCACTTTTCTATATCTTCCCAACTTCTAAAACCGAATATTGTATTCCAAATGAGACCTTACTTCCATAAACTAATTTCTCATTTTGCCAAAATTAAAATTTTTTTAAATCCAGGCCTTGGAATTTGCTGTGTCTGGACTCTATCTTAGCTTTGCAACCCTCTCAAGCTCTCATTTCAGCTTTACAAAATGCCCTTAGCTAGCTTATTTTTTAGGAATCCTCATAAAAAGAGCCAACTTAACAGAGCATCAAAATCTTTTCTGAGAACAAAAAGGCAATTAATGGATTTTTAGGGATCCTTCCTCAGGCTTGATTTCTTCAATAAGAGTAATTTTAATAGCCAATTAGGCACATAAAATAGAGGTTGATGCAGAGAAAGCACAGTTACTTACTGTAACAGGTGTTATCCAGGGACAGCAGACAGCTATTCTCACATGTGGGTGATGTCATCCACGGAGCCCGGATGCGATCAGCTTTGCAAGCAGACTTGCTTAAAGAAAACTCAGAAGTTTTGAGTCTGCCACACCGCGCATGTGCGAGTGCCTTCCTGTCCAGCACAGGGCGTGTCTCCTCAGTTCAGATAGCTAGCAGAGAAGCCAACCAGGAGAGGTGGGTGGGTTGTGAGAACAGCTGCCTGCTGTCCCTGGATAACACCTGCTGAGATGCAGGGTCCACTGAGGAATTCTGAAGTGAAGTCTGGCAAAAGGAGTCACGTGAAAGGTTGAGGCCATGTGACAGAGTAGTATCATCATGTGTCTCGCTGAGAGTGAAGAAAGGGAAGACACTTTGTGGCAAAGTTGAAGGAGCTGCTGAGTAAGGAATGCTCTGAGTTGGACAGTGTCCAGAACAGCTCTGCTGAATTGTAGGTTCTGAGAGGGCTGAAGGTGGGCTTTGGGAAAGTTGATTTCGAATCCCAAGCTTTGTAGGAACCACGTAGTCCATTGGGTTGCTACAATAACCCCCTGAGATGTTGAATCTTTGATGAGCCAGTCATTCAGGTAGGGGAACACCTGAAGACTATGGCTCCGCAGAGCTGCTGCAACCACCACTAGGCACTTGGTGAACACTCTTGGAGATAATGCCAGGTCAAAGGGTAGCACTCTGTACTGAAAATGCAGATTCCTCACCCGAAATCTGAGATACTAATGGGAGGCTGGATGTGAGTGTAAGCCTCATTAAGATCTAGAGAACATAACCAATTGTTCTGATCTAGAAGGGGATAAAGGGATGTTTGGGACAACATGCAAAATTTTTCTTTGACCAAAAATTTTTTGAAAGCCCTGAGATCCAGTATGGGTCGCAGATCACCTGTCTTCTTCAGAACTAGGAAGTAACAGGAGTAAAACCCCCTGCTCTGCTGTTCCAAGGGAACTTCCTCGATGGCACGGAGATGAAGCAGAGCTTGAGCTTCCTGAAGAAGGGCGGTCTGGGATGGATTGGAAGGATACTCTCTTGGAAGAAGCTCTGGTGGACTCTGAGCGAAATGAAGCAAGTATCCTTCCCTGATAATTGACAGCAGCCAGATGTCAGATGTAATGGTCTCCCATCCATGGTAAAAATGATGCAGACAACCTCTGATGGGAAGAGGAGAGGACAGCAGCAGGTTATGGAGGTTATGCTCTGTTTGAGACAGTAAAAAAGGCTGAGAAGCCTTTGGTGCAGCAGAAGGCTGAGTTTTCTATTGCTTCTGCTGTTGTTGCTGTTTCTTGGGAGGTGCTCGAATGTAAGGAGCTACCCTCGGAGGATAACTCCTCTGATAGGATGGAAGAGGTTGAGAAGGCTTAGAAGGAGCTGGCTTAGGCTTTGGTCTGATGATGGAAGCAAAAGATATCTCATGCTCAGACAACTTCTTGGTGACGGCCTCTTTAGATTCATCAAAGAGGTCATTGCCTTCACAAGGAATATTGGCCAGACGATCCTGAATGTTAGAATTCATATCAATGGTGCGAAGCCAGGCAAGGCAGCGGATCGCTACCAAGAAAGCAGTGACCCTCGAGGAAAGTTCAAAGGCATCATAAGATGACTGAAGAAGGTGTAACCTGAGTTGTGCTAAAGTAGCAATGACTTGCTAGAACTCTAAAAGCCTGTGTTGACCAAGGTCTTTAGAAAAACCAGGGAGTATATCAATAAAATACTTGAAATAAGTAGTGAAGATAAAATTATAATTTAAAACATTGGAGGCCATCATCGAATTTTTATAAAGACGACAGCCAAACTTGTCCATGGTCTTGCCCTCTCTGCCAGGAGGTACGGTAGCATAGACCCTGGAAGGATGACTCCTCTTTAAAGAAGATTCCACAAGAAGGGACTGATGAGATAGTTGGGTGTTCTCAAAGCCCTTGCAATGTACATTTAAATACCTCGATTCCAACTTGCCTAGAACAATAGGAATGGCATAAGGAGTCTCCAGGTTTCGTTTGAAAGTCTGAGAAAGAAGCCTGTTAAGAGGAAGCTTTAGAGACTCCTCAGGTGGCCGAGGCAAACTCATTTCAGACAAGAGGACATGGACTCACAGACAAGAGGACATGGACTGAAGCTAAGGGGGGACAAGTTCAGGACAAATATCAGGAAGTTCTGCTTCACGCAACAAGTGGTGCACACCTGGAATGCTCTCCCAGAAGAGGTAATTGCGGAATCCACCGTTCTAGTGTTTAAGGGTAAGTTAGATGTACATCTCCTTATGAGTGGCATAAGGTGACATAGGTAAGGGTAAGCTAGATGCATATCTCTTATGAGAAGCTTAGAGTGATATGGGGGTCTAAAACTATGCCAGGGTACACCTGGCGGGGCTTCTGCGTGTGCGGATCGCCAGACTTGATGGACCTAGGATCTGTTCCGGAGATGGCACTTCTTATGTTCTAAATACTCCTTAGAGTATTTAGAACCAGAATCCAATTTGAGATAAAGGTCCTCAGCCATTTGATGGAGGAAGGAGGAAAAGGACAAATGATTCGCAAGAGGATAGCCTTGGGAGGGACTCAATGACCTTGAGGCGCCTCGAGTGGAGAACGAAGGTGAGGCCTTTCTGGAGTATTGATATCCTAGCAAATAAACAGACTGGGGCGAGGCACTGTAAGAAGCGGAACCTTCAGGTTCTATTGGTGTCCTGGATTGAAGAGTAGGAGGCCTCGAAGAGCTGGAAGGCCTGGACGAGGAAGGATTCTCCCTGGAGGAGGATCTGCATCTCGATGAGTGCCTTGATGAGGGCCTTGACTGGCAATGAGAGTGCTGCCTGGAAGCAGGTCTCGTGCGAGGTCAAGGTGACTTCACCCTATGCCTCGAAATGGGCAATGCCTTATTTGAGGATATAGGGCTGGAAGCTGTAGATCGAAGTCCCATAGACTCTGTGGTTTGGATTGAGGAATCTCAAAGCACTCCCAAAGACTCGGCTCCGTGTATGGAGTGTGAAGATTCCAGACGAGACACTTGCAAAGACTCGACTCCTTGCATAGAGTGTGCAGATTCAGCTGAGGCACAGGTAAGGACTCAACCTCTTGTGAGACTGCTGAGTGCCCAGGCTGGACTGCAGGAAGCAGAGTCGAGGCAGGACTATATTTGGTCAGTAACTGAACAAATTCCCACTTTAAAATGGTCTGGATAGTAGCCTGCAATTGTGGATCCGAGTCTGAAACTGGACCACTTGCTAAGGATAAAGGCTCAGAGGTTGAAGAGGAAGAATGCTTCAACTTGGAAGAATGATGTTTAGGTAGGTTGAGGACCACCGCTGGAACTGTCTGCTGAGGTATCTGACCTGAGGGAAGCTCAGGAGAAGACTTGGCAGATTTACTTGAGGTCAAGGATGTTCCAAACGAGGAAGGTCTGAGGTCGAGGTCAAAGTTGTGGAGGCAGGAGAACACCCCGTAGCAGGCCTGACCGAATCGGAGGTCGAGGGTGTAATAGGGGGTTTCCATACTGAAAATCTTCTCCACTTGAACTTGACGACGTTTGAAAGCTCGAGGTTGAAGGGTAGCACAGCAAATGCACGACTCTGGGCAATGGTCAGGCCCCAAACACTGAAGGCACCAGCAGTGTGGGTCAGTGAGGGAAATCGCATGCTGGCACTGGCTACACTTCTTGAAGTCCTTGACCGGCCAGGACATAGAAGGAAAAATAGCCACTGCAAAGTCAAAGCCCGCAGGTTGAGGGCGTGCGACAGGCCCCGCCATCACTTGATGAAAAAAGTCAACTTTTTTTTTTTTTAAACAAAGACCGAAAGAAAAGCACAGTGACATGGTAATAAGAAAATAAAACACGAGCCATAGTAAGAGAAGGCACAAAGAAAACTAAGTTCAGCGCAGAGCGTCAAAGACAGACTTCTTGGCTCCGCGGAAAACTGAGAACTGAGGTGACGCGCCCTGTGCTGGGCGGAAAGGCATGCAGTGCGACAGACTTAAAACTTCTGAGTTTTCTTCAAGCAAGTCTGCTTGCAAGGCTGTCTGCATCCGGGCTCCGTGGATGATGTCGCCCACATGTGAGAATAGGCTGCCTGCTTGTCCTGGGATGAATTTATTTATTTATTTCTATATCACTTATATCCTAAGTGGTTTACATTCAGGTACTTTATCATATTTCCCTATCTGTCCCGGCAGGCTCAAACTCTATCTAGTGTACCTGGGGCAATGAGGGGATTAAGCGAGTTGCCCAGGGTCACAAAAAACAGTGAGGGATTTGAACCCACAGCCTCAGGGTGCTGAGGCTGTAGTTCTAACTCCTGCACCACACATTTGTTATAAAATTGTCCAGAATATATACTGGTAAAATTACATGCATAATGTTATTTCTCAAAACATTTTCTCCACAAACAGCAGAGGTGTACCAAAGGATAGAGCTGAGATGGAAATTAGATTTAGCTACATAATTTTGGATCTTTAAAGAATGCATGGAATTTGAGGCTTCTTGTGTTGATGCCTTGGAGAAGGAGATCGATGTCTTGAAGCTCAATACTTTGTAGGAGATTGGTACCTTGAAGAACAGTGTCAAGAAGCATGACTCAATGATAATGATCAATGCTGAGATTGACACAGTACCGAAGAGGCAGTGGTGGTACCTGCATCTCGCATGGAGCGACGCTCAGGATGGGCTGGTACCGGAGAAGCTGACATGAGGGTGCAAGTTGGAACATATCCCCGAACTCCAATTGAAAGAGAGCACTGAGCTTCTCTTTAAAAGCCTGCACCGACACCTGTGGCTTGGACGCCAGTATCAATGGTGCCGCGACCCACTTCGGAGAGGATGACATGGATGAAGATGCACCCCTCGAAGTTGAAGCGAGTCGCATTAATGGTCTCTGCTTGGCCAGTACGACTAGACTTGATACCCTAGTGGCCTAAGACACCATCTGGGAAGCTGGTGACTTCTTAGCTGGCTTACCTGACGGAGCTATAGCCTGCAACACCGACATAGAAGCTGGGGCCTCGGACGATGACGATGCTTTCAAAATCGATGGCTTGGATGGTGTCGAAGGTACCTGTGATACATCCATGGTACCAAAGAGAAGTCTTTGTTGTAAATGGCGGCTTTTTATGGAATGTTTCTGAAGCATTAAACAGCACGCAAAAGACTCCACATGAAAGTCAGGGCCAAGGCACTGGATATACCACTTGTGTGGATCAGTTAGGGAAATAATACGCTAGCATCTGCTGCACTTTTTTAAACCAGTTAATGGGCCTCAGCCAAACAAACCACGAAGGCTGAGGTGGAGGCAAAGGCCCCGCTGTCAAAAATGGCTACAGCAAAAATAAAGAAACTTTTTTTCTTTTTACTATACGAAAAGAAAAAGAAGAAATAAGAAGAATTAGAAAAGCGCCCGAGTGGGAAGGCAAAATAAAATGGAGACCATTTCACACACGACTTCGTAGCTCCACAGAAAACTGTGCCTACATCAGTCGGGATGGCGGAGCAGGCAGTCGGGAACTTTCTAAAGTTCTTAAAGTGCAAGAGCGCTTTAGCAGCTGTCTGTACCAGGGCTCCATGGATAACATCACCCATATGTGAGAATATGCTGCCTGCTTGTCCTGGGATAAGTAGTCAATTTCCTGAAATTGCAGGTGCATGTGCATTGCAGGTGCACCTGCATCAATGCAGGTGCATGTGTTTCTCCTGTTCTCTGCACAATTGAAGTGGAAGTGTTTAATTGTCTTATTTAAAAAAAAAAAAATTTTAAGTTTGGTGGCAATTTATGGTATTACGGTCTGTCTTTTTCTGACTTAACATTACCATTCTGAAAACCAAATGATTCCAAATACTGAAATATGCCTGGACAAGTTTCTGCTAAACTGGGACGTACACAGGTGAGGCTGGACTCATTTAGAGCACTGGTCTTTGACCTGGGGGCTGCCGCGAGTGGACTAGTGGGCAGGATGGACCACTGGTCTGACCCAGCAGCGGCAATTCTTATGTCCCAAGGATTTCAGATATAAGAGCTTATACCTGTACTTCATTTAAGACAGGGGTGTCCAACCCACTGCCTGTATGCAGCCCCATGAAGAATTGCAGCCCCATTCGCACTCAAGGACGATTCGGTATTTTCCTCTGCCGCTCCCAGCTGTTTCCTGTCTTACCGGCTCCCTCCTCCGTCTTGCTGCAGCATTCACTCAAAACCGTGGGCGGCAGCTCCTACGTGTCTCCTGCGGATGACCCGGAAGCGTTCCCTCTGACGTCCTGACATCAGAAGGAACACTTCCAGATCAGCCGCAAGTGACATGTGGGAGCCGCTGCCCGCGGCTTTGAGCAAACACTGCAAGACGGCAAGACGGTGAACCGGCAAGACGGTGAACACCCGCAGCCCAAAACTACTATATGGCAGGGGACCCAGTGGACTTGTGACTAGGAGCCCTCAACTAATTAATCCTGCCCTGATTAGACCCTTCCTCCAACTCAACCACCAGTCCCTGCATCTGCCACCATCAGACCCTCTTCTCCATGCCCCAGCACTGCCACCAGCCCTCTTCTCCCATCTCCTTCTTCTCCATCTCCTTCGCCTCCATCTGCCAGAATCAGCCCCCTTCTCTCATCCTTCTTCTAGCCAAGTCATGAGATCTTTCTCCCGACTCAACATCCAGCCTCAATATCAGCCCCCTTTTCTCATCTATAGCATCAGACTCTCTCTTAATCTATCTGCTGACAGCATTAGTTTCCTTCTCTTTCTCCTGTCCTCTCCCCGATCCAGCACTTTTCCTAGTCTAGTCCATCATTCTTGTCCAACACTACCTCTTTCTTTTGTTCCTTTGCCCACTTCCCTGAAAATATAGTCTGGCATTATTCCTCATTTCCCGCAAGTGGTGTCTGCCAATTATGGCTCTTACTGAAAGCACGTGAAAGAAAAGCTACTCTGACTGCCACTTAGGGTGTGAGTTCTAACGGAGGGAGTGTGGGGGTCTGGCCCACCCCCATTTCTTTTCTCTCTCCTTCCTGGGACACATGGATCCTCGCGTGGCTTGGATCCAGCCAGAGCAAATGGGCCCCGCTAATGTGCTGTGAATGCAGATATGGGAAACCTCGCAGGGTCTACAGGCCCGGCGCAGTGCCGGATCAGCTCATCGCAGCCCACTGCATTATCAGTGCTTAAACTCTTATATCCTCTCCTTCAGGCCTGCATGTTACTGCTTTTCTTAAAAGGAAAAAAAAAATGAAGAAAGAAAGAAAAATAAAGGGAGAGAGAAAAGTAATTTGACTTGTGAAATGACAGGCTAAACATAATAAGTGTGTTGAGGGAGACTATTAAGGTTAGGCAGTGGGTGAAGGCTTGAGACTTGAGAAGACTTGAGAGGGAGGGAGCACAAACTTAGGAAAAATGATGGAAAGAAGGAGGGAGGGGCATGAACTTAGGACACAGAATGAAGGGAAAGATAGAGGGAATCATGAGCCATAAGATGGAAGAATGGAGGGAGTGAGGGAAAGAGATGAAGAGGTGAGGGAAATAATAGAAAGGGAGAATTGGATGTCTTGAGAGAGGGAAAGAGATGGTGCAATTGGGGAGATAAAGAAAACAGAGAACTGTTGGCTAGAGAGAGGAGGGACGGAGACAGAGAGAGAATTATTGGACATGGTGGTGGAAGAGGAGTAAGGTAGAGATGCATGGGCACAGAGAGAGGGGGGAGAACACGCTGGGCCGAGGAAGCCTCCTGGATGGTTTTTATTTTGGGGGGGGGAGGGAGGGTATTAAAAGAAAAAATTGTGGACCTGGGGAAGGTAGGCAGGCAGGCAGGGAGAGAGATGGGATGGAGGCAGTTGGGAAGAGAAAGGGAAAGAAGTTGGATCTAGGGATGGGAGGGAGGGAGAAATGTTAGGCCTGTGGATGGAAGGCAGAGAGATGCAGCATCTCTCTTTTTTCTCCATTTCATTATTCAGCATCATGGGGGGAGAGAAGAAGAAAAACAGAAGAGAGAGGGAGCAAAATGTTGGACCATGGAGATAGAGGAGGAGAGATGGAACCATGGAAGGGCAGGAGGGAAGAGAGCTGGGATAAGATGATGCTAGGGGATGGAAAGAAAGAGACAGGGAATTATAGCCTGACCAGTGGAGAAAAGGACAGGGAGTTATAGCCTGACCAGTGGAGAGAGGACAGGGAGTATAGCCTGACCAGTGGAGAGAGGGAGGGGGATTCTGAAAGTGGTGAGCCATGTGGATGAGGTCAAAAGGGAGATGACAAGATGAGTGAGAGAGCAGTGAGTACAGTGGTAGAAATAAGGTAATGGGGAGTAGATAGAAGGGAATAGGAGGCTGGGAAAGGAATGAGATGGGAAATGGGAGAGCTAGGGACTGAGAGAAGATGGAGAATTGAGAGGTAGCTGAACATTTAAAAAGAAGAAGGGTGAGAAAGAAGGCAAGATTTGAGTGGACAGAGGCAAAAAAGAAAAAAAAAGTTAAGAAAGATGAAAGGGAAAAATCAATACTTTGGAAATAGGCACAAGAAGGAAATGGAACGACAGAAAGGAGAAAAAAATGGACAGCAGACATTGGAAAGAGAATTAGTTGAAGATAGAAAAAAACTGAAAGAGAAACTGGGACCAAGATGATGGAAAAACAAACATCCAGACAACAAGGTAGAAAAAATTGTTTTATTTTGAATTTATTAACTGGAATATGTTAGCTTTGGGATAAGTGCATCACAATTATTTTTGTATTCAGTGATGTAGTCATATATAGCTGATTTGGGGGGAGGGACTGGAACCCAAAATTAGTGGATGGGTGCAATTTATAAATATTTGAGCTAGTGGGGATTCCCAAGCCCTGCCAACTGAAGACATCTTCCTCCAGTCTGGCAACTCAAAATTTCCAAGCTTTGCAGCCAATGGCAATATCCTCAAGCTGCCCCTGCTTTCATGCATGCATGAAAGCCAAAGGGGGGGGGGGAAGGCAGCAACTCTGCAATATTGCTGCCAGCTGCAGAACTTGGGAAGTTGGAGGGGGAGAAGGTGGCCATCAGTTGGTGAGGCTTGGGGATCCCTACTAGTTACAGAAGGGAAAATATTCATTTTGAGGGAGTCCAAGCTCAAAGTGGGAGGCCCAAAAAATCAGTAATATTTACCCTGATTAAACGATCCTCCACGTGTGCTGCTGACAGCTGATTCAGCATCCCCGCTCTGATGAGGCTCACCTCTGAAGAGGCTCACCGTAGCTGTAATAGAAGTGAATGGGAGAATCAGGAGCGCGTATCCCTGCTCATCAGAGTTGGGATGTGGAAGCCTGTGGCTGCTCCCACTGTCAGCGGTGTATGTGGAGGATCACTCATTCAGGGTAAGTATTATTGCTTTTTTGGGTTCCTCTCCACAGTGTCCCTTTGATGAAGGTTTATTATTAGGTACATACATCTTCTATATTAGTGATTGCATATTTGGGACCTGCTCAATCTTTTTTTGCTCATCGGCTAGTGTTAGTGTTTGTGCGGCCACAGAAAAAAACTTTTCGGCCAATGCGACCCAGGGAAGCCAAAAGGTTGGACACCCCTGATTTAAGGCTTCATGCAAAGTCAGTTTAGAAATTATTCAGTCAAAAAGGCAACATCACAAAATTAACATACACACAGAAGCAACATGGGATACAACTATATATAACAAGATTTTTTAAAGCACCCCTACATAAAACAGAATACAGATTCTTCCCAGCTGAAGGGCTGACTGACATCCAAGAATCAACTTGGAGAAGCATAAATGCCCAGTAGGCAGGTGCAGGAAGGACAGGGCGAGAGTTTAGAATGTCTCAACTTATCCACTGGAAAAGAGCTTACCAGGGTAAGTACATGATCTCCTTTTCCAGTGCAATAGGTGAGACATTTTAGACAAGTGGGATGTACCAAAGCAGTCCCTAAATGCTAGGGCGAGCTAACTGCACCGGCCTGCAAAACAGAGGACCTAAAGGCAGAGTCCTATCTCGTTGCCACATCCATTCTGTAAAACTTGGCAAACGTATGCAAGGAGGACTACATTGCTGCCCTGAAGATCTCTTCATGGGAGACCATATTAGCTTCGGGCCATGAAAAAGCCATAATCTTAGAAGAAAGCGCCTTAATGGTGGTGGGAGACTGTTTCCTGGACAGAATATAGGCTAATGAAATGGCCCACGGATCCATCTGGATATCGTGGCCTTGGAAGCTGGAGCACCTCGCTTGACAGAATGAATCAGCACAAACTGATGGTCCGAGAGACAAAACTAGTTAGTGACCTCCAGAAAGCAATGGAGCATTCTGCGTACATTCAGCTTCCTCAAAATGCAATCCTGATTTTCAAAGACCAGACACCGAGAAGCAGAAGAGTTGCTCTCTACAAGAAAGAGCTTGAAGTTCTGAGACACATCTTGTGGATGTAGCAGCGACCAGAAAGACAGTCTTAAGAGACAAGGCAAGATGGAAGCATCCCAAATAGGCTTAAAGGGAGCTTTGGTAAGGTCAGACAGCAACAGTTTGAGGTCCTGTGAAGGGACTGGTGACTTCAATCAGCGGTCTGATGCAAAAAGCCCCTTTCAGAAACTGGCAATGGCAAGATGAGACGCTAAAGACTAATGATGGTCACGGGCTCTGAAACAAGAGAGCCCAGCCAGTTGGACTCGAAGGAATGCCACAGTGAGGCCTTTATCTAGATCAGTCAAAATAAAAGTAAGAACCACCAAAATTGGAGTGGAATACAGCTCTCTCTGCTCCTGGTCACTCCAAAGCCTGAAAAGTCTGCCGTGCCTGAGTGTAGGCAGACAGTAGTCAACATCATAGACTCGAGAAATGTAGGAAGAACCACCTCCGAATAGCCTTTATGCGCTAAAGCCGTGCACTCAATAGCCATGCTATAAGAACAAAACAATTCATGTCCTCCATGGAGCCTGAGTAAGTAAGTCCGGAGGTGCACAGAACCAAAGGCTACAACCCCTGCGAAGACGTAGCAGAACCGCGTACCATGGTCTGAAAGACCAGTCTGGAGCCACCAGAATGACATGACCTGGATGGGTCGCTAGCCACTGAATGACTTGGCCTAGCAAGGGCCAGGGAGGAAAGACATACAGGAGAAATCCCTGAGGCCAGGTTTGCATGAGAGCATCAAGACCTCTGCTGCTGGGCTTGGATCTTCGACTGAAGAATCGAGGCATCTTCCTGTGCTGTGCCATGGCCATGCTGATGAAGCGGGGCTGATCCTTGTGCCACACATTGGCTCAGAATGCTGCTGAGGACAGCTCACACTCACCCATATCCACAGGCTGTCTGCTGAGGAAGTAGGCTGAACATTGTTGATTTCTACCACATGCGGTGCTGAAAATACCTGCAGATGACGTGCCACCCACAGAAAGAGAAGATGGGTCTCCTCAGCCAGAGAGGTTCTCTTGGTCCCTCTCTGGCAATGAACCTAGGCTACCACCAAAGCGTCGATGGAGAAGACTCTGACCACTTGGCTTTTCAGAATCGTACCAGAGCCAGTCGATTGGCCATGTCCAACACCGCTGAATGGAATGACCATTGCAGTAGGTATCCTAGCCCCAAAAGCTGGCATCTGTCATCACAATGACCCAGAAGGCAATCCTCAGCGATACGCCCCTTCAGATCAACTGCAGGAGAAGCTACCAAGCCATGCTGGCCCGAGGTCTATAACGCATCCTTCTGCGGAGCCCAGCGAGAGAGTAAGGCATGCTGGAGAGGACGCATCTGCACTGTTGTCCAAGGGAGCACATCTTATATGGCTGCCATGGACCCTAAGCCCCGAAGACAGTCCCATGTTGATGGAGCTGGCTGCTTCAGGAGTGAAGAAACCTTGAGCGCACAGTTCCTATCTGCTTGCTTCTGGAAGATAGACGCTCCCCACTGCCATGTCGAACAGAACACCCAGATATTCCAGATATTGTGTGAGCATCAAACTGCTCTTTCTGTAGCTCACAATCTAACCAGAGCCTATCAGAACGTGAATCACCGGATCCACTTTATATCCACCCTCGGCCAAAAAGGGAGCCCTTAACAGGCAGTCATCCAAATTGGATATTCTTGCAAACTCATGCTCTGTAAATAAGCTGCCATGACCACCATCACCTAAGTGATGGTACGGGAAGCCGAACCAGTCCAAAGGGTAGAGCCGTGAACTGGTAATAAAAATAAACTTAAAAATTATTTTTTTTAATATGAAACCGCAAGCAATTGCGATGGGCTGGAAATATCAGAATGTGCAAGTAAGCTTCCATGAGATCCAGAGGCAAGAAATTCTCTGGGGCCACTGCTGCAATGAGAGATTGCACCATCTGCAGGCGAAAGCATGAAATCATGAGAGCCACATTTACGTGCTGGAGATCCAGAACAGGCCTCCAATTGTTAGAGCCTTTCTTTGGCACGATGAAATATATAGAATATCTGCCTGAGCCCTGAGAGGCCTGGTAGCCCCGACTCTATAGCTGGAATTTCCATCAAGCATTGAACAATGGCTTGAACCTTGAGCGCTTTGGCTGGTCGACCTGCGGGAGATCAAACAAACCAATCCATCAGAAGCCAGGTAAATTCCAACTTGTAGCTTGACTGAATATGTCCAAGACCTACCAGTCAGACGAAATGATAGCCCAGGCCAGCAGGAAAACTGAAAGTCTGCCCCCTATCCTATGCATGAAAAAGGAGGCAGATGGCTGGGTTTGCCTGTAGCCAGAGTATCACTGCCGGGAGCTCTGGAAAAATCTCTGAGAAAAGGCAGTCGTATACGGGCGGGATCATATACAGCCACTAAAATTAGAGTGTCCAGAACCTCTAAACATTTTGGGTCTGCTATCAGACCAGGACTTATGGCGATAGACCACCACAGAATTCAAGAGATCATCCAGGCCCTTGCCCAACAATAACTGCCCTGAAAGGGAAGGCTAGCCAAAGGAGCCTAGATAGTGGAATCACCAGCCTATTGTCTGATCCAGAGCATCCTGTGAGGAGAAATGAAGTATGCCATTATCTGAACTAGTACTCGCATAAGAACATACAAGCGTCAGCAACATAAACACCACCATCCAAAAGAAGTTGAGGAGGAGGCTCCACAGCCTCAGTCTCCAGAGTGTGCAGCTGAGACAAACAGGTGCGAGGGACAAAGGATGCCGCCAAAGCACTCAATGTCAAAAGCAGCTGAATCAAAAATCCTCCAGAGGACAACATTCACCTGATGGTCTTGCATATCCTTAAGAACCATAACACTTGCACTGGGAAAAGAGGTGCATCTAATCAGTTGCGCAACAAAAAATCCACCCTAGGCTGACCCAGTGCCAGCGGATAAAAGTGAAACATGGTCCATGCTATCTTAAGAGCTCCATCCAGAGAGATAGACTGCTCTGAGATTAAAATGGTCATATCAGGATGCCAGTGGTAGGCAGTAGACTGGAAGCGCACACCACAAAGCCAGGAGGAAAAAGTGGACAGAGCCGGTTGACCTAACCAAATTCAACTCCTGCAGAGACTTAGAAATAAGATCTGACAAAGCTGCTGCTGAGGACTCTGAAGAGTCAGAATACAGTTTCTGATCTCCCGTGCCTAGAAACGCTGTGCTGTAGAATAAAGGGCCATCATCCGAAAGATCATCCAGATCAGGATCAGGCAGCACTGAACAGCAGTAGACTGAGAAGAAGACATGCACATAGAAGAAATGCCGCTTAGAGACAGATCAGAGGTAGAATGGGATGCACAGGAAAAGAACACCTGCTGTGAAACTCATTCCACAAATATGCCATAAAAGCTGAGAAGGTCTCCAGCTCCTGGGGCGTAGAGTTGCCTTCAGATGACTCAAACATGTGTTTCTTAGGCTGCGGAGGCTCCGCAGCCTTGCACATGGAACAATCAGCCATGCCAAGCCCTGAAAACAAAATAGGTCACCCCACCGGGCTAGCCGAGCGTCTAGTCACCTGCTTAATCAAGGGAGAGGCTAAGCTTTGCACTACCAACACTCCCGGTTGCGCCATATGACACGTGGTTCAAAAACACTCCAAAGGCACCTAAATTGTGCAATTGTGGCAAGAATTCACACTAGGAGACTCCAAGTACTCCATCCCAACAAGTTTTGAGGCAAAAATTGTAGTTTTGGAGAAGCAGGGAACCCTTAAAAAATATTGCTAAAAATCCAAGATGCACCAAAATTGCAATATGTTTCACATATAGCAAACTAGAAAATCAGCGATTTTAAGATTTTTCAGGTGGGGGGCATGCAGAAACCTTCAAAACTGTTGAAATTCAGACCCCCCTCCCCCAATTGACAGCTTTTACTCATTGTGACCTGTGCTCTTATCGTAGCTGCAATCAAAATACCACTGCCTCATGCTGGGATGCCTCTGCAATGCTACTCTTTACACTGCCAGTCAGACTCCAGAGGCGCTGAAAACAGCTTGGACCTCCTACAGATGCCTAACAGCCTGCGCCAAACTTCGACAACAATAGGAGAAGCAGGATTGGCTTAACTCCTTAGAAGCAGATGCAGGCTGACTGAAGGGTACTACCAGGCCTGTCAGCTGCAGACCGAAGTCAAACACAGGCAGAGCTGAAGAATCACTTGAAGCACAAGAAATCCTAAAAAAATGGATGAAAAACACTGATTAAAATAATAAAAAGGAGAGAACAGAAGAAGCACACTCTTGCTGGCACACATGCAGAAGGGAAAAACTGCAGGCGGAGCAAGAGACCACACTGAAGTAAAGCAGCGTCACAGAAAAAATCTGGATTAAATTCCTTCTGAATATGGTAAGCAGCCATTGGAACACAATCCACGTATTTAGATTGTCTCACTTATTGCACTGGAACATCAGTATACTGTACTGACCTGAGGAAGGAGGTTTTGACCTCTGAAAGCAAATTGAAAAATGTATTAGTCCAATAAAATGGTACTTTCTTATTTTCCATTTTTTTTTTTATTTGTTAATTTGTAAAGTGATGATTGTTATTTGTTAGTTTTTTTCAAATTTACATCAGCTATCTTTAGATTTTGCATAGTATTAGGGGGTATATGTCACTGTTTCTGCTTCTGTGGTCTTGGATTTTATGCAGAGTATGGCTTCTTGGAGGTTCAGTTTAACTTTTGTCTACATATTTCTATTTTTAGTTTGTGATTACTTATTCCATACTGGGAAAGGGTGTATCTGTGTTCTGTGTGTATTAAAAGGACATGGTTTTCTGTTAGCATTGACTGTGCAGGATCGATCTGTATTATTCTGGTTTGTTTAGTTTTACAATGGGTGTATTGATGTTCTAGGATTCACTATAGTGTTTAAGATGCTGCCTTTTCCTAGGTGCACCCTTGTTGTGTGACTTGTGGATTATTACTAAAAATAATTTTTTTTATATAGAGGAGGGGGTGTTAAAAAATAATCGGCCTTAGGTATACTGGGTATGCCACTGGTCTCAATTAAAGTCCAATTATTTGACACCTTTCCCACTAACTAAAGCTAGCTTTTCTCACATTTCTGCTACCACAGTAAGAAGGCCGCAACCCAGCATGAGCATGAAATTGTTGCTGCTGGAAAAAGTGGGATGGCATCTTTAGTGCTCATCTTTAGTAAAAGACGCTCCTTAGAAAGTGAACCCTCCAGAGACAGAAAAATACCCACTACACATGAATGTATACCACTTTATAACTTTCAAGTTTGTAGGAGGTATATGAATAATAATAATAAACAAAAATGATCAATGTACTCACTTGGGCAGCCAATGCAACAGAATCTGAGCCATGAACTGCATTTTTGGTTTCATCAGTGCCAAAACTTGCTCTGATGCTGTTTGGAGCCTCACTTCGAGCAATGCTAGGATCTGTGGGGCCCATTAACTTTTTCCATACAGATACAACCTCATCTCCTAAAATCTCAATGGCAAAGATGGGTGCACTGATAATTAAGCCTACAAGATCACTGTAAAGAAAAACAGGCATGTCTATGAAAACATCAAGCAGAATAATCACATGAACATCTTAATCTTAATATACCATAAAATAATTGTATTATTGTACTAAAACTTATTTCTATAACAGCTATTGGAATATCAAAAATTATTCTAAGGTAAATTGTGACATTTGAAAACTGATTTAGTCGTAAGATAAACATTTTCATTAAAAGACAATCTTGAAAAAAAAATATGGGCCTTTCATGCTCCTGGCACCCTCTTTTACAAAGCCCGATAGCACGAGCCATTGCGTTAAATGCTCCAATGCCCATAGGAATTGAATGGGTATTGGAGCCATTTGCCACATTGCTTATGGAGGGCCCGAGTTAAGCTCCAAAATTGTCTTTTTAAATATTTATTATGGCTCAGCACCTAAATTCATATTTAAAATTTCACTAGATTTCTAAGGGTTCCTTTTACTAAATGGCAGTAGAGGTTTTTAGCGCGGGCTAGTGAGGTAAATCTTTTGACACTCATAGAATTCCTATGAACATCAGAGAATTTATCTTGCCGGCCCATACTAAAAACCTCTAGAACCGTTTGATAAAACCCAGCGTAAATTTAGGAGCATAGAAAGTAGGTAGCAATATGGGTGGATTTTTTTTTTTGGGGGGTGTGTGTGTGAAAAAAGATTAGGAATTTACACTGCTTTTTAGCAGTAGTTCATAAATGAGGCTCAAATCTAGGCAAATAACTCACAGGCTTAAATTTATAAGCGTGGAGCGGCATATTAAAAAAAAAAAATGTCCATTTTGGGCCTAAGTCGCTAATCACCCAAAGTCAGAAACGTCCAAAGCCCATTCTCGAGAAATACATCCCCAATTTTTTTTTTTTTTTTGAGACTCGCTAAGTCATCTATCTTTATACCCCATTCTCATCCAAAAAAATCGTCTAAGTCAAAAATGCCAAGAACCTTTTAGACGTGGACTGGCCATCTGACATGGCAACTGAGTAGTGGGGCACTGCTATGAACTTCACAAAAAGGGTGCCATATAAACATCTCACCACAAATCCCTTGCAGGTCATGGTGAGCCCCCCAAAACACACTATACCTACTTGTCTACCACCCTAATAGCCCTTAGGGCTGAAGGTGCTACTTATATGGTAGTACAATAGGATTTTGGTGTGTGCACGTTTCACCATGAATGCAGTGGTTAGAATGGCTTATGGGCCTGTGCCGTTCTCTCTATGGTTCACTAGCCCACCCCCAGACTACATAAGTCACCTCTATGCAGCACTACAAGGCTTTCCTATGCCAGGTGCTGATGTTCTGGAGGCAGGCATGTATGTTATTATTCCAATTTTTATGGTAGGGGAGTGTCAGTGATCACTGGGGAAGTGTGTGGGGGTCTCTAATTTGTTTTCTTACTCTTTGTGACTCTGTACAGTGCTGCATGTGTCTAGTAGCGCTATAGAAATAATTAATAGTACTAGTAGTAGTATCTACAGTGGTTGTCTGGTCACTTAGGATACCTTCTGGGCACTTATACCTGTTTTTAGATTGCCCAAGTCACAACGTATAAGTTCCGTCTAGGAACATAAGAATTGCCGCTGCTGGGTCAGACCAGTGGTCCATCGCGCCCAGCAATCCGCTCATGCGGCAGCCTCCAGGTCAAAGACCAGTGCCCTAACCGAGACCAACCTTACCTGCGTTCGTTCTGATTCAGCAGGAACTTGTCCAACCTTGTCTTGAATCCCTGGAGGGTGTTTTCCCTTATACCAGCCTCCGGAAGAGAATTCCAGTTCTCTACCACTCTCTGGGTGAAAAAGAACTTCCTTACGTTTGTACGGAATCTATCCCCTTTTAACTTTAGAGAGTACCCTCTTGTTCTCTCTACCTTGGAGAGGGTGAAAAACCTGTCTTTATTTGCTAAGTCTATTCCCTTCAGTATTTTGAATGTTTCGATCATGTCCCCTCTCAGTCTCCTCTTTTCAAGGAAGAAGTGGCCCAGTTTCTCCAATCTCTCACTGTACAGCAACTCCTCCAGCCCCTTAACCATTTTAGTCGCTCATCTCTGGACCCTTTTGAGTAGTACCGTGTCCTTCTTCATGTACGGCGACCAGTGCTGGACGCAGTATTCCAGGTGAGGGCATACCATGGCCCGGTACAGCGGCATGATAACCTTCTCCAATCTGTTCATGATCCCCTTTTTAATCATTCCTAGCATTCTGTTCGCTCTTTTCGCCGCCGCCACACATTGCGCAGACGGCTTCATTGACTTGTTGACCAATACTCCCAAGTCTCTTTCCTGGGGGGGTCTCTCCAAGTACCGCCCCAGACATATTGTATTCATGAATGGGATTTTTGATACCGACATGCATCACCTTACACTTATCCATGTTTAACCTCGTTTGCCATGTCGCTGCCCATTCTCAAGCATGGTTATGACGCGTTGCAGATCTTCACAATCCCCCTGCGTCTTCACTATTGTGAATAACTTCGTATCATCTGCAAATTTAATCACCCCACTCGTCGTACCCATTTCTAGATCATTTATGAATATGTTGAAGAGCACGGGTCCAAACACCGAGCCCTGCAGCACCCCACTGGTGACATTCTTCCAGTCAGAGTATTGTCCATTTACCCCCACTCTCTGTTTCCTATCCGTTAGCCAGTTTTTAATCCACATGAGTATTTCACCCTCTTTTCCATGGCTCTCAATTTTCCGAATTAGTCATTCATGCGGAACCTTGTTGAATGTCTTCTGAAAATCCAGATATACAATGTCGACCCGGTTACCCTTGAATATCTGCCTGTTTTCCCCCTCGAAGAAGTGCAGCAAGTTCAAGGAAGATCGTCCTTTGCTGAAGCCGTACTGACTGGTCATCAGATTGTGTCCGTCAAGGTGATCAACGATGCGGTCTTTTATCAGCGCCTCTACCATCTTTCCCGGTACCGAGATCAGACTCACTAGTCTGTAGTTTCCCAGATCTCCTTTCGAACCTTTTTTGAAGATCGACGTAACATTTGCCACCTTCCAGTCTTCCAGAATCTTTCCTTATTTGATCGACAAATTGGCTATTAGTTGAAGCAATTCAGCTATAGTCCCTTTCAGTTCCTTAATGACTCTTGGATGGATGCCATCCGGTCCCAGGGATTTGTGTCTCTTAAGCCTATCAATCTGCCTGTATACTTCTTCTAGACCAGGGGTAGGCAATTCCGGTCCTCGAGAGCCGGAACCAGGTCAGGTTTTCAGGATATCCACAATAAATATGCAAGAGATAGATTTGCATCTCAAGGAGGCAATGCATGCAAATCCATCTCATACATATTCATTGTGGATATCCTGAAAATCTGACCTGGCTCCGGCTCTCAAGGACCACAATTGCTTACCCCTGTTCTAGACCGACCGTCAACCTTGTCAATTTCCCGTCTTCGCCTCCAGCGTATAGCCTGTCGGGTTCCGGTATGTCGTGTATATCCTCTTTGGTAAATACAGACACAAAAAATGTGTTCAGTTTATCGGCGATGGCTTTGTCCTCCTTTAGCACTCCCTTTATTCCAAGATCATCCAACGGTCCTATCGCTTCCTTTGCCGGTCATTTCCCCTTAATATATCAAAAGCTTGAAGTTTTTCGCCTCCTTGACTATTTTTTCCTTGTAGTCTCTTTCGGCCCTTTTTACCTTTTTATGGCACCTGCGTTGATGCTGTTTGTGCTTTTTCCAGTTTTTGTACGTTTTTGACCTTTTCCATTCCTTAAACGAAGTCTTCTTGTCTCTGATCACTTCCTTCACCGCTATAATGAGCCACGCCGGTTCTTTGTTCTTTTTCCTCTTGGATCCTTCGTTGAGCTTTCGATTAACGCTGCAGGACGACTAAGTCTAAGACGGCCCTCATCTCGCCTACCTCCCGCCCTCACCACTCCTTCAAAAATGCCCCTTTTCACTCTGAGCGTACAGCAGCATTGAAAAGGCCTAATCTGTTTTTAGATATGTCTAAAATCCGTTTCAATTATTGGCACTTGGACAACCTGTCTTTTTGATCGTCCAAGTGCCAATTTAGGCGGGTTTTTAGACATATTTCCATTTCAATTATGTACCTCATAACATTTAAGTTCCTAAATTATGATGAATTAATAACTGAAAACTTGTGCTTCTAAATTCTGCTGATAAAAGGACACAAATTTACGAGCATAAATTTAGGAACTCAGCATTTTTTGAATATCACATCAAATTTAATACTTTCTAGTCTACTATAATAAAATGCTAAGTGCGCATGCACACTCTTACCGCCGTGTTCCCTGATCCCTGATCTGTAGTTCCGTAGTCGGCAGGAGTGCGCATGCGCGCTTACAACGCATCTCTCTCTCGCAGACCCCAAGGAGATGTGCGGGCTTGCCGGCTCAGGATCCCTTACACTTCATGGACTGTTCAGCACACACAGCACCTGCACCGGGGAAGCGCGCAGGTCATCCAGCCAGCGTGAGGAGGGGCTACCAGCATTCCGGCCGCAGCCTCGCACTTAGGTAATTCTCGGCGGCAAATGCGACCCTCAGGCTCGCCCTTTCGCGTGAGGAAATCGAGGTGCAGACGACACGCGCATGTTGAGCCCCAGCTGGCGCCAAAACGCAGGGTGGAAGAGGCGCTCGCGATGGGTAGAATATGTTGGGTGGGGAGAGGGTTTCAAGTGTAGGGTTTATGATCTTATAATGAATAATGGGCTTTGAGGGAGGGTGGGGGGAGGGTTACATTTATATTTATAGGATATAATGATAAGATGTTCAAGTGGTATAATTAATAGTGTTTATTGTGAATTTTTGTACACTTGATGAAAGTTTAAAAATGAATAAAGAATTAAAAAAAAAAAAAAAAAAAAAGAAATGATATATGGAAGTTATGTAAGTACAGGCAAAATTCTAAACTGCGAGTCAGGACCCCAATGGGTTCACAAAACCTGCCTTTGGGATCACAACCTAGGTAGGCTCACCATAGGTGAATCATTATTCTGCGCCTTATTTGGCCACAATCATGGAGTCACAGCCTCAAAAAGATTGGGAAACACTGTTCTAGAAGAAGAATACTGTGCAAATATGAGGATTGCATGAAAAGTAATGCCTTCATCTGCATAACGTTTTAAAATGAAGATATTATAATATAAAACTAAAATAATGCTTCAAACTTGCTCTTTTATTACATGGATTTGATTTTCTACAAATTTGCCACATATTTCTCCAATGATGGACAAGTTTTTGAAAGCTGTCACAAAAGAACTGCACATTTTGTCTCTTCAACTAGTTTCTCATGGTTCTTTTGGAAATAGATGTAAATAGCATGGCACTATGTCTGGGCTATATCACAGATGTGGTTAACACTGCAAGACCCATCCTCAGTTGATACCAAAACAATCAAATTCCACTAAAATATAAGAAAGGAGAAGGAGAGACATGGGAAACTTCCCTAGCAACAACATATTCTGCTGTGCTCTGAACAATGATCAAACAACAGAACAATGATCAAACAATAAGCAAACAGTGAACAATAAATCATCTGCATGAGTAACCAACAGCCAATTTGCACTAAGTGCAACAAGCAGGGGCTAGAGAACCTTTCCAAGGGGAAAGAGAAAAGGAAGCCCCCCTGTTTCTGTAATAACGTCTCTACTTAATCTTAGATACAGTAGAAGAGGTCCCTATACAGACACTGTCAATGTCCTAGGCAGAAATCAGGCGAATCAAAAAACTGCAGAGAGGGCAGTTTGGACTCCTGTGTATCTTAACAGAACCCAGATTATCGAGGTAAGAACCTAATCTGTCATTCTGTTACATATACACAGGAGTCTGTACTTTAGCTGATGCACCAAAGCAATGCCATATATGTCTAGGGAGGGACAGATAAGCCTGCCTGCAGAACCGAGGACTAGAGAATGACACAGAGACAAATTTTTCCCCATCCCCGAAGGAACTCATTTCCCATCCCAGCAAGTTCTTTTCCTGTCCCTGCCCCATTCCTGCAAGCTCTGTTCTATAGAAAGGTATGTACTGTTTTTGAGGTGTGTGTGTGTATGGGGGGGGTCAGTGACTACTGGGGGAGGGTGGGGAGGGACCATTACTTAATTCCTCCAGTCCCGAGTTAGAATGCACTAAGCCAAAATTTCACTCTTAAATACTCACTGGAGAAAAGGTTTTGCATGGTGATCTATGTAGAAGTCCATTGCTTGATCCCTACAAGAGTTTTAAAATAAATTTATTAAATTAGTATATAAATACAGTTTTGAAAATTACTATTTCATCTTAACTAAAAACCTGCTGTATTATAGTCACAATTGCAAACGTAATTTTACTTAAACCTCCATAGCCTATAAATTGTTCATAGATCCCAGAGCAAACAAACCTCTGGTTTTTTTGTTGTTTTGTTCATAGATCCCAGGTCAGAACCTAAAATAATTAAAGGGCTCCACTGATTAATTAATGGAGTTCCCATGGACTTAATTGACACTAATTGAGCACTGATCTGGCCATGTGTTATTCTGTTACAATGGGCACCAAAACTGAACTGCTCGCAATTCACAAGGAGGCATGACCATGGGAGGGGTAAGGATGGGTCAGAGGCATTCAAAAAAGATGCACACAGTGTAGTGGGGACCCACACCCAATTTTGGTGCCATGATTTACACTAGGTTTCAGCTGGTGTAAGTTCTTGCACCCAAAGTTAATTTTGGTGCTCAATGCCATTCTATAAAGATTACTCATCTTGGAGTGCCCTTTATAAAATAGCATTGAACACAAAATTTTATCGGCACTGTTTATAGAATCTGATCCAAAATGTATATATGCACATAGAAACACAACACTTTATTACATAAATTTTCATCCCAAACTAACAGAACAATTTAGCAGGTAAAGGAAATTATTCACCACATAGAGATAATTTTCTATTAAGACAAAGTTATGCTTCGTTGAGGCTACCTCAAAACAGTTAACAGTGTTTTAAAAATGCTCTGAATATTCATCACAATTTGATCTACTAATATCAAATGAAAAAATTTTACAACTACCACTACTACTACCACTGTTTAGCAACCAAATCAGAAATACTGGGGATAATTTTCAAAGGAATTTGCACATTAAATAGGCATTTACCCATAGGAAAGGTGCTCTTGCTTCTTTTGTAGATAGAAATATGTGCGCTCTCCATAGCACGTTTACTCTTCCCTGGGGGGGAAGGGACAGCACCAAGGGCAGGGTTAAGGTAGGCCCTAAAACACATAAGGAGAAATCCCTCTACTTGCCCCATATCATGTAAACTAGTGTTAGAATATGTTGTACTAACCAATCTAACCATTACATAATTATATATGAGGTGTGTTGCTTGGTTAAATCCATGTGCAATGTAGATCTAATCAGATCAATATTCTGATACATTTGTTTTAAAAGCAATCAAAAGTTTTCCACAAATTGTGCCAGTGTTTTATAGTTTATCTGTATGTCATTTATTTATTTTATCTCAACAGAGATAAGGAGAGTAATTTTATTTAGGACATTCAGGTAGAAAAACAGTTGTTTGGGTTCATGCTTTTTTAAATGGTTTTGCGAGTACATTTTCTAAAACATATATAGCACCAGCAAGAAAAAATATGTTTTTGGCGGGCACATATCAGAAGCCATTTTAATTAAAAAAAAAAAAAAAGCAAAGTAGTATCACTTGGGACTATGCACACAAACAACATTATTTACAAGTATAACCAGTAATTCTGTTACTAACCTCATGGGCGACTTTCAACCCAATTGTTAGTTCTCAAATCAAAAAGGCTATGACTTCAGTAAATACTATTACTTGTCCCCAAGATCTTTTTCCATCAGCCTATTGGGACTCCACAAACTGAACTTACTATCTTTTACTGTTCAGATTTTTATCTCTAAACTCAGGAATTTTTCCTTGAAACACGGAAATTAGTTCTAGACCATCCTTTATTGAAAAGGCCTAGTTTGGAACCTTCTGACTGTGTAAATTATTGCCCCATTTCAAATTTGATCTATTTATCAAAGATATTAGAATATATAGTCTTTCAGTAACTTTCAGAATTTGTAGAGAAATTTTTGGCATTATATCCTTCTCAATTTGGTTTAGGGCAGGACACAGCACAGAGACTATTACTCTTATTAAATGAAATTCATAGAGCATTTGAGCAGGTCAAGGCAATATTTTCAGTGTCACTCAATCGACCATAACTTTTGATCTGACAGATCACAGCATTTGACATGATTGATCGTTTAAGGTTGCTTAGGCTGATCTCAACTGTGCTTGATCGGTTTTCTTCCTATCTTTCAAATTGTAAATTTCAGGTCTCTTTTCATCAGTCCTTTCCTTTCGGTCAAACTTTACTCTGTGGTATTTGACATGGCTCAGTACTTTTTCCGCTTTTATTCAATATCTTCCTCAGTCCGCTAACTACTATTGTTTAAGCTTTTGGAATCAGCACACATTATTATACAGGTGGAGTAGCATAATCAAAACATAAGTTTAAGTCTGATTTGGATGTAGGGTACTAGTCACTCAAAGTCAGCAGCGGGAAAATGTCCACTCTCGAAAAGTACATCTAAAATATATATTTTTCAAAAATCATCTATCTGGACGTCCTGGCGTTTGATCATCCAGACCACCACTACGTCTATCTTTATACCACATTCTCGACCAAAAATTCATCCACGTCCCAAACACCCCGAACAAGACCTTTTGGACGTGGGAGGGGCCAGCATTGTGATGGACTTGCCACCCAGACATGGCAACAAGAGCAGTGGGGCACCTTACAGGGCACTGCTATGAAGTTCACAAAAAAGGTACCTCATAAACATCTCACCAGAACTCCCTTATAGGTTATGGTAAGCCCCCCAGAACACCCACAAAACCTACCTGTCTACAACCCCAATAGCCCTTATGGCTGCAGGTAGCACCTATATGGCAGTAGAGTAGGGTTGTTGTTTTTTTTTTTTTTTTTTGGGGGGGAGGAATTCATGGGCGCACATGTTTCACCATAAATGTAGTGGTTAGCATGGCTTAGGGGCCTGGGACCTCCTTTCTATAGACCACTAGCCCACTCCCCACCCCCGGCTATTTAAGAGTCCTGTGTGCAGCTCTACTAGGGTTTCCTATACTAGGTGCCCGATTCACGATTCGAATCGATTCACCTCGGGTGAATCGATTTGAATCAATTTACAACGACAAGAAATCATCCTCCCGATTCGGTGACTGACCCTCCCTCCTCGTCCTTAAAGCAGGAGTGGCAGTGCTGCCTCTTGCTGGCCGACTACTCCTACTTTAGAGGGCGAGTGTGGAGGGTCAATCGGGTAGTGCTGATGTCTTGCTTCCCTGCTGGCCTCATGCTGGTGTCCGGCTTCCCCCCTGGCCTCCAGGCATTAATTTACCTAATTTCAGCAGCCTGCATAGGATCGCTGGTGCTAGCGATCTTTGCAAGCTGCCATAGGTCTTCGGAGCTGTCTTCTCTCTGCTGTGGTCCCGCTCCTCCTCTGATGTCAGAGGCAGGATCGCAGCAGAGGAAACAGCTCCAAAGACCTATGGCAGTTTGCATTACAGACAAAAGTCTTCGCCACAGCCTTTAAAACCTCACGTCATCTGAGACGTATCGCGTGCACTTGTAATTGGCCTTTTACGCTGCAAGTGGTGACAGAGAGGGCTGGAGTTATTTTAGTATAACCTGTTGATTGGAAAGTAGCAAACCTCGCTGGTAGTGGGGTAGGCTGTAGCTCAGGCCGGCAGTTGAAGTCTGGGCAAGTTCTGCACATGATGGGTGTAACCTGTAATTAAAGCTTAGGAAAACCGAAGAGAGCTACTTTCTGGGTTGGTGCGTTAGGCCTAGAAGCGTGCAAGTTACACCTTTCATAGTGCATCTCAACATGTGTTTTAGTAAACGTAGATGCCTGCTGTTTTAAAATAAGTCTGCAGAAAAGTTTTTCATAAGTCACTTACTACTGAGTATAATAGACCATCATGTTGTTGATGTCAGCTGTTCGATTTTTACATGGGCAAGAAAAGAACTAAGGGTAGAATGCCACAGCCTGCTTAATCCTTAGAGCTAATGGGTATGGTTCAGAATTGATACGTGATTTATTCGACTTTTGGTCTAATTGTGGTGATAGATAAAGACCTGTATGGTCCATCCCATCTGCCTAACAAGAACCTGCTTGTCAACATGTTTGCAAAGAATTGGAGCAAGGCAGCCTTAAAAAGGCATTGTTAAATGTAAACTGGGATGTTTGTTAGGACTGTCAGACAGATACTAAAGAAAAAAATAATTCAGAAGAAGAAGAATCCGGTGCAAGTTATTCAGTCTAGTTATGTCTAAAGTGTGGTCATCGGATACACGTGGCTGTGACAGGAATTCTCAAGACCAACATGCCTTAAAACATGTTACACCCAGGTCCGAATTCCATTGTCTAGTTCTTAATTTGGGGAACTGGAGTGTATGGTGCTATGTATGTGATAATGAAGTCCCTTACAACAGTTCAAATCGATTGGGTCAGCTTGTAGACGATATTAAGAAAAAAGCCCTTGCTGAAGCTTCCAGAACAATTTCAGAAGAGCAGGAAAACAAAGATTTTGAAAATAAGAAACTGGAAAAAGACTGCAAGAATGAGCAGGAAAAGGAAAAATATGGGACTTGCAAAGCAGAAAAAGAAGCACCACTTCCATCATACTGTGATAGAATGATAGTGAAGGGACTCAGTAATCTGGGGAACACTTGCTTCTTTAATGCTGTTTTGCAGAACTTGTACCAGACATCAATTCTGAGAGAGCTCTTAAAGGAAATTAAGATGACTAGAATGACTGTCCAGGTGGAAACTCTGGACCTATCCGTTAATGAACACTGTGTTACTATGTAAAGGTCGCTAGCACCAGCGATCCTATGCAGGCTGCTGAAATTAGGTATATTGATGCTAGGAGGTCAGGGGGAACACGCAGGCCTTCCGGGGGGGGGGTACAGGCCTTCAGGGGGGGGACAGTCCTTCAGGGGAGGGGGCCCTGGTGTAGAAGTACAGGGAAGGGGGAAGGGTTCAAAGAGACGTGCATATGCCAGTCTTTGGGGAAAAAAATAATGGGTCTAAAAACAGAGGAGAGGGAGAGAGATGGTGGACAATGGGATTTAGGGATGAAAGGAACAGAAAGGGAGAGATGGTGGACCCTGGGGTGGTGGGGAAGGAGGGAGAGATGCTAGATGAAAGGGTAGTTGAGAAAAGGTGGATCTGTGGAGGGAGATGAAAAAAAGGAAAGATGCAGATCTCCAGGGGAGGGAAAGGAAATGGAAGGGGAGGACAGAGATAGAAGATTGATGGTTAGCATGGAGAAAGTAGAAAGAAGGAGACCCTGACAAGCAAGTTATCAGAAGCCAATCACAGCCTGGGACCAACAAGATTTGAATAATGACCAGACAACAAAAGGTAGAAAAATCATTTTCTTTTCTTTTTTTTTTTAATCTTTATTCATTTTTACATCTTACAACAAGTGTATCAATAATTGACAATTGAAATTGAATAGATCACTTGAATTTCTATTATATTTAACATTAATACATAAAATTTAACCCCTTCCCTCCCACCCCTTCACTTGCATTGTACTTATAATGGAAAAATGTTATTTATTCATTACAATAGTTTGTCAATGGCCCCAATTCTCTTTAAATTGTTTATAATTCCCTTTTTGTATGGCTATTGTTCTCTTCATTTTATAAATGTGACACAACGAGTTCCACCAAAAACTGTAATTAAGTCTGCTCCGATTTTTCCAATTATGCGTGATATGTTGTATGGCGACTCATGTCATAATCAATAAAAGCTTATTATTGTTTGATAAAATTTGGCTCATTGTTCTCATTGACATACCGAATAGAATCGTATCATACGATAAAGCCACAGGATTCTCCAATAAACAATTTATTTGGGTTCAAATTGATTTCTAAAAGGTCAAGATAAAGGGACAATAGTATAACAAATGATCTAGTGTCCCAATCTCAAGATTACAATGCCAGCATCTGTTAGTCTTAGAGCTGTTTAACTTCTGTAATCTAACTGGGGTCCATAATGCTCTATGTAAAAGGAAAAACCAAGTTTGTCTCATAGATGCGGATATTGTACATCTCATCCTCCAAGACCAAATTCATGGCCATTGAGAAGCAGAAATTTGCTAACCCTGCCTGAATGGCCTGCTTCAGCTGCAACTATCTAAACTATTTGTGATTTATTAAGACCAAATTTATGTTGCAGCTGTGAAAAATCAAGCAGTTTACCATTTGAAATAACATAACCTAAAATCCGTATACCTGCTATCATCCAATGCTTCCAGATGACCTTAAATCCACCAATTTGAATCTTGGAGTTTAACCATATAGTTTGATTTGTCAATTTATAAATTGGAATAGATGTTAAATTACTGACATATCACAGAGTTTTCCATGTATCCATTAATATTCTGTTTTCTTTATACAATCTAGGCATTTTAATGCTAAGAGCATGACATAAACGTAGAGGGAACATGAGTCACCATTCCAACCACAACCAGTCTGGGGTATTATCAGTGAGCTCTGGGAGGACCCAATACATACCCTGGCGCAAAATATAAGCTTGATGATACCTATAGAAATTGGGAAAATTTACCCCACCCTCTGCAATTGGTTTTTGTAAAGATACTAAAGCGATTCTAGGAATTTTACCTAGCCAAACAAATTTCGTAAGAATAATGTTTAACTTTTTATAAAAGGACCCCTTAAAAAAAACTGGTAACATTCCCATTTGATAACAAACCACAGGCAATATCATCATTTTAATAGTTTGGACTCTCCCCCACCAAGACAGATGTAATGGATTCCATTGCTCGCACATTTCTGTTACCTTCTTAATAAAGTTTTTTCATTCTCTTTCATTGTGTCTTCCAGTGTATTTTTTATTCAAATTTTATTTTCTGTTTTGTGATTACAATATGTCAATTTGAAAAGTGTATCCTGCCAGAGTTGGTATTAGACTGCAAACGTGAGCTAGGATTTAACAGAGAGGAAAAGTCTTTTTTGTTTGTTTATTTTGTTCACACCACAGTGCCAGTGTGGTTAGGAGAAGGCAAAAGGGGCGAAGAGGCTATAAAATAAACCCACCAGGATGTTTTTAAAAAACACCCAATTGGGCAGGAAAATTGAATCCAAAAATCGATTCAATAGGCTGAATCGAAGTCAAAATTTTTTTTTCCTGAATCGGGCAGCACTACTAGGTGCTGATGTTATGGAGACAGGTATGTACATTTTTATTCCGATCGTTGCAGGGGTGTGAGGGGGTCAGTAAACACTGGGGGAGTATGTGTGGGTTTTTACTTTGTCCCTGCAGTGGTTATCTCGTCACTTTGGATACCTTTTGGATACTTATACCTGTTTTTACATCATCTAACTCACAACGCTTAAGTTCATAAGAACCAGTAGTCCATCATGCCCAGCAGTCCACTCACGCGGCGGCCCTCTGGTCAAAGACCAGCACCCTAACCAAGACTAGCCCCACCAGATCACGTTCTTGTTCAGCAGGAACTTGTCTAACTTTGTCTTGAATCCTGAAGGGTTCCAGCTTTTTACCACTCTCTGAGTGAAGAAGAACTTCCTTACGTTTGTACGGAATCTATCCCCTTTCAACTTTAGAGAGTGCCCTCTCGTTCTCCCTACCTTGGAAAGGGTGAGCAACCTGTCCTTATCTACTAAGTCTATCCCCTTCAATACCTTGACTGTTTTGATCATGTCCCCTCTCAATCTCCTCTGTTCGAGGTAGAAGAGGCCCAGTTTCTCTAATCTTTCGCTGTAAGGCAGCTCCTCCAACCCCTTAACCATCTTAGTCGCTCTTCTCTGGACCTTCTTCATGTACGGCGACCAGTGCTGGACGCAGTACTCCAGGTGAGGGCGCACCATGACCCGGTACAGCGGCATGATAACCTTCTCTGATCTGTTTATGATCCCCTTCTTTATCATTCCTAGCATTCTGTTTGCCCTTTTTGCAGCCGCCGCACATTGCGTGGACGGCTTCATCAACTTGTCGATCAGAACTCCCAAGTCCCTTTACTGCAGGACGACTAAGTCTAGGTCGGCCCACATCCCACCCTAACCAGTCCTCCAGATATGCCCCTTTTAGCTCTGGGCACACAGTGGCATTCAGATGCTTAAAAAAATAGGTTTGATTATTGGCACTTGGATGACCTGTCTTTTAGGTCGTCCAAGTGCTAACTAGGGCGGGATTTTAGACGTATTTCTGCTCCTCATATCTATAGTATCTAGTGTGTATTACATCATATTCCATACCCATTTTATCACTATCTCTTTCAAATACTTGGATACATAAGTGAGCTTTCAGAAGCACCTTAAATTTTCTTACATCTATTTCATCATGTATTATCTCGGTAAATTATTCCAGAGGAACAGTGCTAACCACAGTGCTAATCACAGAAAAGCTCTTTTCCTTGTCCATTTACTCTACTAGGATGTGGTCCTGTAATGGCAAGACTTTGGAAGGCATGTAACAGTACTTAAAATAAATTTCAAGGCATATCAAAGGTATCCATCAAAGCAATATTTCCTGTGCCCAGGATCTTATATGTCTCACTTAAGAAGGAAGTTAGTAAATTCTCATTGCTTTGACCTGATTTGAACCCTGACTGATATGGGAATACACTTCTCCCTCCATATTCGCAGGTTCGGCACTCATGACTTTGATTATTCATGGTTTTCATCTTAATGACTCTGCCCCCCGAATGACATCATCCTGGAGTGCCGAGAAACAAGTTCAGTGCTTTTTATCAGCATGGTTGGACAAACCGCAGCGTTTCGAGGGTGCAGAGAGAAAAGTTCAGCACTTGCTTCAGTGTGGTCGGCAAACTAAAGGAGGTAGGAAAACTTTGTGGCTAATTAATCCTGCTGTTGTTTCTTGGGGGTGCAGAGAGAAAAGTTTAGCAAACGCCATTATTGAAGAAGTATGTGAATGTGAGTTTTGCTGCAGCTATACCACATCTGGTATTACTCACATCTGGTATTACCTCTCCTTCAGGAACAGGTCAGGTATGGCAGCATCTCTCCTTCCTATCCCCTCCTCCACCACACTTATAGCTAACTCTCTTGCCGGAATCGGAGGAGCAGGCTGGGCTCCCGCGGTCCCTGCACCTCCCTCTTTTCACTCCGGTTGGTTTCAATGGGTCAGAGTTAGCATAGAAACATGACAGCAGATAAAGGCCAAATGGCCAATCTAGTCTGCCTATCCAGAGTAACCATTATCTTTTTCTCTCTCCGAGAGATCACACGTGCCTATCCTTTTAGGCCATTTTGAATTCAGATACAGTCTCTGTCTGCACCCCCTCGTCTGGGAGACTGTTCCATGCTTCTACCACCCTTTCTGTAAAAAAGTATTTCCTTAGATTACTCTGGAGCCTATCACCTCTTAACTTCATCCTATGCCCTCTCATTGCAGTTTCCTTTCAAATTAAAGAGACTTGACTCATGCGCATTTACATTACGTAGGTATTTAAACATCTCTATCATATCTCCCCTCTCCCACCTTTCCTCCAAAGTATACCGATTGAGATCTTTAAGTCTGTCCCCAAATGCCTTATGAAGACCACATACCATTTTAGTAACTTTCCTCTAGACCGACTCCATCCTTTTAATATCTTTTTGAAGGTGCGGCCTCCAGAATTGTACACAATATTCTAAATCAGGTCTCACTAAAGTCTTATACAGGGGCATCAATACCTCCTTTTTCCTACTGGCCATACCTCTCCCTATTCAACCTAGCATCCTTCTAGCTTTCACCGTCACCTTTTCAACCTGTTTGGCCAACTTAAGATCATCACATACAATCACACCCAAGTCACGCTCTTCTGTTCTGCACATAAGCTCTTCATTCCCTAATCTGAACTGTTCCCTCAAGTTTTTGCAACCCTAATGCATGAGCTTGCATTTCTTAGCATTCAATTTTAGCTGCCAAATTTCAGACCATTCTTCAAGCTTCGCCAGGTCTTTCTCCATGTTATTCACACCATCTGGCATGTCTACTCTATTGCAGATTTTGGTATCATCCTCAAAGAGGCAAATCTTACCCGACAACCCTTCAGCAATATTGTTTATAAAAATGTTAAAAAGAACAGGCACAAGAACAGAACCTTGAGGCACACCACTGGTAACATCCCTTTCCTCAGAGTGATCTCTATTGATCACTACCCTCTGTCGCCTTCCACTCAACCAGTTCTTGACCCAGTCTATCACTTTTGGGACCCATCCACATCTAGTGCACATCCTCTATCCAATTCTCTAGTCACCCAGTCAAAGAAATTGATCAGATTTGTCTGACAAGACCTACCTCTAGTGAATCCATGTTGCTTCCGGTCCTGTAATCCACAGAATTCCAGCAACTTGACCATTCTCTGTTTTAAAAGTGTTTCCATTAATTTTCTTACCACAGAAATCAGACTGTAATTCCCTACTTCTTCCTTACTTCCACTTTTGTGGAGAGGGACCACATCTGCCCTTCGCCAGTCCTCGGGTACCAGTCCTGACTCTAGAGGGTCAGTCAACGGAGCTACCAGAATGTCCCTTTGTTCCTTCAGCACCTAGGATGTACATCATCCGGCTCCATTGCTTTTGTCTACCTTTATTTTAGCTAGCTCCTTACTAACACAACCTCTGAAAATCGATCAGGGTCTATTACTCCTCCATCTCTATTCACGTTTGTCTTCTGTGGTCCCGCTCCCGGCGCTTCAGCTGTGAACACAGAACAGAAATATCTGTTACGCAATTCGGCCTTTTCTTTATCAGCTTCTACATATTCCTCCCCTTCACCTTTGAGTCTCCCAATGCCACTTTTGCACTTCTTCCTATCACTAATATACCTAAAAAATGTCTTGTCTCCCTGTTTTACCGTGTCAGCTATTTATTCTTCCATTTGCATCTTTGCTTTCCTGACTACAAGACCAGCCTCTCTTAACTTTTCCAGATATTTTTGCCTGTCTTCCTCTTTCTGCGATCTTTTGTAATTTATGAAAGCTAACCTCTTATTCCTTACCTTCTCAGCTACTACTTTTCAGACCCAAAGTGGCCTTCTTTTCCTCTTATTTAGTGGGACAAATTGCTAATCTTTAAAACAGAGTGAGAGAATATATTTTTGCCACTTGATTTTTGCACTGTAAATTTGAGTAGTGCTGGCACCTGTAGTGCCTGAGTAGTGCTGGCAGAACTGTTGCTAGGAGAGAGCTGAAGAATCCAAGAGACTGTAAAGTATATTTTGATTTTTTTGCTTAAGTGATGCTAACAAGGACTGTCCAGTCCCTGGACTGATTCATAGAGAGCAGGCACTGGAGTGAAGTGAACTGTATTACCAGACTGTGAAAGGCAATTCTTTTGAGTTTGGAGATTTTTTCTGTTGCCTACAATAAACCCAGTGAAGTTTTGTTTATAAGAAATCCGGGTTTTCCTTCTACCAACTACATAAAAGGCGCACTGAAAATCTTACCTGTGGTCTAAGCCGGGTTTTCCCATTCACCTGGGGCCTGGCCCGGCCACAATGTCTATCACACAAATAATGCTTCTAAAATAAGCATCTTTGTGAGGATTTAAGATGCGATATAAAAATGTGACGTTAGTAAAATTTGCACAATATAAAACATTACCAGTTACTCACCGTGTTAATGCTACCATTTTGGCTTTCGTTATTGTAAGACCAGCACCTAGAATCATGTCAATTATTTCTCCCATCTTCAGGATTCCATCGGGTTTAATCAAAGCTAGTGTTCTAAGGGAAAAAGTCAGAAACTAATTTTTAAAATCATACTAATTTGATTGTGCTTTTCATTGTTCAAAAAACAAACTACCTGGTTTGGAAAAATTCCTGGAGAAAATATTTATAGACTGTTATTAATAAGATAGAAGATAGATTAGGGGAAAGCCACTGTTTATCCTTAGGTGAAGATACCATGTAATCTTTTTCAGATTCTGTCAGCGATTTATGACTTTGATTGGCCACTGCTGGAAACAGAATACTGGGCTTCGTGGACCTTTGGTCTGACCCAGTATGGCAGTGCTTATGTTCTTAAAATATACTCATCCCAATATTCAGAATGTTTAACCAGGCAGGAGTCTCACTAGTGACCACCTAAGTGCTGATATTCAATGGCCCTTAACTACACTGTGTTTATGTTTATTTAAGATTTGATATACCGCTCTTGCATTTTACTGACCTAAGCGGTTTACACTTCACAGATATGCCACTGGCTTGAGAGCATCAAAGAAATTAACATTTCTAAAACATATCCACTAAAACTGTTATATGAAATAAATAAATCCAAATCAACACAAATCACCATAGACTACCTCTGCAGCATCTTGTTAGTGCTAGGGTGGTCTGTGGGCAGAGCTTGGATGGAGCCTGGGAGGAGCCAGAACTTAACCATTAAGATGCCATATTCAAACCGCTAACAGGTTAAGAAAGCAGCTACAGTTAGGACAGCAAAAGACTATACGTTTAACAGCCAAGCTAATCAGACACCAGTCTAAATATTGACCAGTGCCCAATTAACTTCTAGGTTGCAGCATCAGTTTTACAGGTGCCTCTTTCTTCCCCCATATTCCAAACTCCCGCCCTCCCATCCATCCTCCCTTGATGTGAAGGGTCAACCAAGTCCTTCCCCTCCCATCCCTGTAGGCTCCCCCAATCCTATCTAGTAGAGTCCTGGTAGTCTAGTGGGGTTCAAGGGACAGAAGTGATGCCCACTAGCTCCTGCCTTCTGCAGCTTCTCTTAAAAAATGGCAGCCATTAGAGGTTACAATGGCCATTTTGTACAAAGATCCATGACAGGGAGGAATAAATATACATCAATTCTAACCTCTGAACCCCACCAGGCCTCAACTAGATAGACCTGGGGGGTCTACTCAGGTGGCAGGGGGTGGGGTTCAGTTGACACTTCATGTTGGGTATGGAAGGTGGGCAGGGGAAGGCTCAGTCAACCCCCCTGCCACCTACCTCTCAGTTTGGGAGGGTGATAAGGATGGGGTATCAAGATCAAAAGGAAGGAATGGAGGAATCAGCACCTGCATCCCTTATACAGGTCCCAGCCAATATTCAGCAAGTCTACATAAGTGTCTTGTAATTAACTAAAATTAGTACCACATATTCAATGCTGGTGCCTGGACATGACCTGGCACTGAATATCTGAGACTAATTCTGTCCATAGCAGTCAGTATTTAAAAAATAAACATTGACCTCCATGGGCTGAACATTAACTGGACAATGGGAAAGATTCACTAACCTCACAGATCCAATATGATCTGTTAGTGATCCAATCCATGAGATTGCCAGCCGCTCAATTCATGACACGATCACTCCCAACCGACCGCATGGATCACTGAACAGTGATCCTGAAGCATGCGTAGACCATCTTCTTTGCCTGTAAATGGTCTGCGCATGCTTACAGAGCTTTTGAATTATTTTTTTTTTAACTTTATTTCGCAAGCCCATGGTTTCAACCCACAGGTTAAAACCACGAGCTCGCGCTGCGGGGGAGGGCAGGAGAGTCGGGGCAGAGAGCATGGCGGCAAGTCAAGGCTGAGAGCAGGACAGCAAGAGGAGAGTCGGGGCAGAAAGCAGGGCGGTGAGTCGGGGCAGAGAGCAAGGCAGCAGAGAGCAGGGCAGTCGGAAAGCCACAGAAGCTGCCATAGCTCTAATTTTTTTGGCTGTGACACGACTCTCCAGTGCCAGGCCAGTCTGAGCATAACAGAATGAAGTGCAGGCAGTCAGCCAGTTGGAAATCGCTCTTTTAGAAACAGGATGCCCCAACTTGTTCTGATCAAAAGATATGAACAATTGGGGAGATTTTCGATGAGGCTTTGTCCGGTCAATGTAATAGGCAAAAGCTTGTTAACAGTCCAAAATATGCAAAGCGGTTTCTCCAGCACGAGAATGAGAGTTAGGAAAAACACTGGTAAGAGAATTGACTGATTGAGATGAAAGTCAGTGACAACTGTTGGAAAAAACTTTGGATGTGTATGCAGAACCACCTTGTCATGATGAAGAATGGTGAAGGGTGGATCTGCTACTAATGCTTGTAACTCACTGATACTTCTGGCAGAGGTGAGAGCAATAAGGAAAACCACTTTCCACGTAATAAACTTAAGATGAGCTGTGGCCATTGGTTCAAATGATGGCTTCATTAAACTGGAAAGGACTACATTAAGGTCCCAGATGACAGGTGGAGGTTTGAGAGGTGGTTTCACATTGAAAAGTCCCTTCATGAATCTGGAGACCAAAGGATGAGCAGTAAGAGGTTTACCCTTGACAGGCCCTTGAATAGCACTGAGATGGACTCTGACAGATGAAGATTTGAGGTGAGAATCAGAGAGATGAATTAGATAATCCAATACCAAATCCACTGATAATGAAGTTGGATCATGATGATGAAGAAGACACCAGGAAAAGAAGCGAGTCCACTTTTGTTGATAACATTGTTGAGTGGCTGGTTTCCTGGATACATGAAGAATTTGACGAACAGGCTGAGAAAAATGTAAGTGAGATGGATTCAGCCCAAGAGAAACCAAGCTGTCAGGTGTAGAGATTGCAGGTTGGGATGTAAAAGTGATTCCTGATTCTGAGTAAGCAGAGTAGGAAATACTGGAAGAGGTATGGGCTCCCTGGAGCTGGGTTGAAGTAGAAGGGAGAACCAATGTTGCCTGGGCCACCGTGGGCAATGAGAATCATGATGACTGCTTCTCTCTTGAGCTGAACAGAGTTCTCAACATGAGAGGAATTGGAAGGAATGCATATAGAAACAGGCCCGTCCAATTCAGGAGAAAAGCATCTGCTTCCAGATGGAGAGAAGAGGAAAGTCTGGAGCAAAACTGGGTCAACTGGTGATTGTGAGAACTGCAAACAAGTCTATTTGAGGAGTGCTCAATTGAGCAAAGATAGACTGAGAGTCCATTCGTGAGGCTGAAGAACTCTGCTGAGGTATCTGCTAGTAAAATTTGCACAATATAAATCATTACCAGTTACTCACCGGTTAATGCTACCATTTTGGCTTTCGTTATTGTAATACCAGCATCTAGAACCATGTCAATTATTTCTCCCATCTTCAGGATTCCATCAGGTTTAATCAAAGCTAGTGTTCTAAGGGAAAAAGTAAGAAACTAATTTTTAAAATCATACTAATTTGATTGTGCTTGAATATAGACAGCCTTGAAGAACAGAGTGCGAGCTGTTGCCCAAGTCCAGATTTTTGGGGGGCTCCTGACACAATAGGAGAGAACCCATGCCTCCTTGCTTGTTTATGTAGTAATTGCTACTTGATTGTGCAAAGGAGGAGGACTTGAGGACAGAGATGAAAATCTTTGAGGGCATAAAACAATGCTCTGAGTTCCAGGAAACTGATGTGAAATTTTCACTCCCTGACGGTCCAAAGACCCCAAGTCTTAAGATCATCCATATGAGTTCCCCAGAGATAAGGGGATGTGTCCGTCGTGATGACCTGGTGATGAGGGGGTAAATGGAAAAAGAGACCTCTGGATAGATGAGGTCATCTACTAGTGAACCGACTACACAGATGTGACTGATATATGTTGTGAGAGACTATCGGTCGCTTGAGATCACTGAGATGCATGGGCCACTAAGGAGTGCAAACCTGTAGGCTTTCCAGTGGTGTTACATGGACAGCGAAAACCATGTGGCCCAGAAGAATGAACACGTGTCTGGCAGAAATGGTTTGAAGAGGAAGCAGTTGCTGACACAGACATATAAGAGCCTGAAGAGAATCTGGAGGTAGAAAAGCTCTCATGAGCGTGGTGTCTAGGATGGCCCCATTGAACTGCAGATGTTGAGTCGGAAAGAGATGTGATTCAGAGAAGTTGACTTTGAATCCTAGTGATTAAGAAAAGAAAATGGTCTGAGAAGTTACTTGGACCACTTCTAGAGATGAAACAGCCTGCATCAACCAGTCGGCCAGGAAAGGATAAAACTTGAAGGCCCGGAGATCAGAGAGATGCGGCCACCAAATTCAGGCAATTCGTGAAGGCTCTGGGAGAAGATGCCAGGCCGAAGGAAGTACCTGGTATAGGTAATTATTTTTTCAAAAATGTGGGAGATATTGTTCAAATAGCTGGATAGAACAATCAATGAATATCTAAAATCTCAGCTTTATTCTTTTTCTTTAAAAATGGTTTTCTTTTTCTTTCATACATACATAAAGTGCTTCAACATTGTAGTCATTTGTGCGTGAGTGACAAACTTCAGTGGTTATTCAAAGAGCTTCTAAACGTTCATTTATAGTCTTTCTTTGAGTTAAATTTTGTTTATAACCACTGAATAAAGGTGACCTTGTGCAAAAAGTGCTGTAGTGCTGTGCTTTAAACTCCTTCAGGTTACATTTACCCCCCAAATGTATGTATGAAAGAAAAACATTTTAAAGGAAAAAGAATAAACCTGGTATAGGTAATGACATCGATTTAGTTGGAAGTAGTTTCTGGAAGCCGGATGGATTGTGATATGCATGTAGGCTTCCTTGAGATCCAGATAGCAGAGCCAGTCTGATTGAGGAGATGATAAAGCAGGGCGAAGGATAGCATCCTGAGTTTCTCTTGGACTAGAAATTTGTTGAGAGCTTTGAGATCCAGGATGGGTCTCAGGTCTCCGGTCTGCTTGGGTACCAAAAAGGAATGGGAGTAAAATACCTGACCCCACTGATTGGAGGAATCTTCCTCGATGGAAGTTAGCAGGAGAAGAGATTGAACCTCCTGAAGAAGAAGGGAGGACTCGCTGGGAAGATGATCTGAAGGCAGGGTGTGAAAATCGAGTGTGTAACCCTGCCAAATGATGATGAGAACCCAGAGAGCTGAGGTGATGAGCTCCCAACGATCTATGAAGAACTGAAGATAGCCTTCAATGTGTTGAGGCATAGATTGGAGAATGGAGACGTTTACTATGCTCTGAAGAAACATGTCGAAAAAGGCTGTGTTGATTGTTACGAAAAGGCTATGGTTTGTGTTGTTGCTGATGTGGTTGCTGTTATGCCTGTCCTGGATTGAGACTGGAACCGAGTCAAAGGTTTTGTAGGAAAACTTCGTAAAGAAGATTGTAGTCGTTGTGGACTTGACCAGAGTGTTCCATGTGGTCTCGTGGGCAGACAACTTCTGAGTAGCCGTGTCCATGGAAGGGCCAAGAACTTGTCCCCCAAACAAGGTGGATATGCTAGCCTGTCCTGGTGGTTAATGTCGAGCTGAGACCCTCTAAACCAGGCAAGGCGGTTCATAGCAATTGACATTGCTGCCGTACGAGAGGTCAATTCAAGGGTTGCATATGCTGATCTGACCATGCACTTGCAAAGTTAAAGCAAGTCTGATATGAAATGATGGAAAACCGGGGGCTTACATTCCAGAAGATATTTTGGAACGTGGCCAGTTGGTCTACCAAATGCTTCAGGTAGAAGGAAAAATGGAAAGTGGAAACACCACACTGGTTGGCCAACGTAGCATTCTGATATAGATATGTGCCAAACCGATCCATAGCCTTGCCCTCTCTGCCAGGAGGTACAGAGGCACAGACCCTCGCTCTGGAGAAGAGTTTATCATATCTGGAAAGGGGACCACCCTGTATAGTGAGTCCAAATTGCGGGGAGCCACCGGTACTGTAAGTGGAGTTTCAAAGTTTGAGGAACTCTTTGGGTGGCTGATCAGAAACTAAAGCATCTAAAAATCTGTTAGATGTATTAGAATCCGCCTCTAAAGGAATGGATTAAACTCCAGACATCTCCTGGATAAATGTAGTAAAGGAGATGCCTGAGAAGAAAGGCGAGTAGAATTAACCCCTGAGGAACCCTCGGTGTCAAGAGAGCAAAAGTTCCTGTTCAGGAACCCTAGCAGTGGGGGACGGTGTCAAACAGACGGAACTGAAGGCTCCCAATGCTTTGACTTGCGGAGAGCCTTGGTAGACTGCACCGATATGGTCTCTGGTGATATCTATAAAGAAAAGTACCAGTGTCAGGAAGCCATCAATGTTGATTCCCGTACCAGAATCGGTGCTGCTACTAGAGACTCCTGGGTAGGGACAACTGGAGTCGATGGCTCACACTGAACTGGCACTGAGAGAGTCGATATCGACATGGGAGTCAGCATAACCAGTCAAAATTCCTCCCGTAAGTCCTCTTGCAGCAATTCTATTATTCGCTGCATTAAAGAAAAGCACCGGTACTGTTGGCCTTTTAGCCGGTACCTTCAGCACCGCTCTAAGCTCAGGAGATGAGAATGCCGGTATCGAGGCACTCATCAATACTGGAGCAGAATTATAGTTGGGGCTACAAGAGGTCGGCAGGACTAGACTCACTGCTACTATGACCGGAAGCCCAGAGGGAGGAGGGAAAAGGTTGGCAGCCAGCTTACCCACTGTGAGGTGCAACACCACAGACAGCATAGGGCGATCCACTCTCAGTACTGATGTGGTCGGTGTGGGCTGGATTAGTACGGCCGGTGTCGGAAATGCGGTGGGTGCCGGATTCCCAAAGGCACAGAACAGGAGCTGCTGCTGAAGTGGGAATGTGCTGCTGAAGAGAACATAAGAACTGCCATCTCCAGATCAGACCTTCGGTCCATCAAGTCCGGCGATCTGCACATGCGGAGGCTCAGCCATGTGTATACCTGGTGTAATTTTAGTCACCCATATCCCTCTATGCCTCTCGTAAGGAGATGTGCATCTAGTTTTGCTTTTAAATCCTAGAACGGTGGATTCTGCAATAACCTCTTCTAGGAGAGCATTCCAGGTGTCTACCACTTGTTGCGTGAAGCAGAACTTCCTGATATTTGTCCTAGACTTGTCCCCCCTTAGCTTCAGTCCATGTCCTCTTGTCCATTAAAGATAGGAAAGAGATAGGATACATATAGCATAATGTTATAAGAGGTTAAAAAAAAAAAGGTTTCTATACTAGCAGGCATATAAAAAGGTAACTCTCAGCCCCCTCATGGACCATCTTTGGCTCACTGTACCAGGTAACCAAAGAACCCCCTGCACTGCCCTGAGACAAATTCATGAGATCTCAACCCTTTCTAGATTAGGCAGCCAATAACCTGCAGGAACTATAATACAGAATTCTGCATACAGTACTAAGTTGCTGAATACCCATTCACCAAACTTCGGCTTCCCTAGTGGGCCCTGGACTGGTCTCTCTTTCTCTCTCTCTCTTCTGGGTGTCATCATGGACAATAGAATGAAACATTCTGTCCAATGTGCAAAATGCAATGGTGCAATGTGCAATGGTGCAAAATGTGCAAAATGCAATGGTGGCGGCCAAGAAAGCAAAAATATGCTAGGAATTATTAGAAAAGGGATGGTAAACAAGACTAAGAATGTTATAATGCCTCTGTATTGCTCAATGGTGCGACCTCACCTTGAGTATTGCGTTCATTTCTTGTTACCTTATCTCAAAAAAGTTATAGTGGAACTAGAAAAGGTTCAAAGAAGAGCAACCAATATGATAAAGGGGATGTAACTCCTCTCGTATGAGGAAAGACTAAAGAGGTTAGAGATCTTCAGCTTGGAAGAGAGATGGCTGAGGGGAGATATGATTGAAGTCTACAAAATCCTGAGTGGTGTAGAATGGGTACAAGCAGGGCTGGATTAACGGGTAGGCCTAGTAGGCACGTGCCTAGGGCCTGAACTTTCCAGGGGGCCCCGCTGAAGAAACAAAACAACTCAGCTTTTTTTTCAAATGGCATTAGGTTCTCCCCCCAGCAAAGATCGGCATCCCCCCCCCAACATCGGCGGCAAACGTGTTGCAAGCGGTGCTCATCCCAAAGCTTCCCCTCTGACGCAGCTTCCTGTTTCCGCCTGGGAAGTTCATGTCAGAGGGCAGCTTTGGCCCTTGTGGGCGAAACAGGTCCCGTTGGGGCATGCTAGAGACACTGCATTAAAAACGATAAGTAAAAATAAACTGTGCTGTCTATTAGTGTTTATTTCTGAAAAATAATACAGAAATAAATAAATAAGCTGCATTTGACAAAAGGAGGCAATGATATGAGCAAAGTCTAAACATCTGCACTGGATTTTTGTACTGATGTAAATGAGTCTGAGAGCCCTTTTGCCATCCTATATTTTGATGCTGTTGAGTGAGGATTGCTACGCCGTGGTTGTTTCCATTATAGCCTCACCATTTCATCTTCTACACCTCTTTAGTGTTTACTAAGTTTAATTGGAGGAGGTGAGGGGCCCTCACCTCCTCACTATTGCTGCTGCTTTCCCACATGCTGGATGGGAGGCATATGCTGGATGGGGGAGGGTGCAGGATAACATGATGGAATTGCCTGGGGTGGAGAGAGAGAAGGGGCAGATGATGGAAGTGGGGAGAAGGGGGCAGATGATGGAAGTGGGGAGAAGAGAGAGGGAGAAGGGGCAGATGATGGAAGAAGAGAGAGAGAGAGAGAGAGAGAAGGGTCAGAAGATGGAAGTGGAGAGAAGAAAGAGAGAGAGAGAAGAGTCAGATGATGGAAGTGGAGAGAAGAGAGAGAGAGAAGGGTCAGATGATGGAAGTGGAGAGAAGAGAGAGAGAGAGAGAAGGGTCAGATGATGGAAGTGGAGAGAAGAGAGAGAGAGATAGAAGGGTCAGATGATGGAAGTGGGGAGAAGAGAGAGAGAGATAGAAGGGTCAGATGATGGAAGTGGGGAGAAGAGAGAGAGAGATAGAAGGGTCAGATGATGGAAGTGGGTAGAAGAGAGAGAGAGAGAGAGATAGAAGGGTCAGATGATGGAAGTGGGTAGAAGAGAGAGAGAGATAGATAGAAGGGTCAGATAATGGAAGTGGGGAGAAGAGAGAGAGAGATAGAAGGGTCAGATGATGGAAGTGGGGAGAAGAAAGAGAGAGAGATAGAAGGGTCAGATGATGGAAGTGGGGAGAAGAGAAAGAGATAGAAGGGTCAGATGATGGAAGTGGGGAGAAGAGAGAGAGAGAGAGATAGAAGGGTCAGATGATGGAAGTGGGTAGAAGAGAGAGAGAGAGATAGAAGGGTCAGATGATGGAAGTGGGGAGAAGAGAGAGAGAGATAGAAGGGTCAGATGATGGAAGTGGGGAGAAGAGAGAGAGAGAGAGAGAGAGAGAGATAGAAGGGTCAGATGATGGAAGTGGGAAGAAGAGAGAGAGAGAGATAGAAGGGTCAGATGATGGAAGTGGGGAGAAGAGAGAGAGAGAGAGAGATAGAAGGGTCAGATGATGGAAGTGGGGAGAAGAGAGAGAGAGAGATAGAAGGGTCAGAAGATGGAAGTGGGGAGAAGAGAGAGAGAGAGAGAGAGATGGAAGGGTCAGATGATGGAAGTGGGGAGAAGAGAGAGAGAGAGATAGAAGGGTCAGATGATGGAAGTGGGGAGAAGAGAGAGAGAGAGATAGAAAGGTCAGATGATGGAAGTGGGGAGAAGAGAGAGAGAGAGATAGAAAGGTCAGATGATGGAAGTGGGGAGAAGAGAGAGAGAGAGATAGAAAGGTCAGATGATGGAAGTGGGGAGAAGAGAGAGAGAGAGAGATAGAAGGGTCAGATGATGGAAGTGGGGAGAAGAGAGAGAGAGAGAGATAGAAGGGTCAGATGATGGAAGTGGGGAGGAGAGAGAGAGAGAGATAGAAGGGTCAGATGATGGAAGTGGGGAGGAGAGAGAGAGATAGAAAGGTCAGATGATGGAAGTGGGGGGAAGAGAGAGAGAGAGAGAGAGATAGAAGGGTCAGATGATGGAAGTGGGGAGTAGAGAGAGAGAGAGAGAGATAGAAGGGTCTGATGATGGAAGTGGGGAGAAGAGAGAGAGAGATAGAAGGGTCAGATGATGGAAGTGGGGAGAAGAGAGAGATAGAAGGGTCAGATGATGGCAGTGGGGAGAAGAGAGAGAGAGAGAAGGGTCAGATGATGGAAGTGGGAAGAAGAGAGAGAGAGAGAAGGGTCAGATGATGGAAGTGGGGAGAAGAGAGAGAGAGAAGGGTCAGATGATGGAAGTGGGGAGAAGAGAGAGAGAGAAGGGTCAGATGATGGAAGTGGGGAGAAGAGAGAGAGAGAGAGATAGAAGGGTCAGATAATGGAAGTGGGGAGAAGAGAGAGAGAGAGAGATAGAAGGGTCAGATAATGGAAGTGGGGAGAAGAGAGAGAGAGATAGAAGGGTCAGATGATGGAAGTGGGGAGAAGAGAGAGAGAGAGAGATAGAAGGGTCAGATGATGGAAGTGGGGAGAAGAGAGAGAGAGAGAGATAGAAGGGTCAGATGATGGAAGTGGGGAGAAGAGAGAGAGAGAGAGATAGAAGGGTCAGATGATGGAAGTGGGGAGAAGAGAGAGAGAGAGAGATAGAAGGGTCAGATGATGGAAGTGGGGAGAAGAGAGAGAGAGAGAGATAGAAGGGTCAGATGATGGAAGTGGGGAGAAGAGAGAGAGAGAGAGATAGAAGGGTCAGATGATGGAAGTGGGGAGAAGAGAGAGAGAAAGAGAGAGATAGAAGGGTCAGATGATGGAAGTGGGGAGAAGAGAGAGAGAGAGAGATAGAAGGGTCAGATGATGGAAGTGGGGAGAAGAGAGAGATAGAAGGGTCAGATGATGGAAGTGGGGAGAAGAGAGAGAGAGAGAGATAGAAGGGTCAGATGATGGAAGTGGGGAGAAGAGAGACAGAGAGAGATAGAAGGGTCAGATGATGGAAGTGGGGAGAAGAGAGAGAGAGAGATAGAAGGGTCAGATGATGGAAGTGGGGAGAAGAGAGAGAGAGAGATAGAAGGGTCAGATGATGGAAGTGGGGAGAAGAGAGAGAGAGAGATAGAAGGGTCAGATGATGGAAGTGGGGAGAAGAGAGAGAGATAGAAGGGTCAGATGATGGAAGTGGGGAGGAGAGAGAGAGATAGAAGGGTCAGATGATGGAAGTGGGGAGGAGAGAGAGAGATAGAAGGGTCAGATGATGGAAGTGGGGAGAAGAGAGAGAGAGAGATAGAAGGGTCAGATGATGGAAGTGGGGAGAAGAGAGAGAGAGATAGAAGGGTCAGATGATGGAAGTGGGGAGAAGAGAGAGAGATAGAAGGGTCAGATGATGGAAGTGGGGAGAAGAGAGAGAGAGAGATAGAAGGGTCAGATGATGGAAGTGGGGAGAAGAGAGAGAGAGAGAGAGAGATAGAAGGGTCAGATGATGGAAGTGGGGAGAAGAGAGAGAGATAGAAGGGTCAGATGATGGAAGTGGGGAGAAGAGAGAGAGAGAGATAGAAGGGTCAGATGATGGAAGTGGGGAGAAGAGAGAGAGAGAGATAGAAGGGTCAGATGATGGAAGTGGGGAGAAGAGAGAGAGATAGAAGGGTCAGATGATGGAAGTGGGGAGAAGAGAGAGAGAGAGAGAGAGATAGAAGGGTCAGATGATGGAAGTGGGGAGAAGAGAGAGAGATAGAAGGGTCAGATGATGGAAGTGGGGAGGAGAGAGAGAGAGAGATAGAAGGGTCAGATGATGGAAGTGGGGAGACGAGAGAGAGAGAGATAGAAGGGTCAGATGATGGAAGTGGGGAGAAGAGAGAGAGAGAGAGATAGAAGGGTCAGATGATGGAAGTGGGGAGAAGAGAGAGAGAGAAGAGTCAGATGATGGAAGTGGAGAGAATAGAGCGAAGGGTCAGATGATGGAAGTGGAGAGAAGAGAGAGAGAGAGAAGGGTCAGATGATGGAAGTGGAGAGACGAGAGAGAGAGAGAAGAGTCAAATGATGGAAGTGGGGAGAAGAGAGAGAGAGAGAAGGCTCAGATGATGGAAGTGGGGAGAAGAGAGAGAGAGAGAAGGGTCAGATGATGGAAGTGGGGAGAAGAGAGAGAGAGAGAAGAGAGAAGGGTCAGATGATGGAAGTGGGGAGAAGAGAGAGAGAGAGAGAGAGAAGGGTCAGATGATGGAAGTGGGGAGAAGAGAGAGAGAGAAGGGTCAGATGATGGAATTGGGGAGAAGAGAGAGAGAGAAGGGTCAGATGATGGAAGTGGGGAGAAGAGAGAGAGAGAAGGGTCAGATGATGGAAGTGGGGAGAAGAGAGAGATAGAAGGGTCAGAAGATGGAAGTGGGGAGAACTTGTGCCGTCAGGTTCAGGTGCATATGGGGAAAGCAGCAGCACCACTGCTTTCCCACATGCTGGATAGGAGGCATATGCTGGATGGGGGGGAAGATGATTGAGTTACTGAGATAGTGGGGTAAAGGACAGGGGTGGCAATCTGTAAACACAGTGAAAAGAGGGAAACTTGAGGACTGAATAGTAAAAACAAATTTAATTAAACGGAAGCAGAAAATAGAGAAGGAAGACCAGAGAAGAAAAGAAAAGGAAAGAGAGAGAAGGCAGAGATGCCAGAGAATGGGGAAGGAGACAGAGATATCAGATCTGAGTGAAGGAAATGATAAGAGATAGATGCTAAAAAGAGAGAGATGCCAGACCATGCTAAAGAGAGAGAGATGCCAGACCATGAGGGGAACAGAGGGAAGATGATGGATGCCAGACCAAAGGGGTGGGGGCAGGAGGAGAGATGGCAGAGGGAGACAGACAGTGGATGGAAGGAAGAGAATGACAAGAAGATGAGGAAAGCAGAAACCACATGACAAAGATAGAAAAAATTCTATTTTTTTATTTTATTGCTTTAGGATAAAGTAATATTGTAGCTGTTTTGATAGATGGTTAGAAATAGAAATGGTGATCCTTTTATTAGACTAATTTTAATACATTTTTTTTACTAACTTTCAGAAAACAGGTAAATAAATGGGGGCAAGGTGTGGGTGATGCATGGGTGTAGCGGAGCTAGGGGGCTCAATGTACTTGTGTGCCTAGGGGCCCTTGAAGAATCAATCCTGCCCTGGGTAAAAGTGGATCGATTTTTACTGCATCAAGATTTACAAAGACTAGGGGACACTTGATGAAGTTACAGAGTGATACTTTTAAAACCAATAGGAGGAAATATTTTTTCACTCAAGTTCTGGAATACATTGCTAGAGGATGTGGTAAGAGTGGTTAATATATCTGGTTTAAAAAAAAGGTTTGGAAAAGTTATTGGAGGAAAAGTTCATATACTGCTGTTGACATGGGAGAAGCCACTAGCATGCCCTGGATCAGTGGCATGGAATGTTGCTACTATCTGGGCTTTTGCCAGGTACTTGTAACCTGGATTGACCTCCATAAAAACGGGATAATGGGCTTGATGAGGATGGGCTCAAGGCCTTGATTTGCTCAGACGCCTAAGGTCCCTCTCAAGGGCCTTAGGTGTCTGAGCCAGAGCCTTAGGCCCCTCCCCATGCATCTCATGGGATACAGAGGGAGGAGCCCAAGGCCCTGATTGGCTCAGATGCTTAAGGCCCCTCCCCTGCTTTTCCCAGTCACAAGATGCACCTTCTTGTCTATTTTGTTTTGACTTGTCTTTTGAGCAGGGACTGTCTCTTCTATGTTTTGATGTATAGGCTGCATATGTCTAGTAGTACTATAGAAATGATAAGTAGTAGTAGGACTATTTATGTGGCTTATTTTAACCACTAAACATAGCCAGTTTGGTGCTGAATATCCATGCCTAAACAGCTATGTTGTATGATAGCCACTAACTGAATATTCAGCGGCAGATATCTGGTTACCTTCCACTGAATATCTGCAGTTAGGTACTAAAATGCTATTTAACCAGCCAGGAACTGTTCTTGGCTGGTTAAATAGTTTCTAGCCTGCTCTGTTATCAGAAAATGCAAACAGTTTATGTATTCTTAATATCTATTATAGTGAGAAAAAATGATTATATATTATATTAACATTGAGGCACTTGTCCATCTTAAGTTTTGACTTCACACTTCTGAAAAATTTATTCCACTTTTTACTGTGTCTGAACTTATTTCTTGAACCAAAGTAGTTTTCGCTTTTAATGTTAAAAATCATCACTATTTTTTTTATAAATCTTTATTCATTTTTTAAACTTATAAGTGTATTATTAATTAAAAACATTTTCACTTAGATACAACACTTAATATTCTGCAATAATCCATTGTAAGAGTTATCTCTCCCCTCCCTTCCCTTCCCTAACAAATTTTAAACACATAAAACATACAACAATTCTTTCTTAACATTCCTTACACTTATATAAAAAACAAAATCTATCCCTCTCCCAACAAACTTGAACATGCACTATTAAGTGAAAAATGGTATTTACTCATTACAATATTTTGCTAAAGGCTCCCAAACATCTTGAAATTTTCTTAAATACCCCTGCTGTGTAGCTATTACTCTTTCCATCTAATATAATAAAACGCTAGCTGCGTATGCGCACTCAGACCTGCGTGATCTGAAATCCCTGATCTGTGAGATGTATGTCCGTGGCTTTGCAGATGTGCGCATGCGTGAGTCCCCAGCCTTACTGCTTCCCAGCCGCAAGCGTTGGACTCCCTGCTCTCCAGATCGCGGTGTACAGACCGATAGGGCACTGGGAGCTAGGGAGAAAGCAAGGGCTCAGTGCGTCTTCGTCGTCGTCTTCGCCCCTCCCCCCAATCCCCGTTGAGCCTCCCACCCGATTTTCTCTTCTCGCGGTCTGGCCAGCTACCTTAGTCCCTTGCCGCCGCCGCCACCACCCCCTTCCCTTCCCGCAGTCGACAAACCTCTTGGCTCCAGCAGCGGCCGCAGCACTGTAAACACGCTGCTTCGCGGCCTCTACTGCCTTGATTTGCTCTTCCGTGTCCCTGATGACATCATCAGATACGCGGCAGAGCAAATCGGGGCAGTAGAGGCCGCTGGAGCCAAGAGATTTATCGACCACGGGAAGGGGGTGGCGGCGGCGGCAAGGGACTAGGGGAGCTGGCCAGACCGCGAGAAGAGAAAATCGGGTGGGCCATGAAGAGACAGGGAGGAACTAAAGCGGAAGAGGGAAAGGGGCCTGCTTTGGGGGAGGGGTGTGCTTGGAGGCAGACAGCTTTGCTTGCGGGGGGAGACAGAAGGGGGGCCACGGAGAGACAGGGAGGAACTGGAGCTGGAGAGGGAAAGGGGCCTGCTTTGGGGAAGGGCTGTGCTTGGAGGCAGACAGCTTTGCTTGGGGGGGAGACAGAAGGGGGGCCACAGAGAGACAAGGAGGAACTGGAGCGGGAGAGGGAAAGGGGCCTGCTTTGGGGGAGGGGTGTGCTTGGAGGCAGACAGCTTTGCTTGGGGGGGGAGACAGAAGGGGGGCCACGGAGAGACAGTCAGGGAGGAATTGGAGGGGTAGAGGGAAAGGGGTCTGCTTTGGGGGGGAGGGGTGTGCTGGGAGGCAGACAGCTTTGCTTGGGAGGGGAGACAGAAGGGGGGGCCACGGAGACACTGTCAGGGAGGAATTGGAGGGGTAGAGGGAAAGGGGGCTGCTTCGGGGGGAGGGGTGTGCTGGGAGGCAGATCATTTTGCTTAGGGGGGAAGACAGAAGGGGGGCCACGGAGAGACAGTTAGGGAGGAACTGGAGGGGAGAGGGAAAGGGGCCTGCTTTGGGGGAAGGGTGTGCTTGGAGGCAGACAGCTTTGCTTGGGGGGAGACAGAAGGGGGGCCACGGAGAGACAGGGAGGAACTGGAGCTGGAGAGGGAAAGGGGCCTGCTTTGGGGAAGGGCTGTGCTTGGAGGCAGACAGCTTTGCTTGGGGGGGAGACAGAAGGGGGGCCACAGAGAGAAAGGGAGGAACTGGAGCGGGAGAGGGAAAGGGGCCTGCTTTGGGGGAGGGGTGTGCTTGGAGGCAGACAGCTTTGCTTGGGGGGGGGAGACAGAAGGGGGGCCACGGAGACACAGTCAGGGAGGGGAGGGGCAGAGGGAAAGGGGTCTGCTTTGGGGGAGGGGTGTGCTGGGAGGCAGACAGCTTTGCTTGGGAGGGGAGACAGAAGGGGGGCCACGGAGACACTGTCAGGGAGGAATTGGAGGGGTAGAGGGAAAGGGGGCTGCTTCAGGGGGAGGGGTGTGCAGGGAGGCAGATCATTTTGCTTATGGGGGGAAGACAGAAGGGGGGCCATGGAGAGACAGTTAGGGAGGAACTGGAGGGGGAGAGGGAAAGGGGGCTGCTTTCTAGCACCCGTTAATGTAACGGGTTTAAAGACTAGTTTTATATATACAGTGGTGCCTCACACAACGGACGCCTCGCACAGCGCACGCTGCGCACAACGAACTTTATGTCTTGATTCGTACAACGAACTTCGTTTCACACAACGAAGTCGCCCGAGCTGCATCCTTCCGCGCAGGCACTGCGCTTAACTGCCCTCTCTCCGCCTGGCTCCCTCTTGCCCCCCCGACTCCCCGACACGATCGGGGCAAAAAGGAGCCCAAGCCCTCTTGCCCCGCCGATTCCCCAACTCCCCGACAATATCGGGCCAGGAGGGAGCCCAAGTCCTCCTGGCCACGGCGACCCCCTAACCCCACCCTGCACTACATTACGGGCAGGAGGGATCCCAGGCCCTCCTGCCCTCGACGCAAACCCCCCCTCCCCCCAACGACCGCCCCCCCCCAAGAACCTCCGACCGCCCCCCCAGCCGACCCGCGACCCCCCTGGCCGACCCCCACGACACCCCCAACCCCCTTCCCCGTACCTTTCTGTAGTTGGCCGGACAGACGGGAGCCAAACCCGCCTGTCCGGCAGGCAGCCAACGACGGAATGAGGCCGGATTGGCCCATCTGTCCCAAAGCTCCGCCTACTGGTGGGGCCTAAGGCGCCTGGGCCAATCAGAATAGGCCCGGGAGCCTTAGGTCCCTCCTGGGGGCGGGGCCTGAGGCACATGGGCCCAACCCGACCATGTGCCTCAGGCCCTGCCCCCAGGAGGGACCTAAGGCTCCCTGGCCTATTCTGATTGGCCCAGGCGCCTTAGGCCCCACCAGTAGGCGGAGCTTTGGGACGGATGGGCCAATCCGGCCTCATTCCGTCGATGGCTGCCTGCCGGACAGGCGGGTTTGGCTCCTGTCTGTCCGGCCAACTACAGAAAGGTACGGGGAAGGGGGTTGGGGGTGTCGTGGGGGTCGGCCAGGGGGGTCGCGGGTCGGCTGGGGGGGCGGTCGGATGTTCTTGGGGGGGGCGGGCGTTGGGGGGAGGGGGGGTTTGCGTCGAGGGCAGGAGGGCCTGGGATCCCTCCTGCCCGTAATGTAGTGCAGGGTGGGGTTAGGGGGGTCGCCGTGGCCAGGAGGACTTGGGCTCCCTCCTGGCCCGATATTGTCGGGGAGTTGGGGAATCGGCGGGGCAAGAGGGCTTGGGCTCCCTTTTGCCCCGATCGTGTCGGGGAGTCGGGGGGGCAAGAGGGCTTGAGCTCCCTTTTGCCCCGATCGTGTCGGGGAGTCGGGGGGGCAAGAGGGCTTGAGCTCCCTCTTGCCCCGATCGTGTCGGGGAGTCGGGGGGGCAAGAGGGCTTGAGCTCCCTCTTGCCCCGATCGTGTCGGGGGTGCCAGGGACCACACGGAGTCACCCACCGTACCACCCGATTCGGGTAAGCGCAGGTATCGGTGGGTGGCTTATTTGCGGGGGGGTGCCTTATTTTACATTTTTTTCTAAAAGGGGGGGCTGTCTTATTTGATGGCCCTGCCTTATCATCGGGGAAACACGGTAGAAAAAAAAAAAAATGAACAGTTAAGTCCCAGTTTTTGCCGCTGAGACTCTGCCCTCTCTCACTGTAAAATTAGACTCTACTTAGTCTGTCTTTAAATTTAAAAAATGTGTGTTGTTTTAAAAAACAATTATGTTTTTAGATGTATCTAAATAAAAATAATAACCAAAAATTTATCTTTTTTTATGTCATCTTAGCATATTTTATGCTACAGAACGAATTATTTTTTTTAACATGTATTGTTATGGGAAAACGCGTTTCACATAACGAACTTTTCGCATAACAAACTTGCTCCTGGAACGAATTAAGTTCGTTGTGTGAGGCACCACTGTATTACATAAAGAATTCCACCAGAAAGTATAGTTCAATCTATTCCAACTCTTCCAATTATTCATAATCTGTTGTATGGCAACCCCTGTCATAATAAGTAAAAGCTTATTATTTTTCGAAGATATTTGGCTCTTAGCCCTCATTGACATGCCAAATAGTATAGTATCATACAATAATGCCACCGGATTTTCTAATAATCATCACTGTTCTTACCTTTCTTTCTTGCTGCCAAGCTTGCGGGCTGTGTATTGGTCCCCATAGTCTACCAGATGAAGCAGGCGTGAAAAGATATTCACTTTATTCCCAATAAACAAATCTTCAAACTTTAAGTCATCATATTTAGTTCGTTTTAAGAAGCTGCGATGATTTTTTACATCATACTGTGGAAAGAATTTAATATTAACTTGTATCTCAGTGTGATTTTCCAAGTTAGCAGCTTCTTTCATTCTTATTTATTTATTTAGATTTTTATCCCGTCCTCCCAGTAGCTCAGAAAGGTCTACAAGTAAACATTCACAATGGAGTGCAATTGGACATACAAGATTATACAGTAGATTTAAATGATTGGACATAGACGACTGTGCAGCAGTTTAAATACAGGGACTATACAGCAAATTAAGAGCAGTAGTTTAAATATAAGTAGTTTAGTTTGAATACAAGTTATTTGAGTACAGGCTGAGAGAGGACTATATAGGAATTAGGGGGAAGATTAGAAAGGAGAAGGAAGAGTAGAGGTGGGGCTTAAAGGGGAGGGGTGTAGACTGAGAGTGACCTTTAGTTGAAGAGGAGGGTCTTTACCATTTTCCGGAATGTCATTAAAGAGTTCTGTAGTCTGAGTTGAGGGGGGAGTTGGTTCCAGAGATGGGGAATGAAGTGGCTGTAGGAGCGTTTGCGGGCAGTTTCTGAGAGGAGGGACCTTCCGGGGGGAATGCATAGGCGTGTCTCCGATTCTGAGCAGAGGGTGCAGGTGGGGATGTAGATGGGTAGCTTGCATTTTATGTAGGAGGGAGTGGTGGCATAAATTATTTTATGTTCTATTGCCAGGGCCTTATACTTTCCTCTAAACTCACCAACCAATAAACCTCTGGAAGGAGCACTCCCCAACAGTGAGAACAAAGATTAGCCAAGCTGAGAACACCAAAACTCCATATAATAGCCAGCCTTCCATCGCAGGCCAAACCCTACCATATTTACAATCTACTTTAGACCCTTTCTTACTCAGGACAGCCAAATTTATGCTACCAATAATTATGAGCTTCAATAAAAGTTGTATACCTGTAAGGAAAAATTAGATCTTACCTAATAATTTTCTTTCCATTAGTTCACATCATTCCAGACCAGTGGGATAGTCTTATCCATCAACCAGCACATGGAGATAGAACTCACAAAGAAGAGCTGTCTTATATAGGTACTACCCAACTACATATACCTTCAGTATTTACATTGACAAGCATAGTGAACCAGGAAAACAATACTCTATCCACCTCATGCTCGTGCTGCCTATGCCAAATTTACAGAACCTCAATACGTGTGTGTGTGTGTTTTCATAAGAGTTTGCTGAGAATCTGAAGATCATTGAAATAAAAGGTCCCCGCAGCTCCTGCTACGTAACAGTCAAAAAGAGGGAGGGCTTCTAGAATAGTGTGAAGAACTGCAGGCCCTGATGTTATGAGGCAGACTTGGATATTGTTGCTATCACTGAGACATGGTTCAGTGATTCCCATGGATGGGATGCTAATATACCAGGCTATAATCTTTTTAGGGAGGGCTGAAAAGGTGGAGGAGCAGCTCTCTATCTGAAGAACAATATCTAAGCGACTGAAATGCAAGGGGCCTGGGGAAAGGAGGAAGTAATATGGATAGCTTTGAAAAGAGAAGATGGAACTTCTATCTACATGGGAGTTGTCTACAGACCTCTGACACAATCCAAGCAACTCGATAAAGATCTGGTTGCAGATATTCAGAAGCTGGGAAAGAAAGGGGGGGGGTGCTACTGCTGGGTGATTTGAACCTGCCAGATGAGGATTGGAAAGTTCCGTCTGCAGAATCAGAAAAAACAGAGAGATCGTGGATGACTTTCAAAATGCTTTCCTCGGGCAAATGGTAACGGAACCCACGAGGGAAGAAGTGATGCTGGATCTGCTGCTCACAAATGGGGAACATAAGAGCATACAAATTGCTATACTGAGAGAAACCAATGTCCATCAAACCCAGTATCCTGTACCAAACCAGGTCTCAAGTACTTAGCTAGATCCCAAAGTAGTAAAACAGATTGTATGCTTCTTATCCTAGGAATAAGCAGTGGATTTCCCCAAGCCATCTCAATAATGGCCTATGGACTTCTCTTTTAGGAAATTATCCAAGCCTTTTTTTAAACCCTGCTAAGCTAATTTCACCACATTCTCCGGCAACAAATTCCAGAGTTTAATTCCATGTTGTGTGAAGAAATATTTTCTCCAGTTTGTTTCAAATCTACAACAGCTTTATCACATTCCCCCTAGTCCTAGTATTTTTGGAAAGAGTGAACAAACAATTCACATCTATCCTTTCCACTCCACTCAGTATTTTATAGACCTTTATCATATCACCCCCAAGCTGTCTCTTTTCTAAGTGAAGAGCCCTAGCCGTTTTAGTCTTTCCTGATAGGGAATTCGTGCCATCACTTTTATCATTTCCGTTGCCCTTCTCTGTACCTTTTCTAATCCCGCTATATCTTTTTTTTAGTGTCCAAGTTAGTGCCAACCTGGGCGATAGTGATCATCAAACAGTATGGTTTGATATAACAGCTAAAATGGACTTCAGCAAAATGAGGGAGTACCTGAAGAAAGAGCCGATATATGAGAGAAGTGGAAGAGAGTATATAAGAGAAGTGGAAAAACAGTGGTCGAAGCTGAAAGGAGCAATAAAATTTGCCACCAACCTTTATGGGAGGACTATAAACAAAAGCAAGAGAAAAAGGAAACTGATATGGTTTTGTGAAATACAAAAAAACCCCAAAAACCTTGTACAGAAAGTTGGTTAGACAGAACAATTCTCGCAAGGTATAAAACTTATGCCTTGATAGTCCTTAAAAGGAAATAAAATTAAAAGGACATTAATAATTTCATCTAACACAGCTCAAGTCCTCAACTTAAGATCCAAGAATTCTTATAAGCGAGAAGAAAAGGGTAAATTATAATTAATTAAGAAATATGCTAAACATAGTACTGAGGTAGGAGATACTTATTAAACTTCTTGAGCACTTGTCATTGTTCCGCCATCTATTCGGGACATAGCCAAGAAACCTGTTAATTGATGAGGTTCAAAAAAAACCAACAACATATTTAACTGAACGGTGGCATATAATACACTTACAAGGGTATCTCAGGTAAAAAGTCGCCCCTAACAAAGTGACCCCTGATCTCAAAAGAAGAAATTTTCGACGTCATTTTTGAGTCTCTCTTGAAAGATCATTTGAACTTTTACACCTAGGAACTCTTTTTGTTTATTTTTAAAGAAAAGCCTTAATAACCATCCTTTATCAATCGAAAGAGCTACAGTTAATATCAATGTGGACGGTGTTACCATATCCTTATCAGATGTCTCCAAAATTTCTGATACATTTAACATTGCTTGATCAGATTTTTTCTGTACATGAGGCTCATTTTTATTTGGGAGGTAATAAACTTGAGAGAACGGAGGCAGTTTGAGAGGAGGTTCGACATTGAAAAGTCCTTTCATAAATTTGAAAACCACTGGATGAGCAGAGAGGGGTTTCCCTTCAATAGGCTGGTGGAAAGGAGCAATTGCACTGAGATGGACTCGGATCGATGTAGACTTGAGGCCAGAGGTGGATAAGTGCAAAAGATAATCCAGAACAGAAGATAAGGAGGAATCTTGAGGCTCCTTATCATGAGAGATGCACCACGTAGAAAATCTAGTCCTTCTAGCACTGTCTAGTGGTAGGCTTTCTGGAAGCCTCTAAAATGTCTCTTACAGATTGAGAAAACTGAAGAAGAGTTATGTTGAACGGTACCAAGCTGTCAGGTGCAGAGACTGCAGGCTGGGATGAAGTAGAGATCCTTGACTCTGTGTAAGCAGAGACGGAAAAACTGGTAGAAGGGATGGTTCCCTGCTGTTGAGATGAAGTAGAAAGGAGCTATCAGAATACCGAGTAGCTATCAGAATCATGGTGGCATGATTGTTCTTCAACTTGACAAGAGTTTTGAGAATGAGGGGGAATGGAGGAAATGCATACAGGAAGAGATTCATCCATTCCAGTAGAAAAGCATCTGCCTCGAGGCAATGAGGAGAATATATCCTGGAGCAGAATTGAAGCAGTTTGTGATTGTGGGGAGATGCAAAGAGATCTATCTGAGGAGTTCCCCACTGCGAAAAAAATGTGATGAAGAGGCAAGGAACTGAGTGTCCATTCGTGAGGTTGCAGAAGACGACTCAATTTGTCCGCCAAACAGTAGACAGCTTTCAGAAAGGCGTTGTGGAACATTGCCCAGTCCCAAACCTTGAGAGCTTCTTGACAAAGGGAGGGAGATCCCGTCCCTCCGTGTTTGTTGACATAGTACATGGCGACTTGGTTGTCTGTCTGAATGAGGACTACCTTGTCGTGAAGATGTTGAAAAGCTTTGAGAACATTGAAGATCGCTCTGAGTTCCAACAGATTGATGCAACAATGATGATCCGTGCTGGACCAGTGGCCTTGAGTACGGAGACCATTGAGATGAGCCCTCCAAGCGTAGGTCAAGGAATCTGTCGTGAGGACCTTCTGATGAGGGAAAACAGCAAGCCTCTGGAGAGATTGGGAGCATCCACCAGCAGAGAGACTGTCTCAAGGAAGGAATGACTGTAATGTGTCAAGAGAGTGGTTCGCAAATCTGCATCCACTGAGGAATTCTGAGGTGAAGTCTGGCAAAAGGAGTCAAGTGCACTGTGGAAGCCATGTGACTTAGGAGGACCATCATGTGTCTCACTGAGATTGAATAGCAGGAAGACACTGCATGACAGAGTTGAAGAAGAGCATCCAGACCGAAATCCATGGGAGAGGCTGGGGTGGCTATTCTACTGAAACCTGGGAAGGACTCATTACTTTGTGGATCCTACCGTCAAATCTTGTTACTAAATTTAGATGCTAAGATCTTGGCTAAGGTCTTGGCCCTGAGGTTGGGAAAGGTGCTGCCCGGTCTGATCCATCAAGATCAAGCTGGGTTTATTCAGCGTAGACAAGTGAGTGATAACATCAGGCGCACGTTGCATTTATTATGGTCGGCTGGATCCCGACCTGACAAGACAATTTTGATGGCTATAGATGCAGAGAAGGCCTTTGATCGGGTCTTGTGGGTGTTTTATGGGAAGTGATGGGGCGTATGGGTTTGGGGGAGTACCTTTAGTGATTGGGTACAAGCCCTGTACGAGTCACCCGGGCTTGTCTTAAGATCAATCAGTCTTACACAGATTTTTTTCAATATATTGGGGGACCAGGCAGGGGTGTCCGCTATCGCCCCTTTTGTTTGCCTTATCAGTTGAACCATTGACTTTGTGTATTCGTCATCACCCTGACTTACATGGGATTAAGCAGAATGGGGTGGATCATCGAATAGCGCTCTTTGCTGATAACATCTTATTGTACGTGGGAAAGCCGAAGCGATTATTACAGATTTTTGATACACATGGGAAGGTCTCGGGGTTTAAAATAAATTTAGACAAGACGGAAATTTTGAATCTCACCTTGTCGGATCTGGAAGTGGAAGGGTTCAGAGGGCATTTCCCGTTCCTTTTGGCCCCCCATGTGATTAAATACTTAGGCATTTATATTAAGAACATAAGAAGTTGCCTCCGCTGAGGCAGACCAGAGGTCCATCTCGCCTAGCAGTCCGCTCCAGCGGCGGCCCATCAGGCCCATTGCCTGAGCAGTGGTCCCTGACTAGCTCTATAACCTATCTCCACTCCTATCCCTATACTTACCTCTTCTCCTATCCCTATAGCCTACCTCTACACCTATCTATACCCCTCAATCCCTTTGTCTTCTAGGAACTTCTTTGAAGCCCTGTAACGTACTCCTGTCTACCACAGCCTCTGGAAGCGCGTTCCATGTATCCACCACCCTCTGGGTGAAAAAGAACTTCCTAGCGTTTGTTCTAAACCTGTCCCCTTTCAATTTCTCCGAGTGCCCCCTTGTACTTCTGGTTCCCCATAATTTGAAAAATCTGTCCCTGTCTACTTTTTCTATGCCCTTCAGGATTTTGAAGGTTTCTATCATGTCTCCTCTAAGTCTCCGCTTCTCCAGGGAGAAAAGCCCTAGCTGTTTCAATCTGTCAGTATATGAGAGATTTTCCATACCCTTTATCAGCTTAGTTGCTCTTCTCTGGACTCCCTCAAGTACTGCCATGTCCTTCTTGAGGTACGGCGACCAGTACTGGACACAGTACTCCAGATGCGGCCGCACCATTGCACGATACAGTGGCAGGATGACTTCCTTCGTCCTGGTCGTGATACCCTTCTTAATGATACCCAACATTTTGTTTGCTTTCCTTGAGGATCTTTCAAAGCTATACGTGGTGAACTACCCACCTATTTATTGGCGTATTAGATCTTATCTACAGCGGAAGCATGGCCTCTGGCTTTCCTGGTGGGGAAGACTAGCTATTGTAAAGATGAATGTGCTTCCCCGGTTATTATTCCTCTTTCAAACGCTGCCGGTGCCAGTGCCATCGGGGGAGCTGTAAGGCTTAGGGGTGGAACTGAGGAGTCTTATTTGGCAGAGAAAGCCTCCCAAATTATCTCAATCATTAATGTGGGCGGCTAGAGAAGTAGGAGGTTGAGGGGTGCCTAATTTGTGATGGTACTATCAAGCAGCACAGATTAAAATGTTGTTGGATTAGGAACTTGGGGAAAATAAAAAGGGGGTGTGCAGTTGGAACAGGAACATGGGAGCCCAGGGTTGTTGAAGTATAAGCTTTGGGCATCTGGATCACAGCATCCCTGGATCCAGAGCATTGATAATCCATTTGTTCGCCATTTGGTGCAGCTGTGGTCCCAGGTATGGGCTAAATTGGGAAATGGGGCATTGGTGTCCTCTTTGGTGAGCATACAGGCGGAACCCCATTTCTCAGCGGGAAGGGAAAATCGGGTCTTCCATCAGTGGGCCCAGAAGGGGTTGCTTACATTTAGAGATCTAATGGGGACCTCAGGGATCCTTTCTTTTGACCTGCTCCAGTGGCCTATCACCAGATCCGACATTTTATGCAAGCCCAGGGCTGGGGATCCCAATCCCCATTGGGGCAGGAACACCTAGAGAATATGTGGTTGCTCCTGCAGAAGGTTCCTAGACTGCTTTCTGTGGTGTATCAGTATTGGAGGAGACATTCTAACACTCACTTCTCCTTTCAGACATACTGGGAGGGAGATCTGGGTCTGCAATTTACTACCAAGGACTGGGGAGTTATATGTGGGGAGATATAAAAGACTTCCTCTTGTGCGTTGGTTCAGGAGAATGCTTATAAGGTTCTGACCTGGTGGTACTATACCCCAGAGAGATTGCACAGAATGTTTCCTGGAGTGTCTGCTCAATGTTGGAGATGTGGTATAACAGTGGGGTCCTTTTTACATATTTGGTGGGACTGTTCAGTCATAAAAGGAGGCGAGCCAAAGGGCGCTGCTGCTGCTAGCACTGCACGAGGCAGAGGCAGGCATCGGAGAGGAGGGGAGAACAGAAAGGAGGCAAGGGTGAGCTGTGTGAGGCGCTAGGGGAGCGGAGAAGCGCCAGCACAGCTGAAGGAGGCATCGGGATAGCGGCGAGAGTAGCTCCACCCACCCCCATCGCGTCAGCAGCTTGCGACCGGGCTCCTCCATAAAAGGAGGCGAGCCAACGGGCGCTGCTGCTGCTAGCACTGCACGAGGCAGAGGCAGGCATCGGAGAGGAGGGGAGAGCAGAAAGGAGGCAAGGGTGAGCTGTGTGAGGCGCTAGGGGAGCGGAGACGCGCCAGCACAGCTGAAGGAGGCATCGGGGTAGCGGCGAGAGTAGCTCCGCCCACCCCCATCGCGTCAGCAGCTTGCGACCGGGCTCCTCCATAAAAGGAGGCGAGCCAACGGGCGCTGCTGCTGCTAGCTCTGCACGAGGCAGAGGCAGGCATCGGAGAGGAGGGGAGAGCAGAAAGGAGGCAAGGGTGAGCTGTGTGAGGCGCTAGGGGAGCGGAGAAGCGCCAGCACAGCTGAAGGAGGCATCGGGGTAGCGGCGAGAGTAGCTCCGCCCACCCCCATCGCGTCAGCAGCTTGCGACCGGGCTCCTCCATAAAAGGAGGCGAGCCAACGGCGCGCAGCCGTTCGGCGCGCGGAGAAGGCGAGCGGCAAAGGCGCTCGCCTTAGCGAGAGCGCCTTTGCGAAGAGCCTTAAGAAGAGCCCAATCCAGGGCAACAGGACACTGTAGGGCAAATCCTTTATTCCAGACACTCTACTGCTCAGATCTCTCTAATAACCTAACTTTTCAAATTTACCCCTCAGAGGCCCTAAGCTCACATACTCTTATACTACCTCTCATACTCTCACATTTACTCTCTCTCTTACTCTCATACTATCTCTCATACTATCTCTTATACTCTCACATTTACTCTCTCCCTTTTTGTTGTTATGGCAGGGCGAACAAGGAGTATGAAACCTACAAACAAGGTCGGCATCCCCTGCATGGAGGTAATCCGGGAGATGACCTCAGCCTACGCACAGACGGAGGAGAACACAGCACCGGGAAAGGACGTCTCCGTGCAGACCGAGGCCATCCCACAGCAGTACATTACGGCCTCTACACAGACAGAGGAGATCGGCCAACAGGATGACGACATCGTGCAGGAACTAAGAAGCCTCAGGGAGGAGGTGAAACGTCTGAGAGGCATCAGAGAGGATGAGGCCTATATAGATGGGATAGTGCAGGAACTATCCCAAATCTCAGAACGAGCCCATGACGGATCTCCCATGATGACTCCAGGGCCGTCGTCAAAGAAACCAACTGTTGCAGTTCAGGAGATGGATGGAGACCCTGACTCCTGGCAGTTAGTGACCTCCTCCACAGGTAAACGTAGGAGACCCCCCCCCCATTCACAATCTCTTCACCTTCTCACTCTTTCTCTCACCAGGGCAGCTCCACATTGACTCCACATCTGAGCCTGAAGAACAGATTCCAGGTCTTGCAGGAAGAGACTACCGACGCAGATATGGACCAGGATCAGCACACATCTCCATCTCCGGGCACAATGGATCGACACCTCCAAAAGAAGCGTAGAGTAATAGTCATTGGGGACTCCATGTTGAGGGGCACCGAGGAACCAATATGCAGACCAGATATGCAGTCGAGGGAGGTCTGCTGTCTGCCCGGAGCCAGAATAAGAGATGTAACCACCTGTCTCGATAGACTTTTCAGGCCCCAGGACCACTTCCCCATGCTGCTCATCCACGTAGGAACAAATGACACTGCCAAGAACACCCTGGAGGACATAACTACAGACTTCGGAGCACTGAGAAAGAGACTGAAACAGACAGGAGCACAGGTAGTATTCTCTTCCATTCTTCCTGTTAGGGGCAGAGGAAGGGGCAGGGACGAACGCATCCAGAAGACGAATGAGTGGCTGCAACGATGGTGCCAGGAAATGAACTTCGGATTCCTGAATCACGGAGAGGCATTACAGGGACTACAGGGACCAGACGGACTCCACCTGACCAACAGAGGTAAGAACGTCTTCGGACACAGACTAGCCCGCCTACTTCGAAGGGCTTTAAACTAGGTAAGTCGGGGGAGGGTACCCATTTTTACACCGGAGCAGTAAGTAACAATCCTGATGTGGCAAACCAAAACTCCGCTTTCAAGTCTGAGGTAAGTACCCTTAATGCAAAAGAATCGCTAGGAGACACTTTAACTCCAATGGGTGGCTCACTACAGGAGCTTAAAAATCAGAAAGAGTGGAGAGCTATGTATGTTAACGCACGCAGCCTAGGGAATAAATTTTTAGAACTAGAAACAGAAATAGTTAATGCAGATCTAGACGTAGTAGCAATATCCGAAACATGGTTCACAGACTCTCATGGGTGGGATATAACTATACCAGGATACAACCTGCTTCGGCAAGACAGAGAGGGTAAGTTAGGAGGTGGGGTAGCACTTTACATCAAAGAGAACATCAAGACAACCAGGATCACGGATGTCAAGTATACTGGGGAATCCATCTGGGTAAACCTGGCCAGAGGCGGAGAAAAAATGCCTATACCTTGGTGTGGTATACAGACCCCCAAGACAATCGGAGGACAAAGACACAGAATTAATTGAAGACATGGAGAATATCACCTTACGGGGGGACGTAGTTCTGTTAGGAGACTTCAACATGTCTGATGTAGACTGGAACACACTCTCAGCGACAACTTGTGATAGCAGAAGGATATTAACGTCCATGAAGGGAGTATGGCTCAAACAACTGGTACTAGAGCCCACAAGGGCCCAGGCCATCCTGGACCTGGTACTTACGAACGGGGAAAGCGTCTCGGAGGTCTCGGTGGGAGAAACGCTAGCCACCAGTGACCATAACATGGTATGGTTTAACCTTAAGAAGGCTTCCCTAGATCACAAACAAAAACAAGGGTACTCAATTTCCGGGGCACCGACTTCACACGCATGGGAGATTTCATCTATCATACACTGCAGGTTCAAAAAGAGACTGATAATGTGGAAGCTATGTGGTCAACCTTGAAATCGATCCTTCATGAGGCAACTATCCGCTACATAAAATCGGTAACCAAACAACAAAGGAAAAAGAAACCCCAATGGTTCACAGATGAGGTCTCGTACCTAGTCAAGGAGAAGAAAAAAGCATTTCTCTCATACAAACGCACCGGGGAAAAAGAAGCTAACATTGAATACAGGACAAAGTCTGCAGCGGTCAAAACAGCAGTCAGGGAGGCCAAACGTCGAACGGAAGAAACTCTAGCGAAGAACATTAAGAAAGGGGACAAATCTTTCTTCAGATACATTAGCGACAGGAAAAAGAACGCAAACGGGATAGTACGCCTTAGAACGCCAAACGGGAATTATGCGGAAACAGATTCCGATAAAGCCAAAATACTGAATGATTACTTCTGTTCAGTCTTTACATGCGAGGCACCGGGACAAGGGCCACAGCTGGAAGCAAAGCAAAGCATGCAAGACCCATTTCAGAATTTTGAGTTCACACCAGCTGATGTTTACAGAGAACTGTCAGGACTCAAGGTGAACAAAGCCATGGGACCGGACAATTTGCACCCAAGAGTGCTCAGAGAGCTATGCGATATTTTGGCGGAACCGTTAGCCGTGCTCTTCAATCTCTCCCTGAGAACGGGGAGAGTCCCCCTGGACTGGAAAACTGCCAACGTTGTTCCTCTACACAAGAAGGGTTGCAGAGCGGAGGCTGCGAATTACAGACCAGTGAGTCTCACATCAATAGTGTGTAAACTCATGGAAACCCTACTTAAAGGCAAACTGGACACAATACTGGATGAGGGGAATCTGAGGGATCCCTGCCAACATGGATTCACTAGGGGCAGGTCATGCCAGTCCAATCTTATCAGCTTCTTTGACTGGGTGACAGGAAAGCTGGACTTGGGAGAGTCTCTGGACATAGTGTACTTGGATTTCAGTAAAGCCTTTGACAGTGTCCCACACCGTAGACTATTAAACAAGATGAAATCAATGGGGTTAGGTGAGAAACTAACTGCATGGGTCAAGGAGTGGCTGAGTGGAAGACTTCAGAGGGTGGTGGTCAATGGCACCCTCTCTGAGACATCGGAAGTGACTAGCAGAGTGCCGCAGGGCTCAGTCCTGGGACCATCCCTTTTCAACATATTCATAAGGGACTTGACCCGAGGACTACAGGGTAAAGTAGCACTGTTTGCCGACGACGCCAAACTGTGTAATATAGTAGGTGAAAGCAATCTCAAAGATAGTATGATGCAGGATCTGATCACATTGGAAAACTGGTCCTCAACATGGCAGCTGGGCTTCAACGCTAAGAAGTGTAAGGTCATGCATCTCGGTAGCAGAAATCCATGCAGAACATACACCTTGAATGGAGAAATACTAGCTAAGACTTCAGAAGAACGGGACTTGGGAGTGATCATCAGCGCAGACATGAAGGCTGCCAAACAAGTAGAGAAGGCCTCATCCAAGGCAAGACAAATGATGGGATGTATCAATAGAAGCTTCGTCAGCCGCAAACCTGAAGTCATAATGCCACTCTACAGAACCATGGTGAGACCTCATCTGGAATACTGTGTGCAATTCTGGAGGCCACATTACCGGAAAGATGTGCTTCGAGCTGAGTCGGTCCAGTGGATGGCCACTAGGATGGTCGCTGGACTCAAGGGTCTCTCATACGAAGAAAGACAGGGCAAGCTGCAGCTCTATACCCTAGAGGAGCGCAGGGAAAGGGGTGACATGATCGAGACATTCAAGTACGTCACAGGTCGTGTAGAGGTGGAAAACGATATATTCTTTCCCAAGGGACCCTCGGTCACAAGGGGGCACCCGCTCAAACTCAGAGGAGGGAAATTTAGTGGTGACATCAGGAAGTATTTCTTCACAGAAAGGGTGATAGATCACTGGAACAAACTTCCGGTGCAGGTGATCAAGGCCACCAGTGTGCTCGACTTTAAGAATAAATGGGACATCCAAATGGGATCCCTGCGACAGTCGAGTTAAGGAACTAAGTCATTAGCACTCAGACTTAATAGGGTGGGTAAATGGAGTGGGCAGACTTGATGGGCTGTGGCCCTTTTCTGCCGTCATCTTTCTATTTTTCTATATGTCCCTTTTGGAAGGATGTGGTTAATACCATGACGGAACTTATAGGAGGTCCAGTGGGGGCGACACCTCAGAGCTGTTTATTAGGATTGTACAATATTAAAGAATATCAATAGCAAACTAAGCTCCTTTGCTTCGGCTTGGCAGCAGCCAAATGTTTAATAGCAAATCACTGGAAAAATACGGTAGCACCAACTCATGCAGAATGGCTTAACTGTCTGTTGTCCTTGGGAAAGATGGAGTTAGCGGTGGCTAAACGTCACTATACCTATGTTTCCCATACTTCTACTTGGCATAAATTAGGGGACATTTTGGATGCTCTTTAAAAGGTCTTCTTAGTCCTGACACTCTGTTGATCTGAGGGGGGGAAAGTAGGGGGGTGGGTAGGGGGGATTTGATGGTTAAATGCTTTAGGGAATGGCCTCTGTGGGGTGGGGGTGGGGGTTGGGTCAGGGAGGACTTGTGGTTGTAATATGTACCGATGGTGTGTTTTACTATTATGCGCACGTTGTTTACTAAATATTTGCTGTGTATTATGGCTGCTGGTGTGCTTGTATACTTTTCATTCTAAAACTTATAATAAAAATTTAAATATTAAAAAAAGTCACTAGTTCTCTTTTGTATGAAAAGTTAAATAATCTATATTTTTAATCAATATCTTATATGGTGCTCAAAATAGCCAACTCTCAATCTTCAGTAGGGAGGCACAGAAATCAAGGATTTAGTTATTTAAAGACAGTCATTCAACTCAGACTGATTCTGCAGGACAGGTCTGTATCCTCACACCCCCACATCCCAAGCATTCCTTTTGCAGCTACACTCTTATACCCAAATCATGTAATAATCTTTTTCTCAATGCTTTATAAACACATCATTTAGCATATTTTCAATACATTTCAACAGTGACCTCAGCGGCTACACTCGAACTGCATATTTCATGTTATTAGAACAGCACTGAGACTGTGGTGATTTGCTCTAAATGGGGACACTCCTTGAGACAGCCTGTTTGCGAAACGCGAATTCACGTTGGAGTCCCTTTCAGTCTGCTTATAAGTTACTGATGGCTAAAGTTGTATTGCCCATAAGTTTAATAAGGATTGACCGATGAGGAGGATTGCTACAATAAACTCAAACTATACATGAAATATGCAGTTCGAGTGTAGCCGCTAGGTCACTGTTGAAACGTATTGAAAATATGCTAAATGATGTGTTTATAAAGCATTGGGGAAAAAGATTTTTACATGATTTGGTTATAAGAGTCCTCCCCTAAAGTCATAAAATGAAGGATAGATACTCTCCTGAGGACACATTTGCTATTATAATTTTTTTTTTTTTTTTTTAATAATACTCACTTCCTGTTTGTTGCTCCTTAGTAACTTAGGGGTCCTTTTACTAAGGTGCGCTAGGCATTTTAGCATGTGCTAAATATTAGCACACGCTAAAAGATAACGCGTCCATTATATCCTATGGACACGTTAGCGTGCGCTAAAATGGCTAGCACGCCTTAGTAAAAGGACCCCTTAGTGGAAGAATTTATAAACATTTTCTGTGTTTTCCAATAGTCCAATTCTACATAGAATGAAAAGCATCTCCTTCCAAGTTTATTATACAGTATGCAATCACTATAGATCATTGTAACTTACCCTTCTCCTAAAGGCTGAGCTATATTTCAGCAACTCTCACAGTCCATGCCAATAAGAAAAGCAATATTTTAAGTTGGGAATTATGCATAAGCCACTTGTGGGGATATCAGATTAGAGTTTAAAGAAACTTCTCAGTCACTTGAGCTTTTTTAAGAAACCAGAAGAACATTGAGTTCTAAGCCTTGAGGCAGAAAATTCTTACCATTTCTATAGATGCATCTTTTGGGTAAAATATTAAATTGTAACGTCGCAAGAGGGCAGCATTTGGATCATACCATTCTGCAACGAACACATATCTGTCTTCATCGCTCTAAAAAGACAAATGCAGCAAATTAATGTATATATAAAAATCTCTAACAGCTAGCATTAATCATTCTTCACACAATAAGAGCACATTAAGGAAAAACTGTGTTTGTCCATCTGTCCCTCCATCCAACTGAGCACAAAGTAGAACAGTATGCTTGCAAAAAGTAAATTGATGATTTGAAGGTTACAGTTGATAGCTGGAATGATTTGTTGGTCCAAGCTTTGGATCAAATTGCAGCAATAAAAGAGTATTTGACTACTCAAAATTCTACAGCTAAAATTCTGACATTAAATTAGTACTATTCTTTCTTTATTACTGCACTGGCTAACAGTACTCTAGCATTCTGAATTTAAGGTGATCTACTTAATTTTTAAAAGACATTATCTAGAGAAGCTCCTTAATTTACAGCAACTTTGCAGTTGTATATAGCAAGGGTTCTATATTCTGAGAGCAGAGACAAACAGTTTTTATGCTTGCTGGGCCATCAGAATGGAACAAACTAAGACTGATAATTATTGTGGTTTCAGAAGACAGGTGAAAAAAAAAATTATTTTTTGGTCATACTTTTGGCTCATAGAGACTCTTTTACTAAGCTGCACTAAAAAGTGGCATGCGGTAGCCCTAGTACAGTGCTTTTCCACACGCTGATATTATTTTGATATCTTTTCCAGTAGATAGGCGAGTCTTTCTAGATATGTGGATTATCTCCCAATGGCCACGAGCCATCTACAGAAGGAATCCATTCTGGATTTTTTTCTCTGTCTCTGTACTGGGAACGGTGCTATTTAACTTATTTATAAATGATCTGGAAATTGGAACGACGAATGAGGTGATTAAATTTGAAGATGACACTAAACTGTTCAAAGTTGTTAAAACGCATGTGGATTGTGAAAAATTGCAGGCAGACCTTAGGAAATCGGAAGACTGGGCATACAAGTGGCAGATGAAATTTAATGTGGACAAATGCAAAGTGATGCACATTGGGAAGAATAACTCACAGTTTCACTCAAAGTTACCAGATGCTAGGATCCACCTTGGGGGTTAGCGCCCAAGAAAAGGATCTGGGTGTCATCATAGACAATACGATGAAACCTTCCGCCCTATGTGAAGTGGCGGCCAGAAAAGCAAACAGGATGCTAGAGATTATTAAAAAAGGGATGGTTAACAAGACTAAGAATGTTATAATGCCCCTGTATCGCTCCATGGTGTGACCTTATCTGGAGTACTGAGTTCAATTCTGGTCTCCTTATCTCAAGAAAGATATAGTGGCGCTAGAAAAGGTTAATAAAAGAACAACCAAGATGATAAAGGGGATGGAACTCCTCTCGTATGAGGAAAGACTAAAAAGGTTAGAGCTTTTCAGGTTTGAAAAGAGATGGCTGAGAGGACATATGATTGAAGTCTATAAAATCCTGAGTGGAGTAGAACGGGTACAAGTGGATCGATTTTCACTCCATCAAAAATTACAAAGACTAGGGGACACTCAATGAAGTTACAGGGAAATACTTTAAAAACCAACAGGAGGAAATTTATTTTCACTCAGAGAATAGTTAAGCCCTGGAACGCATTGCTAGAGGTTGGCATGATAAGAGCAGATAGTATAGCTGGTTTTAAGAAAGGTTTGGATAATTTCCTGGAGGAATAGTCCATAGTCTGTTATTGAGAAAGACATGAGAGAAGCCACTGCTTGCCCTGGAATGGTAGCATGGAATATTGCTACTCCTTGGGTTTTGGCCAGGTGCTAGTGACCTGGATTGTAGAGAGTTGTGCGGGGACAGAAATCCCACCCGTCCCCGCCAAAGTCCCACCCGTCTCCGTGAGGAATCCCACCCGTCCCCGCGAGGAATCCCTCCCTCCCCACCCCTCCCCGCGAGGAATCCCCCCCGTCCCCACCCGTCCCCGCGAGGAATCCCCTCCGTCCCCACCCGTCCCCGCGAGGAATCCCCTCTGTCCCCAACCGTCCCCGCGAGGAATCCCCTCTGTCCCCACCCGTCCCTATAAACTACAGAAAAAGTTATTTCATTTAATTATGCTACTGAATTAAAGGCTCTGGTAGAAACCCATTTACAAATAAGCAAAAAGACTTTATTAATTGGGAAATATTAATTGGGAAGAATACATACTTTGTAAACGGGTTTCTACCAGAGCCTCTAATGTTTATAAATTTTTATCAACACAACTAATATACTACTTTATCCTAAAGCAAAAAAAAAAAAAGAAATAGAATTTTTTTTCCTACCTTTGTTGCCTGGTTTCTGCTTTCCTCATATTCTCATTCAATTCCTTCCATCCACTGTCTCTCTTCTCTCTGCGTCTTCCATTTGCTCTGTTACTGTGCCTCCCTTTCTCCCCCCTTCCAAATTGGTCTGCACCCATCTTCTTCCCTCCGCTCCCCCCATAGTCTGGCATCTCTGTCTTCTTCCCTGCCAGCGTCTTCTCCCCACTCTCTCTTCCCCATTTCCTTTCAGCGTCCTTCTCCCCCCCATCTTCCCCATGTCCTGTCAGCGTCCTTCTCCCCACCCCACCCCCGTCTTCCCCATGTCCTTTCAGCATCCTTCTCCACCCCTTTGTCTTCCCCATATCCTTTCAGCATCCTTCTCCCCCCCCCCATCTTCCCCATGTCCTTTCAGCGTTCTTCTCCACCTCTTTGTCTTCCCCAATGCTTTCAGCGTCCTTCTCCCCCCTCAGTTTTACCTTAAGGGCCTTTTCCTCTCCACTCCACCTTTCCTCCATTTCTCCCTCCCTGACCCTTACCTTTGTGGTGCTTACTCGCCCGACTGACAACAGAATAGGCCCGGTCCAACAAACCTCCCTGCCCTGTAGCCGTGAATCTAAATTACCTTCTTACAGCAGCTGGAGTATTGAAGCTGCTGTACGAAAGTAATTTAGATTCACGGCTACAGGGCAGGGAGGTTTGACGGACCGGGCCTGTTGTCGGTCGGTCGGGGGACCTGGCTGGATGTGCTGCACCCGGGGCGGACCGCCCCCCGTCTTGTACCACTGCCTTTTCTCTGCCTGCCCTGCCGCAGCACACGAACGGAAGTCTTCACGATGTCAGCGCTGACGTCGGAGGGAGGGAGGGCTTTGCTTAAGCCCTCCCTCCGACGTCAGCGCTGACATCAGGAAGACTTCTGTTCAGATGTGTGCGGCAGGGCAGGTAGGAAGACGAGCCTCGCGGCTGAATACATCCAGCCCCGCAGGAACCCCGCAACCCTCGGAGGCGTCCCCACGGGATCCCCGTGACCCTAGGGGGCGTCCCCACAGGATCCCCGTGACCCGAAGGGGGAACCCGCGGGATCCCCATGGGTCCCGCGGGATTCACGTGTCCCCGTTCCCGTGCAGCTCTCTACTGGATTGGCCACCGTGAGAATGGGCTACTGGGCTTGATGGACCATTGGTCTGACCCACTAAAGCTTTTCTTATATTCTCCTCTACTTCACAGGGAGCTCTACTGCCACCTGTAGTTAGTACCAAAGCATAAAGAGATCCATCGACAGAACGTGATGTAGGGTCACCAATGGGAACATTCCCAAGAATCAACTGTTCTGCTTAAAGAAGTATTAGAATAAATTCCAAACTGCTAACAGAAGCATCAAAGGAGTTCAGGAAGGACCCATGCATACACAGAACATATATAAAGAATTCTCCAAGGCCCAAAAAGGGCTGACAAGCATCCAAGAATCAAGCATGGAGAAGCAGAAGCAAAAGAAGACAAACACAGGAAGGACAGGGCGCGAGTCTAGAATGATTCACCTACCTACTGGAAAAGATATTAAGGGAAGATCGTAATCTTTTTCCAATGCAATAGGCGAGTCATTCTAGACATGTGGGTTGTACAAAAGCAGTCCCAAAAATCTAGGGCGGGCTGACTATGCCAGTCCTCAAAACCAAAGAGTGGACCAAGTCACTGTTCAACAAATCTCGTCAGGGGAAACCACTCCAGCTTTGGTCCACGAAGAAGTCATACTTCTAGAGGAATGCGCCATTACAGAAATAGGAGACAGTTAACTGGAAAGAACATAGGTTGACAAAATGGCCCTAGGAATCCATCCGGAAATCATGGCTTGGATGTGGGAGCGCACCGCTGGGCAAAGTCATCACTAACAGATGCTAGAATATGCTGTGAATAGCCTTGACTCTGCAGTTAAGGGAGGGAACACGCGTGGTCACCGATCGCACTCCCTCCCTCCCTCCTTACTAACGATCGCCGCCGCCATCTGTCCGTCCAAGCATCTTCCTTTCTCCCTCCCTTCCTCTTACCTTCGTGGCAGGCGATTTCTAAATTTTCTTTCTATGAACAGCCGGAGCCTTGAAGTCATGGACATTGCATCAGAGGAGACCTTTCCGGCAGCCACACACGACTTCAAGGCTCCGGCTGCTCGTACAAAGAAAATTTAGAAATTGCCCGCCATAAAGGTAAGGGGAAGGGAGGGAGAAAGGAAAGGTGGGGTGGGGCGGAGAGGGACAGACGCTGAAGGGAACTGGGGAAGGGCAAGAGGGAGGGAAGGTGGGGCAGAGAGGGACAGACGCTGAAGGGAACTGGGGAAGGGAGCGAGGGAAGGAAGGTGGAGCGGAGAGGGACAGACGCTGAAGGGAACTGGGGAAGGGAGCGAGGGAGGGAAGGTGGGGCGGATAGGGACAGACGCTGAAGGGAACTGGGGAAGGGAGCGAGGGAGGGAAGGTGGGGCGGAGAGGGACAGACGCTGAAGGGAACTGGGGAAGGGAGCGAGGGAGGGAAGGAAGGTGGGGGCGGAGAGGGACAGACGCTGAAGGGAACTGGGGAAGGGAGCGAGGGAGGGAAGGTGGGGCGGAGAAGGACAGACGCTGAAAGGAACTGGGGAAGGAAGCGAAGGAGGGAAGGTGGGGCGGAGAGGGACAGATGCTGAAGGGAACTGGGGAAGGGAGTGAGGGAGGGAAGGTGGGGCGGAGAGGGACAGACGCTGAAGGGAAATGGGGTAGGGAGCGAGGGAGGGAAGGTGGAGCGGAGAGGGACAGACGCTGAAGGGAACTGGGGAAGGGAGCGAGGGAGGGAAGGTGGAGCGGAGAGGGACAGACGCTGAAGGGAACTGGGGAAGGGAGCGAGGGAGGGAAGGTGGAGCGGAGAGGGACAGACGCTGAAGGGAACTGGGGAAGGGAGCGAGGGAGGGAAGGTGGAGCGGAGAGGGACAGACGCTGAAGGGAACTGGGGAAGGGAGCGAGGGAGGAAAGGTGGGGCGGAGAAGAACAGACGCTGAAGGGAACTGGGGAAGGGAGCGAGGGAGGGAAGGTGGGGCAGAGAGGAACAGACGCTGAAGAGAACTAGGGAAGGGAGAGATCCCAGACTATGGGGGGAGTGGAGGGAAGAAGATAGGTGCCACGATGTGTGCCACGATGGAGAGATGTAATGTAATGTAATTTATTTCTTATATACCGCTAATCTGTTAGGTTCTAAGCGGTTTACAGAAAAATATACATTAGGGTGCATTAAAATTATAAGTAAATAGGTACTTAGAAATTTCCTTACTGTCCCGAAGGCTCAAAATCTAATAACTGAAGTACCTGGAAAAATAACAATTAGTTGAGTAATAAAAGTAAGAAATAGAAATAGAGGAAAAAATAAGAAAATAAACATTCTAACAAGACTACATTGATCTAAGGACTTTGAAAGGTAGAAAAGAAGAGAGATAGGAATAGATGGAAGGAAGAGGCACAGTAACAGAGCATATGGAAGAAACAGAGAGAAGGCAGACAGTGGATGGAAGGAAATGAATGAGGAGAAGATGAGGAAAGCAGAAACCAGACAACAAAAGTAGAGAAAAATAATTATATTTATTTTCATTTTTTTGCTTTAGGATAAAGTAGTATATTAGTTATGTTGATAAACATTTATAAACAATGCCCTGTCAGCTGAACATCTCTTTCTCTAGATCAGCAGCCAGAACTTTGATTTATAAAATGACAATTGTACAGAATATTGTTTCTTTTTATACTTTAATAAAATAAGTCCAGTATAAAACTATTTGAGGCTTGTGTGGATGGGATCAGATGATTTGCGGGGACGGAGACCAAGCTCGTGGGGACAGGATGGAAGCGGGGCAAAGTTTTTCCCCGTGTCATTCTCTAGTCTGGATGTGGCAGCTTGTTAAGACACTGCCTTTCAGACGTTGATTCTTGAAGTGACTTCCCTCCCTACTTTAAGACTGCTTTGCTACATCTCAGAACGTCTCTGGATTCATCCGCTGCTAGTGATAAGGAAGGAAAAATGATGTCTTACCTGATAATTTTCTTTCCTTTAGATGCAGCAGATGAATCCAGAGCCCCACCCTGTATCAGATTTTTTGGTATTAAGAGTGGGTTTGAGATACCTTTTTCAGTCAGCTGTGTTGGAAAGGAGCTTACTGTGACATCTTTTCTGATACTTTGTGAAGATCGATACTGGTTGGCGAGGAAGCTGTACATCCAGTAAGGCTAAGTGCAACTCAGTTCTCTCTATCTCCACCTGCTGGCAAATGGACACAACCCACTTGTCTCTTGATTCATCTGCTGCTGGCAGATGAATTATACAAAAACAATTGAGGATGTGTGTGTCTGGATGCAAAATAACTCTTCAAAACTCAACTGGAATGAAATAGGAAAAAACAGTGAAGCTTGAAAGCAGGCTAGATTGGACTAGATTAGGGCTGCCCAATCCGGTCCTCGAGATCTACTGGCAGGCCAGATTTTCAGGATAGCCACAATGAATATGCATGAGAGATATTTGCATACCAGGAAGGCAGTGCAGGCAAATCTTTCTCATGCATATTCATTATGGATATCCTGAAAACCTGGCCTGCCATTAGATCTCGAGGACCGGACTTGGGCAGCCCTGGACTAGATGGTTCCAGAAAAATACCCCCCCCCAAAAAAAAAAAATAAATAAATAAATCAATGCGCTTCTGTGCAGGAAACAGCACCAGCTTCTGCTGCATAGAAACTTGCATACAGTGAAATACGAGACAGAACTTAAACCTAAGGTTGAGAGACTGATAGTTGCAGCACAGGACAGTGGATTACAGACAAGACGGTTCACAGTGAACAAAGAAAAAAATGATAAAACAGCCATCTGTAGGTACTGTGAAAAAAAAAAAAGAGCTGGATAGCTGCTAAGTGTTGATAGCAGAAAATTTCTATATGGAAAGACACAACAAGGTAGCATGCCTCATTCATTGGAAATTTTGCTAACACTACCTCATCACTGTACCAGAAAAGTACTGGGATTATGACTTTAAGAAAACTGTGGAGAATGAAGAAGTTATGATAACCGAGACATCCCCATCCCAATCAATAAAAAGTTGGATGCAAGGAAGCCAAACACAGTGGTAAAAGAGAAAAATACCAGAAGCATTGATCATAGAGGTGTCCTTCCCAAGCTATAAATCTGTGAAGAAAGAGCAGATTCTCAGCTACCAAAAAATATAGCCCGAAACCAAGAATATGTGGCAGAATACAAAAATATTTCCTTTCATTTTGGGTGCCACAAGATTCATTAAAAAAAAATAATAATTCCAAGCACACTCGGATAGGTTGTTTCATCTTAACAACACCAGAGGAAAGTTCTCTCTGGCATAATTCAAGTATTACAGCAAACATTGGCAGTAAATTTGAAAGATTATATCATAAAAAAAACATACCCTAAGGAGTGACATTCAATTTCACCCTTTTGGAGAAATCGTCTCCAAGAGAAACATAGCAATTACAGAACTACTCCTTTCTTAACTGCTTCTCCCCTGTTCTCCACTCTCCCTACCACCAACCCTATCCCCTTAACTATCCTCTCCCAAAATGTCCCATCACCTCAACTTGTAGGGGGATGGTTAGTTGTGGGATAGGGGCCATTTGTGAGTTACTGGGGCAATGTTGAAATACTGGGATAGTGTTGAGGGTGGGCAATTTATTGGGTAATATTTTTGGGAGGTGAGGCAGTTATGAGGGATAGTTTGGGGAGGAATTGTTGAGGGGATGGGGAGACTAGAGAACATATTTATGGGGCTTATTGCTCTGGAACCTCCAGTCCAATCTAGTCTATTTTCAAAATCAATGGGACCGATATTCAGCTGACAGCATGCAGCGCGGTTAAGGCCCACTACCAGCACTAAACCTGGAAATTCAATGCCATGCCATGTGCCGCATTAAAATTCTAGTTTCATTTTTGGCAACTGGAACTTAACCGGTTAAGGCGATATTCAGCATTAATCATTTAAGTTCCTAGCGATTAAAGATAGGACTGCTATTAATGCAGTCCTATTTAACAGCTAAACCCAGCACTGAATATCGGCACTAACCAGCTAAATCACATGATAAAACAACGTAGTTGCTATAAGCTAACTGTGAATATTCAGAGATAACCAGTTATCTCCCGCTGAATCTTCACAGATAGCCAGTTAAACAGCTGTTACTGATCAGTGGGATTATTTTTTAGCAGTTTTCCCACCATGCCAAAAGTTTTATTCTATTACATTACATTTTTGGAAGCTTATTTTACCCTCAGACATTCTCAGGCCCTTTTGTATAATTCTTTCTAAATTTTGTTAGATTGGAATGAGTAAAAATCCAGTACTTGATTTCTCCGAAGAACAAAGCAGCAAAATCATGTACTATTCAAATATACAGTATGCAGAGTGGCAAAATACCACTGTACGCTCGTGATCTCCCAGACACAATGGGTAGCTTTCCTGTTCTTTCAATACAGCACTTGGAACTGTCTCATGCCAGGCTCCTTTTGTATTGCAATCTAATGAATATTTAAAGATTGTGTTCCCTGAATAATAATAATGAGTAGCAGTGATGTTGTTCTTTCATGCACTAAAAAAAGAATCAATTGATTAAGAAGAAATGCCAATTTTTTTCCAAAAGTTTATGCTAGCCATTTGTAAAGCAAGTCAATATAAATTATAAATTCATAAGCAAGACCAGCAAGATTTCTGCTTGGACAATTTTAATGGATGCAAAAACGCATGCAAAGTTATTTTAAAAACAGAGAAAAAGATAAAATAATGGCAAATAAAGAACAAATGGCCTATCTAATCTGCCCATCCATACCATCTCTCTCTTCCGCTCTCCAAGAGATCCTACATGCTTGACTTATACTTCTTTGAATTCAGCTACAGAGTTTTTGCTTCCATCACCTCCATCGCAAGGTGATTCCTCACCCTTTCTGTAAATAAATATTTCCTTAGATTACTTTAGTCTATCCCTTTTTAACTTCATCTTATGCTCTCTCATTCAAGAGTTTCCCTTCAGTTAAAATAAACTTGGCTTCTGTGCATTTATGCCAAAATGATATTTAAGTGTCTATAAGAGATCTATAAGTCTGTCTCCATATACTTTATGATGGAGACCACTGATAATTTTAGTAGCCACCCTCTGGACCGATTCCATCTTGCTAAAATCTTTTTGAAGGTGCAGTATCCAAAATTGCATACAGTACTCTAAATGGGCCCTCACCAGAGACTTGGCTGTTTAAAAACATCATTTCATGATTTTTAAATTGTTAATTGTATGAAACTGTTAGACATTTTTAGGCTTATGCCATGCTTTGTTAATTGTCTGGAGCTCCTGGTACTGATGATATATAAAAACTGATCACCACAAAAGATCCTCCTCCACACAACTACCAACCACCGAGAACTTCACATTCTACTTCAAGTCAAAAGTCCTCAATCTCAGAGCCTCCTTCCAAAATCCACCATCCAGCTCCCCCCAACAACCACACCCACACACACTGACTCAATCAAGTTTCAAGTTTATTAAATTGTTTGATTAAACGCTTTTCCAATTTCAAAGCATTTTACAAAATTAAAAGCAGAATTAAAAAAAAAAAAACTAAACTAACTTATACATAATATTCTACTAAACGTACACGGGTAACATCCTTAGGACAAGAAGAAAACTAGAAACAGTGGGAAAAAGGGGAAGAAATCCCGGTAGACATGAACTGGAATCATTTTGAACCCCCTGGTTCCTATTTCACAAGCTCTATAATAAATATGCCAAAACCTTCTGCTGCCTAGACAACCGCCCATCCACCATTATGAGAGCAGCCCCCACCCCCTTCAAGGCCATGCTCTTTAATTGGATCTCTCATCTAAAGACAAACGGCAATTTCCCAACCTATTTGGGCCACATCCTCATCTCGCCCATTGTAAAGAACCACAAAGACCCCATATCTACAACATCCAACTTCAGACCAGTAGCCAACATTCCCTTCTTCACCAAATTGATGGAAGGTCTGATTAACGATGCCCTCATGAACTACCTAGATAAATTCTCAATCCTTCACGAATACCAGTCAGGATTCCGATCACACCACAGCACCGAAACAGCCTAAGCCTCCATCATAGATCACATTGCACATCTACTCAGCTCAGGGAAAAATGCACTAATACTCCAATTCGACCTTAGCAGCGCCTTTGACCTGGTAGACCATGACATCCTACTAAGCTGTCTAGACGCCATAGGTATTTCGGGCCACATTCTCAACTAGTTTAAAGGCTTCCTAAAAAAATGATCCTACCAAGTCACCAGCGAGCAAAACTACTCCCAGGCCTGGACCAACCCCTGTGGTGTCACCCAAGGCTCCCCGCTATCCCCAACCCTATTTAACCTATGCATGTCCTCCCTAAGCCAAGAACTATACAATTTAAACCTTCAATCATACATCTACGTGGATGACATCACAATCATCGTCCCCATCTCTACACTGTCAACTGAAACTAGACACTTCATCTCATCTATCCTCAACCAAATAAAACAATGGTCAACAAACTCCAAACTAAAGCTAAAACCTGGAAAAGACCAAAATATTTATGGCCTCCCCAACCAACAAGTCAACCGAATCATCTATCAACCTAAATGGAAGAAACCTACCAATTAACCCTACCATAAAAATCCTAGGAGTCACCCTAGACCAGCAATTGACACTCGATGCCCACACAAATAACCTAATTAAAAAATGCTTCCACTTACTATGGAAACTACGCACGCTAAAACCATACTTCGATTTTGCATCGTTCAGACTGTTGGTCCAATCTCCGGTCCTAAACTCATTGGACTACTGCAACATAATCTACCTAGGAGCTCACAAAAAATCCATTAAAAAACTGAGACTTATCCAGAACACAGCTGTTCGACTAATCTTCGGCTTGAGAAAAATCTGACCACATCACCCCATACTACAAGAAACTTCACTGGCTACCCATCGAAGCCAGAATAATCTTTAAATTTGGTTGCCTCTGCTTCAAGTCCCTTTCCGGCACCACTCCCACCTACCTCCTGAAACACCTCACCCTACAGGACAAACTCCGCTCATCCCGCAGAACAGTTCTGTTCACATTTCCTTCTCCCAAAGGATGCAAATTTGAAAGATTCATCAACAGGACACTCTCCTTTCAAGCAGGGATCTAAAACAACACCTTAAGTGACCTAATCCTGAACTCACTAACTTATCACTCATTCAGAAAATCATTATAAACCCATTTATTCGACAAATTTACCTGACCATTCAATTTGGCTCTACACCTACCTCATCTCACACGTTCCCCCCACCCCACTCAATTTTGCTCTGTCTCATAACTGTACATCTACCCCTTTCAAAATCTAACTGATATTACCTTGCTGTCCTTACAGCACCTCTTGTTGTACACTGTCTAACTGAAAAGGTATGACAGGATATAAATAAAGCTATTATTATTATTATTATAATTGGGACAGGAACAGTCCCCAGCTACTCTAGCCCATTCTTGATGACCTCAAAATGGATGTCACAACTAGGGAATCTCTCCTTCCCCGACACTACCAGCAGAGATTGTAAAGTAGTTGGTAATCTTTATATATATATTTTTTTTTGTACTGCAGTTATGATCTTACACAGTAGTTTATATAATAATAATAATAATAATAACAGCTTATATACTGCAATTTCTAATTATCGCCCTATCGCAAACATCCCTTTTATGGCAAAACTTACTGAGAGACTTGTGTTTGAACAAATCTCAGATTTCATCGAATCAACCAACGTTCTCCATCCCCACCAAACTGGGTTTCGAAAATTCCATAGTACGGCATACGCCATGATAGGCTTGACCAATAATATTCATTACTTCCTCGACCACCACAAATCCGTAACTTTAATCTCACTGGATCTAACTGCCGCTTTCGACACTATTGATCATGACCTATTAATCGATCGCTTAGATTCAATTGGAATTAAAGACCAAGTTCTAACATGGTTCATTTCATTTTTGTCGAATCGTTCATCTATCGTCAGCTTCAATGATAGCATGTCCAAAATTTACTCTTCAAAATATGGTATCCCGCAAGGTTCAATATTGTGCCCCCTTCTTTTCAATATATTCCTCTCCCCACTTTTAAATATAGCACAATCTCTAGGTTTCACAACATTTGCGTACGCTGACGACATTCAACTTATCCATCCATTAGATCCTGAAAACAAAGAAGACATTGCAACTATCAACAATAAACTTGTAATAATAAAAAACTGGCTCAACACAAATAAATTGGCATTAAACCTCAAAAAACGAAATCAATGCTCTTTTCTTGGAAAAGAGATACAATATTAAGCTCTCCAATTTCCATCAATAACATCGAATTAGAACTGGTTACCACTATAAAAATTTTAGGCATCTTGATCGATGATAAACTTACCTATCATGACCATGTTAGCAATATTGTCAAAGTATGTTTTTATAAATTGCGTTTAATTCGCTCACTCGCCAAATTCCTACAGCCTAAATCTATTAATATTCTAATTCATTCTTTAATAATATCCAGAATAGACTATTGTAACTCTCTCCTTCTTAACATTACTCAAAAAGAAAAAAGAAGGCTGCAATTGATACAAAATACCGCCATGAAACTGATCTGCAAAAAAATATGATCATGTTACCTCCCAGTTGATTAAATCCCATTGGCTTCCGGTAAGCCATCGTATTACTTTAAAATTACTGTTTTTAGTTTTTAAAGCCATGAGTTTTAATGAACCACAATTTATCAACAGGTGGCTAATCCCTTACAGCACGACACGATCTCTCCGCTCGACTTCTCATAATCTTCTTTCCGTTCCCTCAATGAAAGTTATAGGAATAAGACGGCACGATATGTTTTCAGTTATGGCCCCCCAATCGTGGAATCTTTTACCCCAATATATTAGAGAATTAAAAGATTTAACCTTATTTAAAAAAACTTTAAAAACATTTCTCTTTAAAGATGCTCATGATTCCTAGCATATTAATTATCGATTTTTACTTAAGCAGCTAAAATTACCCCCCCCCCCCTTTTTTGTTCACCGATGAATCAAACACTGGTTGGCAGGCAGGAAACAGAGGGTCGGAGTAAAGGGCCAATACTCAGATTGGCAATGGGTCACGAGCGGAGTTCCACAGGGGTCGGTGCTGGGACTTCTACTGTTCAATATATTTATTAACGATCTGGAGACAGGGACAAAATGTGAGGTTATCAAATTTGCTGATGACACCAAACTCTGCAGCAGGGTTAGAAACACGGAAGATTGTGAAGACCTGCAAAGGGACCTAACGAGACTAGAAGACTGGGCAAAAAAGTGGCAAATGAATTTTAACGTAGAGAAATGCAAGGTCATGCATGTAGGGAAAAAGAACCCGATGTTCAGCTACAAAATGGGGGGAACACTGCTAGGGGTGAGTAACCTTGAAAGGGACCTGGGGGTGATGGTCGACACATCACTGAAACCATCGGCACAATGTGCGACAGCCTCAAAGAAAGCAAACAGAATGCTGGGCATCATCAAAAAGGGTATCACAACCAGGACGAAGGAAGTCATCATGCCGCTGTATCGCGCGATGGTGCGCCCGCACCTGGAGTACTGTGTTCAATACTGGTCGCCGTACCTCAAGAAGGACATGGCGGTACTCGAGGGAGTGCAGAGGAGGGCGACTAAACTGATAAAAGGTATGGAAAATTTTTCATACGCTGACAGGTTAAAAATGCTGGGGCTGTTCTCCCTGGAGAAGAGGAGACTTAGAGGGGACATGATAGAAACCTTCAAAATCCTTAAGGGCATAGAGAAAGTGAATAAGGACAGATTCTTCAAACTGTGGGGAGCCACAAACACTAGGGGTCACTCGGAGAAATTGAAAGGGGACAGGTTTAGAACAAATGCTAGGAAGTTCTTTTTTACCCAGAGGGTGGTGGACACATGGAACGCGCATCCGGAGGATGTGATAGGCCAGAGCTCTGTACAGGGGTTCAAGAAGGGTTTGGATAGGTTCCTGGAGGATAGGGGGATAGAGGGGTACAGATAGAACTTGAGGTAGGTTATAGAAGTGGTCAGAAACCACTTCACAGTTCACGGATCTGATGGGCCGCCGCGGGAGCGGACCACTGGACGAGATGGACCTCTGGTCTGACCCAGTGGAGGCAACTTCTTATGTTCTTATGTTTTATGTTTTTCTTTCTCTCCTATCCGAACATTGTAACTTTTTCCCCACTTACCTACACAATTCTTGTAAGTTTTAACCCATAACAAAAGTTACTTTATATGTATGTATTTTGTATGTTAAGTTTTAACCCATAACAAAAGTTATTTTATATGTTAACACCAATATTTTATTTGTATATTTTATTATGTTGTACATCGCCTAGCAATTTAAATAGGCGATTCATTAAGAACAAATAAACTTGAACTTGAAACTTCAATACCGTGAAGTTCTATGCGGTTTACAGAAGATTAAGCAAAGGTAACAAATTGAATTGACTTTAAGAGGGGAGGAAGAAAGAGAATTAATAGGACAGGAAACTCATTGTTGAGGAGAGAGAGATCAAAAAGACAAGTTAATCGCTATAGAAGAGAGAGAGAGAAGAGAGGATCAGTTATCTAGATGCTTTAGGAACAAGTGTGTTTTTAGACGTTTCCTAAATTCCCCATAAGTAGTGGGTACAGTGATTTTGATGCAAGATTTGGGATGAGAAGCTCCTTATGAATTAGCATCTCCATAGAGTGCAGGCCTTTGAAGATTATTCTCCATGGTGGCTGAGGCTAAAGATAAAATAGGCGCAGGCCAAGACGGGAGTTGAGGAGGAACATTTAGATGCTGACTTGCATGAGGGGGGGGGTCTGCTGGATTCACAGGGGAGGATTTTGCTGCTTGGGGGACTGCTGTACTTGCCAGGGGATTCTGCTGCTTGGGGGGGGGGGGGTTACTTGACTCATGGCGGGCGATTCTACTGCTATAAACTGGTCTGAGGGCTGAGTGGAAGGCAGATGGGGGCTGGAACTGGACTTGGTCTAGGGGGCTGAGTGGAAGGCAGATAGGGGCTGGAGCTGGACCTGGTCTGGGGGGCTGAATGGAAGGGAGACATGGGCTGGAGCTAGAAGGAATGGAAAAAGGTGTTGGACCCATGTGGGTGGAGCTGGAAGGGATAGAGGGACTGTACCTGCAGAGTGCTAGATCCATGTAAGAGGGTAACTGAGCTAGAGGAAAAGGAGAGAGACGTTGGACCTGCAGGGAGGAGAGAGAAGAGAAAGGAAAGAGAAGATGCTGAACCAAGGGAATGAAGGAAGTGAAATACTAAATACAGCAAAGGGAGGGAGGAAAGAGAACAAAATACTATACATATTGGTATATGAGAGAGATGAAGCTGGACATAGGGAGATATATAAAAAAAGGGGAGACCCTAGCAACTGTGTTAAGAAAAGACAGGAAACAGAAACTAGAACCTGAAATCAACAGGATTTGAAAAATAAAATGACCAGACAACAAAAATTAGAAAACAACTTTTATTTTCTATTTTGTGATTAGAATATATCAGATTTGAAATGTGTATCCTGCCAGAGCTGGTATTAGGTATAGCTGGGGACCACAAAGGCCACTAACAGGCTGTGCCTTCTTCAGCTTCCAGGGGGCAGTTGCTCTAGTTGCATTACCCTAACACTATTCCTGCCATGTGTAACTGCAGTATTCTGTTAGCATGATTTTTCTATGCAGTATTCTGTAGTAATTTGGCTTGTTCATTTTTCTCGATAGTGGAGGGGATATTTGTGAGAAGAATGGAAAACAAGGGTTTTGTTGATCCTTGTTCTGTATTATATGTGATTTATAAAATGACAATTGTACAGAACATTCTTTTTATACTTTAATAAAAATAAGTTCAATATAAAATCATAACTATTCGAGGCTTGTGTGGATGGGATCAGACAATTTGCGGGGATGGAGACCGAGCTAATGGGGATGGGGCCAAATTTTTTCCCCGCATCATTCTCTAGCTCCAATTCCTCATAAATGGAGGGGGCATTCCTTTTGGAACTCATTCGGAGAGGTCATTTTAATATTAATGACCTTGATGTACTACTTTAATATTAATGACCTCACTGTACTACATTTGCAAAGTACAATCGGAGGTTGCTAGAGAGCACAGAAAAGGCCATGGTGTGCCATTTTGATAATAGGGCGGTAAAATACATGTATTTAACGATGACTTAGTGCCATGCATAGTGCTTTTAGAGAATCAGGCCCTAAGACTGCTGGGGAAGGATTCAAGTCTGAGAATTTTAAAATACTCTGCATAATATTCTAAATTTTGCATAGAATTCCCCAAGGAATACATTTCCCCAATAATCATAAACATCTATAGGTCTTAAAACTATAAAAATGATTCTAGTGACATTCAGCTGGTCACTGAGGAGTTTGAAGCAAGGTATCAAAGTGCAATCTCACTTATCTTGAACATTCTGAAAACATAATGGACTTCATTTATTACCATTAGTTTAGAACAGTGTTCTTCAACCTTTTGACACCTATGAACCAACGGAAATAAAATAATTATTTTGTGGACCGGCACCAGTCCGCGGACCAGCAGTTGAAGAACACTGGGCTAAGTCGTGCCCATCTCTACCCAATCTCAGCCCCAGACAACGCCCCCATAATAGTACTAATTGTAACACGATTTTTTCCATTCATTTTTCATATATACATACACACACACACACACACACACTATAATCGTATTAACACATACTATAATGGTTAACCACAAAATTAAAATACACAAAGCACACTGTATGCTTTTCAACATTTATTCTTACCAGAAAACAGATAACCCCATTCAAACCCAGGACCAAAAACTAAAAGTACTAATATTTACAAACAAACCCCAAGATGCAAGACTCTGCAAGCAGTACAACCCTAGAGGAAAAGAAACAAATGCATTTCTTCCTGAACAGACAGCAGATGTAAATCAATCACTAAATAAAAAAATAAAAGCATCCCCCCTACCGTTGTTGTCTCTCTCCCTTCTTCTGGCCTGCACCATGATGTTATCTTCGGGCCGGTCCACGGTGCGATCAACGCAGCGTCTTTGGGCCGGCTCCCTGAGTGTTTCAGTGCACAAAGCCATGGGAAAAGGCTCCTACGCGTGTCCCGCACCTCATCTGGAAGCCTTCCCTCTGATGTTGCGACGTCAGAGAGAAGGCTTCTGGTTCAGGTGCAGGACGCGTGTAGGAGCCTTTTCCCACGGCTTTGTGCACTGCAGCACTCAGGGAGCTGGCCCGAAGACGCCGCATTGATCGCACCATGGACCGACAGCTGAAGAACACTGTCTTCTGCCCGATGGACGTGCCGGCCCTGCAGACCGACAGAAAATTTCTGCAGATCGGCACCAGTCCACGGACCGGCGGTTGAAGAACACTGGTTTAGAACATCTAAAAGACATGCAAATAGCTACAACAAGCAACACAGTATAGGTACAGACAAAACAGTTTAATGGTTAACTAGTGAATTTTCAGAAATTAAGGTATTTCTCGGTGTCAATACTTTATCAATCATTTATTATCTTTAAAAAATGGGTTCCACCAGCGGCCCTAAACAAAACTCTCACTTATTTTGCATTGGGTCACGTCAGATATTAACTTCCATTTCAGTTAAGTGTAAAGTGCTTTGGCCTTCTACCTGGAATGCACCAAACCACACAGATCTGCTCCTCAACTTTTTGTCTCCTTCGATCCAAACAAGTTGGAACATCCGATTTCTAAGCATACCATCTCCAACTGGATGGCTGCTTGTATCTCTTTCTGCTATGCCCAGGCTGGACTGCATCTACAGAGTCGAGTCACAGCCTACAAAGACAGAGCAATGGCGGCTTCAGTAGCTTTCCTCAGATCCACTCCTATTGAGGAAATTTGCAAAGCTGCCACCTGATCCTCGGTTCATACTTTCACCTCTCATTGTCTGGATGTTTTCTCCAGACGGAATGGCCATTTTGGCCAGAGAGTATTACAAAATTTATTCTCCTAAGTTGCCAACACTCCCACCATCCCATTCTGGTTAGCTTGGAGGTCACCCATATGTGAGAATAGGCTGCCTGCTTGTCCTGGGATAAAGCACAGTTACTTACCGTAACAGTTGTTATCCAGGGACAGCAGGCAGCTATTCTCACAACCCACCCACCTCCCCTGGTTGGCTTCTCTGCTAGCTATCTGAACTGAGGAGACACGCCCTGTGCTGGGCAGGAAGGCACTTGCGCATGAGCGGTGCGGCAGACTCAAAACTTCTGAGTTTCTACAAGCAAGTCTGCTTGCAAGGCTGTCCGCATCCGGGCTCCGTGGATGACATCACCCATATGTGAGAATAGCTGCCTGCTTCTCCTGGGATAAATATAGTTCTCTACCTCCATCTTGTGGTTATCTAGGTAAATTTCCATTAAAAAGATTTAACCTGGTTTCTTTTAGTAATGAAAATAAGCAAAGATATTTCAGATTTACTTTCTTTCCCTCAAAAAATGTACAGTTTTTACACAGAGTACTAAGCTGAAGAATTTATTGGATGATATCAGTAATTTGATTGTATACAGCAGTGTCTCACAAACTTTGCAAAGCCGCAGCACACTAAACTGGTGGCCGCGGCTCTAGGGCATCCGGAAGTGCACGGATGTCAACACGATGACATCACGTGCATGTGTGACATCATCACATCAATGTCTGCGCATTTGCAAAAGCCCTCCAGACAGGAAGGCCCTGAGCCGTCAGTGGGGAGGACTGGAAGGGAAGTGGCACCAGGGAGGAGGAGAGCCACTGGTGCCGGCTGACTGCCTACAGTAGGGGTGCCCAACGCGTCGATCGCGATCGACAGGTCGTTCGCTCAGGCGACCCCAGTCGATCACACAGCAGGTTCCCTTCTCTTTTTTTCCCCTCCTGACTGGCCCGCCTCTTAAAGAACGCTGGCCAATCAGAGTGCTGGAAGGGCGGGGTGAAGGTCGGTGGGGGACGGAGCTCAGCGCATCACAAGAAATAGAAGCGCCTGTAATGATTGAGGTAAGAGCGAGGCCTAATGCTGCCCGATATACAATTTTAAAACCCCCAAAATCGGCCTCCCAATCAGTGGCGTACCGAGGTGGGGCGGTCCGCCCCCGCCCCGGGTGCACGGCTTGGAGGGATGCACAGCCGTCCGGGTCCTCCTGCCCTTCCTTTCCACCGGTCTGCGCACGGGGCTCGCACCCGCCGCCCAAATGGTGCTGTTGGTTATCGCAAGACTCGCGGGAGTTGACGGCACCATTCGAGCGTCGGCGCGGGACCAGGCAGGCGCAAGCCCCGAGCGCGGACCGGGGGAAAAGAAAGGCAGGATGACCCGGACCTGGCCGGCTGTGCACCCCTCCAAGCCGTGCACCCGGGCGGATCGTCCCCCTTCTAAATCCATTGTACTTGTCTTTTATTCAGTTCCACTAATGAGCATTGTGACAGGCAGTTCTAATGGGGCAGTTCTTGGAAGTATTTCTTTGTTTTTCTGTGCCTAAGTATTCTATTAATTTAACTTCCTTATTCCTGTGGGGATCTCCAAAGGGGACGAATGGGAGACGGCCGGTGGCAGGTGGTACTTTAGCAATTCTTACAGGTTGCCATAGGCCTCAGGAGCTGTCTTCCCTCTGCCGTGGTCCTGCCCCTCCTCTAAGTCAGAGACAGGCTTGGGGCAGAGGGAAGACAGCTCCTGAGGCCTATGGCAACCTGCAAGGATCGCTAAAGTACCAGCGATCCTCTCTGCAGACTGCTCCCTGCTGGAATTAGGTAAATGGATGTGGGGAGGGTAGGCCTTCGGGGGGGGGGGGGAGTGCAGTCCTTCAAGGGGTAGTGCAGGCCTTCAGGGGGGGAGTCAACCTTTGAGGGGGAATGTACAGACCTTCAGGGGGGGTCAGGCCTTCGGGGGAGGGGGGCTGTATAATAAAAAAATATTTGAACATAAATACAAAGTACACTCGGTGTGTGTGTATATATATATATATATATATATATATATATATATATATATATATATATACATATATATAAATAAATATATATATGTTTAGCATTTTTATTGTTGGTAGATCATTTTGACTTGATCATTTTAAAAGTAGCTTGCAAACCCAAAAAGTATAGGCACCCCTGGCCTACAGGATGTGCTTTTCTCTGTGAAAGGCATGTCCAGTAGGCAGTCAGCCAGCACCAGCGCCTCTCCTCCTCCCCAGCATCTTGGGCAGCCGCAGCACACAGTTTACAATACATTGGTATACAGTATATTTACTCACCTGTAGCAGGTGTTCTCTGAAGACAGCAGGCACATATTCTCACATGCGGGTGACATCATTCACAGAACCCAACACAGACCGTCAAAAAGTGTACTGTCACTTTAAAACCACTCATACCATGCGCATGCTGGTGCCTTCCTGCCTGATGTCAGCTCGCAGCACCATTATAGAAACATGATAGCAGATAAAGGCCAAAAGGCCCATCTAGTCTGCCCATCCACAGTAACCATTATCTCTTTCTCTCTCTGAGAGATCCCAAGTGCCTATCCTATCAGTAACTAAGCTAAAGTCAACTAGGGAAAGTGGGAGAGTTGTGAGAATATATGCCTGCTGTCCTCGGATAATAACTTCTACATGTGAGCAACTATGCTTTCTACAAGAATAAGCAGGTACTATATTCTTAAATGTGAGACTCCCAAGCTGCCAGAATCATGCCTCTGAGAAGAGGGCTATTGACAACAACCATGCAGCTGGCGAAATTAGAGAAAATGACTAGAATCAATCTGATTGGAAAAATAAAATACCCAGAGAACAAAGGTAGAAAAGAAAAAAGTGACTTGAAATTTTAGGGGCTAGAATGTGCCAGCATTTGGAAATGTGTACCCTTTCTGTTGTATGTTTCTAGCATTGCACAGCTTATAGAGTCTGGCTTTCTTGATATTTCCATTTTAGTTTTTTGACTACACTTTTTCCATGATTAATGTGGGGTTTCATAGTCTGTATTAGATGAAGGTTTGGCTGCGTTCTTCATGTGTGAAGACTTATGTTAATATGTAGCTTCTATCCAGGGATCGGCAGCAAAGCAGTTCTAGTTTCTCAGTAAGTGTATTGGTAATCAATAGCCCAGTGTAATATTTACAATGCCTTTTTTTCCCATGGGAAGGGTTGTTACAGTTTGTATCCTGGAAATTAAAGTCATTGTGGGTTCGATACATTTTCTGTATAGGTTGAGTCTTTTTTTGCAGGGGTTTGTGTTATTTCACAAAGTGACAGTGGAAAGAAACTGTGAAGTTGTTCAAGAGATAATACCACAAATTTGATTAATAATTTTATATGCCCTCTCATTGCAAAGGAAGCTCTGCAATGAGAGGACATAGGATGTAGTTAAGAGGTGATAGCCTCCGGAGTAATCTGAGGAAAGGAGAAATTAGGTTCTTACCTGCTAATTTACTTTCTTTTAGCCTCTCCAGACCAGCATAGGTTATATCTCATCATGACCAGCAGGTGGAGACAGAGACAAAACTTTGGAATAGTACATATCATGTGACTCCTCCCTAATTACCTCGGTCTGCCGAATAGCCAAGCAGAACTAAGAACTATAAACAGAAAAACAAACAGGACTCTGAACAGGAGTAACAACTAATAAAAACAGGAACGCTGTTGGAAAATGCAAAGGAATAAATGCAAATAGCAAAGGTCCCCACACTTCGCCAGATACGCCACAGCTGCTGTTCTTAATCTCTCCGGGCCTAGAAAAATACTAGAAACTGACTGAAAAATTAAAATCTGCATGCAAGAACACGACAATAAACAGGGTGGAGTCTTATGCTGGTCTGGAGAGGCTAAAAGAAAGTAAATTAACAGGTAATTTCTCTTTCTTTAGCAACTCTCCAGACAAGCATAGGTTAATCTTACAAGCGGGATGTACCAAAGCAGTCCCTATCATGGGTGGGACCCCTGAAGGGCCGACACCAGAACATGCTCATGGAACACCGCGTCCTGACGCGCTTTAATGTCCCCACGATAGTGTCTGACAAAGGAATGCAAGGAAGACCAAACAGCAGCATTACAAATATCCACTGGAGGCACCAGCAAAGACTCAGCCCAAGAAGAAGCCCAATCCCGAGTGCCCGAATGGAATGAACCTAGAGAAATTCCAAAACAGGCTTTTTTTTTTTCTTTTTTTGAAGAAGGTAAGCGGAAGCAATAGTTTCTTTGATCCAATGCACAACGGAAGCCTTGGAAGCCATCCCCTTTATGAGGACCCACTAGAAGGACAAAAAGATGATCTGATTTTCTGATCTCATGGGTCCTCCACACACAGGCCCGAAGGACCCCACTAACATCCAATTTGCGCAACTGTTTCTGCTCAGAAGAACTCTCCTGACTATCTAGCACTGGGAGGACCACCAACTGAGTGACATGAAAAGGAGAAACTACCTTTGGCAGAAAGGAAGGAACAAGCCGTAACATGACCCGTTCCCTAGAAAACTCCAGAAAGAGACATACAAAAGAGAGCCTGCAGCTCTGAAACACGTCTAGCAGATGTAATAGCTACCAAGAAGACCGCCATAAGAGTAAGGTTCTTCAACGAGCAGGCACTCAAAGGCTCAAACGGGGGGGTACACCAGCCCGGACAGAACCAGAATCAAATCCCTAGAGGGAACAGATGGTCGCACGGGAGGATTGAGAAAATTGGTTGCCCGCAAGAAGCAAACGACATCAGGGCCACAAGTTGAACCCGGAGAGAAGACCAAGCCAGGCTCCTGTCCAGGTCATCCTGCAAGAACTCTAAGATGTTAGCTAGGGAAGCGCGAGAAGAGACCACTCCCCATGCCGTACACCACTCCTCAAATATATGCCAAACCCACACATATGCCCGAGAAGTGGAAAGTCTGCGGGACCCCAAGAGAGAGGAGATCACTTTATCTGAATACCCTTTCTTACCTAGGCGTTCCCTTTCAAGAGCCGAGCCGTAAGACAAAAAAGGGAGCCAGATCGAACAGGGGAATGGGGCCCTGAGTCAGAAGATCGGGCAAAAGAGGCAGAGGAAGAGGATCCGACACCAGAAGCCGCACCAGATCCGCATACCACGTGCCTTTCAGTTGATAGTGCAGTCATGGGGTCAGCTCCTTATGGACCTGATGGTCACAAGTGTCAAAACACCCCGCTTCTTCAGTCGTTGCAGAGACGGTCAGGCTGAGGGCCTGGATGCTCTGGTTCAACCATGGCCAATGGAAGGGCTGTTGTATGTATTCCCTCCGTGGCCATTAGTGGACAGAGTTCTACGCATTGTTTGTCACCCGGGCCTGGTGGCTCTGGATTACTATGTTACTATGTAATCCAGAGCCACCAGGTCCGGGTGACAAACAATGCGTAGAACTCTGTCCACTAATGGCCTCGGAGGGAATACATCAGCCCTTCCATTGGCCATGGTTGAACCAGAGCATCCAGGCCCTCAGCCTGACCGTCTCTGCAACGACTGAAGAAGCGGGGTGTTTTGACACTTGTGACCATCAGGTCCATGAGGGGCTGACCCCATGACTGCACTATCAACTGAAAGGTCACGTGGCTTAGACACCACTCTCTAGGAGCTAGCATGTGACGACTGAGGATGTCCACTTAAACATTCTCCACTCTGGCTATGTGGGAGGCCGAGATAACCTAAAGATGAGACTCTGCCCAAACCATGAGCAGAGCCACCTTCTGCGCCACCTGAGTGCTCTTGGTGTCCCCCTGACAATTGACATCGGCCATCACCGTGGAATTGTCTGACAGAATATGGACCGACTTGCTCGTCAAGAAGGAGTGGAAAGCTAACAGCGACAGACAGAAGGTTCTGGGCTCCAGAACACTGATCAACCAAGATGCCTCTTCTGTGGACCAGGTGCCCTGAGCTGAGTGACCTAGACACAGAGCTCTCCAACCGAAGAGACTGACATCCATGAGAAGCACCGTCCACTGTAGCTGATCCAGACTCATCCCTTGAACAATATGGAAGGTCTGGAGCCACCAACGAAGACTGCAGTGAGCCAAGCCCCACAGAGGAATAGGGTGAACTAGACTTTGCCTCTGGGGTGACCACCTCCGAAGCAGAGCATACTGAAGAGGATGCATGTGGGCCCGATCCCACCTCACCATGTTGAGGGAAGCTGCCATCAACCCCAAGACTTGTAGGAAATCCTGCGCCCGAGGACACTGGGATGCCATAAGCAGGCAAATCTGAGATTGCAAATTGCTTACCCAGGCCTCTGGGAGGAAGACCTTCCCCAAAGAGGTGTTGAACACAACCATGATATTCCAGGTGCTGCGAGGGGGCCAACCAGCTCTTGGCAAGGTTGACAACCCATTTCAGCGACTGTAGGAATTCCACTACCCGAGCCATGACCCGAGTGCTCTCCTGGAAAGACTTTGCGCAAATCAACCAGTCGTCCAGGTAGGGAAGCACCAGAATGCCCTCTGTTCGCAAGGCCGCCACGACGACTACCAGAACCTTGGTGAACGTCTATGGAGCCGTGGCCAAATCAAAAGGAAGCACACAAAACTGATAGTGCTAACCCAAGATCACAAAATGAAGGAAGCACTGATGGGAGGCCCAGATTGGAACATGCAAGGAGGCCTCTGTCAGGTCGAGAGAGGCTAAATACTCCCCTAGCTGAACTGCCAAAATCACATATAGTAGTGACTCCAAGCGAGAAGACAGAACTCTGAGAGCCCTGTAAACCCCCTTCAAATATAAGATGGGCCGAAAGGACCCCACTTTCTTGGCCATCACAAAGTAAATTGAGTACCTGCCAGTGCAACATGCCTGAGGAGGAACTGGAACAACAGCTTAGAGATCTAGCAATCTTTTAAGGATCTGGCTAAAAACCTGCTTCTTCCATGCTGCCTGACAAGGAGAAGCTAGAAAATGATCTGGCAGGGAATGGGCAAACTGCAGAGCAGAACCATCCCAAATCACCTCTAGCCGAGCACCAACCAGAACCAGAGAGGGCGCGGGAACAGAATCATTGAGCAGGATGGACAGCAGACGAACCAGCAGAGGGATTCTCAGCCTCCCGACGGGCCTGACAGGTCTGCATTCACTGAAAGAAATGACCCTGGGCAAGGAGCAGTCCCACGCTCAGGGCGGTACCTGTGGAAATCTCGCAGACTCCCCCGAGCAGTGCCACCTCAAACAGCCTGGCAAGCACTGTCTTCAAAACTGCAGGAAACACAGTGGAATTCTGAGACAATTCCACTGTGTTTCCTGCAATTTTGAGTTTGTGGTTTTGTTTCCCCTGTTTTAAGCACTGTCTTCAGGCAGGCAGGGCACTTTAGAGTCCGTCAGAGTTTGAACTAACTAGTCCAAAACCTCTGGAAAACAACAGGGACCCCCGAAAAAGAAAATTTAGAGAGTTTAGTGATGGATACCGCATCTGTCGACCAAGCCCAAAGCCAGAAGGTCTGACTTGCAGACATCCACAAGAAATCATAGAGAGCGTCTGAGAGGAAAGAAGCAGCCATCTGAATATTTATCACCTCTTGACCATCAGACTCACTGTCAAGGACCCGCTCAGCCCACCAAAACCCGTCCCAAGTCACCAGTCCCACACAAATAGCTGCTTGGCAGACACATCAAAATTCTGTTTAAGAATGGCCTCCAACTTACGCTCCTCGGAGTCTGTTAAGACAGAACTGCCCTCGACAGGCATAGTATGCCGCTTAGCAATAGCTGAGATCACCGCATCCATCACTGGCGACATTAAGGTATTCCTATCCCCCACTGGGATGGGAAACAAACAAGCCAAGGAGCAAGCAAACTGAAAAGACGCCGCCAACGAAGTCCACTACATTAGGATAATATCCAGAAAAAAAACGGACGTATTGGACAAGAGTGGGAAGCAAAGGAAATCCCCCAAAGAAGAGGGTCCTCCACACTTGGGGATGCAGCAGCGCCTCCTCAAAGCGCAACACCGAGGAGATCTGCTGAATCAGATCTAAGAGCTTGTCCTTCTGAAAAAGGCGCACCTTAAACGCTTCCTCACTGGTAGACAGAAAAAACAAGTCCCCGGTACCAGCATCCGTCCCCTTGAGAGGATTCTGGAGATGTCTCCATGGGTCCAGGTCCTCATGCATTAATTAAAACTCGCCTCAGACAAGTCCTCGTCCAAGGCCAAATGCGGGTGCCTGGACAAGGGAGGAGGGGGGGACGCGAAAAGAATTAAGGAGTCAAAACATCAGGGGGGCGCAGAGGTAACAAACTAGAGAATGACACGGTGGCGGTTTACCCGCGGCCACCGCATTTAGCCGCAGGTAACCCGCCAAAACGGGGAACGAAAACTAGCAGTCGCTGCGGGGACGGAAACAAGGCCATTCACCGCCCCGTGAAGCGGTGAATGGTCTTGTCCCCGCAGTAAGGCATGAAGGATCGCGCGGTCCCCGCAGCCCACACCCGCCTGCCCAATCGATCCTAGTGATTAGTCAGCTCTCTCCCTTCTCCTCACCTTAGTTTGTAGGTTTTCTTTTTCGGCGACCCGCACACTATCAAAGAGCCGCGCACCCGCTGCTGCTCAGTTTCGATCTTCTGCTCTGACGCAACCGGAAACAGGAAGTTGCAGCAGAGCAGAAGATTGAACACTGAGCAGCCGCGCGTGTGCGGCTCTTTGGGAAAGCATGCAGGTCGCCGAAAAAGAAAGCCTGCAAACTAAGGTGAGGAGAAGGGAGAGAGCTGGCTAATTACTACGATCGATTGGGCAGGCGGGTGGGGGCTGCGAGGACCGTGCGATCGCCCGTGTTCCCGGCTCAAACTGGAAGGAGGGAGTGAAAGGGAAAAGGATTCTGGGCCAAGGGGATGAAAACGGAAAGAAAAACCCACAGCAGGAAAGAAAGGGAAGGAAAGGCAGGTGAGCCAGATGCTAGAAGCAGGGGGGGGGGGGGGAAGAAAGAGGGAAAAAAGCTAGATGGGGTTGAAAAGAAGAGACACACTGGTATGGAAGAGGAAGATAGGGAAATCTGGACACAGGAAGGTAACAGAAAGAGGGGAAATTATGTGCATGGGGCATAGGGACAGAGACATAAAGGGGACATGCCATGGGGATGGTATATGGACACAGGGGGGGGGGGCAATGGCAGATACATAGGGGAGATATTAGAAATGGGGAAAATAGGAGTACAGAAGCGAGATGGTTTGTGGGGATGGGACAGGGACCGAGCTCGCAGGCTCCAGTGGCTTGCACAAATTACATTGTAACGTGCCATGAAAATAAGAGGGAGGAAGGTAGATAGATAGGCCACGCGAGAGGAGCTGAAGGGTGGTAGAAAGGAACAGATGGTAAAGGAGGGAGGGAAGGGTGGTGGTGGAAAGGAATAGGACAGACATTGAAGGAGGGTGGAGAGGAACAGACCCTGAAGGGAAATGTGGAAGACAGAATGGGAAGAAGACAGACACCAGACTATGGGGGAGCGGAGGGAAGAAGATGGGTGCTAGACCAATTGGGGGGGGGGGTGAAGGGAGAGGCACAGTAACAGCAAATGGAAGACGCAGAGAGAAGACTCACAGTGGATGGAAGGAATTGAATGAGAAGATGTAGAAAGCAGAAACCAGACAACAAAGGTAGAAAAAAAATTCTATTTATTTATTTTTTGCTTTAGGATAAAGTAGTATATTAGTTGTGTTGATAAAAATTTATAAACAAAGCCCTGCCAGCTGAACATCTCTTTCTCTAGTTCAGCAGCAGGAACTTTGATTTATAAGAAAGGAATAAGCTAAATATTACATTACTAAGGCTTATATGGATGCAGCGGGGACAGTGACGGGGCGGTGAATGGGATGGCAGTGGCGGTGACGGGGCGGTGAAAGGGATGGCGGTGACGGTGACGGGGCGGTGAAGGGAACGGCGGTGGCGGTGCGGTGCAGAGGATGATGGGCTGGGGATGGGGCGGTGGCGGGGACAGATTTTTTCCCCGTGTCATTCTCTATAACAAACCCCTGAGACACCCTGGACACAAGTAGGACCCCCAGCCGCTAGAAAATATGTTTTACATAAAGCAAAAAGAAAATGAGGGGGGTGGAAAAACCCCGGTGGCCCCATGGGACTCCCTGTCCCAGCAGGGGACTCAGCTGTAACCTGTGCCTGTTATGTCAAAAACAGGGAGAAGGCACCTGAGGCTAAATACAAGATATAGGGGCTATCTGAGGAAAAATGGCAAAAATCACACCAAAAATAGCCCTTCCAGGGCCTGTAGTGGCTGAGAAGACTGAACTGTCCCAGCTGCTAAAGCAGGCAAAAGCCGGCATCAGCTGAGAGAAAAAACAGCTGACAGGAAATCCCAAGCCGCACCAGCAGCGGCTGAGGACATCCCTTCGTGGACAGCAGGAAAAGACTGGGCTTCCCTGCAAACCTCTGCCAGCTCATGAGGCACTAGCGGCAGGGAGCCCTGGACACCGGCACCCGCTGCCAATGAGAATCCTCCACCACACCGGCTTGAATAGCTGTTTTCAGGCCGGCAGCGAGTGCCTCACGTCTGGACCAAATTGTGCACCTCTCCCCCTGAGAAGTGCTCAATTGCTCCATACGCAACCTAGCTGAAAGAAAAGTGCAAGTTAGTTGAAAAATATAGTAATTTACAGCATATTTAAAGGAAAGCAACCCTTCAGTCTGGCACTGCCTCAGGACTTGGCTCTCTAAAGAAGGGGTAAGGCTTACCGTTAAGGCACCTCTAAAAAAAATGTTGGGGAGGTGGAGAAAAAGGGGGGAGGGACCCTGCTCAAGACCCTCCGGGTTTGACACCCCCAAGGTCGACACCCCCAAGGTCAGACAGACCCCCAAACAGAGTCCACCCAAGCTTAATCCGGCACCAAAAAGGGGACAAAAATTCCTAAACAAACTCCAACAGTCCTACCAAGGGAGATGGGTACAGCTCACCACACTTGCTGGAGACTGAGAGAAGATTGAGGTAATTAGGGACGAGTCACATAATATGTACTATTCCAAAGTTTTGTCTCAGTCTCCACCTGCTGGTCATGATGAGATATAACCCACTTGTAAGATTAACCTATGCTAGTCTGGAGAGTTGCTAAAGAATACTTTTTTGCAGAAAGGGTAGTAGATACGTGGAACAGTCTCCCGGAAGAGGTGGTGGAAACAGAGACTGTGTCTGAATTCAAGAGGGCCTGGGATAGGCACTTGGATCTCTCAGAGAGAGAAAGAGATAATGGTTACTGTGGATGGGCAGACTAGATGGGCCATTTGGCCTTTATCTGCCATCATGTTTCTATGAGTTGTAAGGTGAAGGTTCTTAGCCCCATTGTTGAAGACTATAGAGCAGGGGTGTCCAACCTGCAGCCCAAGGGCCGCATGCATCCCCATGAAGTATTTTGTGCAGCCCTGGTCGAGGGCGATGCAGTGTTTTCCTCTGCTGCCCCCGGGTGTTTACCATCTTGCCAGCTCCCTCCTCTGTCTTGCTGCAGCATTTGCACGTTTGTGCGGCCCCAGAAAAAAAAAATTTCAGCCAATGTGGCCCAGGGAAGACAAAAGGTTGGACACCCCTGCTGTAGAGTATGTTACAAAACTGACAACTCAGTGTTTATACTGAGATTTGCACAGTTGCCAAGTTACCCAGTTCCAACTGAGAGATTTAAGGCCAGTTCTGGCATTCTGACAGATTTATCATGGTGTGTTATGGAATCTGCCAACACCTACAGTTTTTTGCCTCCCTTATCTCAGCTTTCCCGTTTCTCTTCATCCTATTATTCCCTACTCCTTTGCTAACAAACCCCTCTCTTACCCTTTCCAGCACCTTCTCTCTTTCCTTCCCTCAGTAGCAATCCTTCTCTATGTTCACTTCTCTGACCAATACTTCTGCTCTTTCTCTGTTACCTCCTCTGTACAGTATATCATCTCTCCCTCATCTCATCACCTTACTCCCACTCATTTATTCATTCATTCATTCATTCATTCAATTTTTTGTCCAGTCCTCCCCAAAAGAGTCCAGAATGGGTTACGTTTGTCCCTCTCCACCTTTCTTGTCAGCACCTCCCCTATATTCATTCCTCCCATGTCCAGCACCCTTCTGTCTGTCCTTAGTGTCATCTAATATCCAGCACTCCATTTGTCTTCTTACTCCTCTCAGTCTCCCTAATGAACCCATGTCCAATATTTCCTTCACCTTACAACCCATATCCAGCATCAGACCACATCTTTTTTTCCTCCCTACCTGATCTAGCATTTCTTCTTTCTTCCCCTTTCTCTAAGCCAGGATCTTTTCCCATCCCAAACCAGTACCTCTCTTCTGTCACTCTACTCCCATATGTGCATTATCCCCTATCTCAAGCAAGCATAGTCCCTTTCTTTCTATCCTCTTTCTCTCCACCCCTACCTCCTTTTGTCCAGAACCTTTGCACTCTCTCTTCTCCATCTAGCATCTTCCCTTTGTCTCCCTAATCTGCTTCCTTCCTCCATGTTCAGTATATCTGTCTTCCTACTTTCCCTCCCCATTTTTAGCATGTCCCCTTTGTCTTCCTACTCCCCCCTCGTGTTCAACATTTCCCATGAAACCCTGCTCCCTGTAGTCCAGGATCCCCATTTGTGCACTTATATGTTCTCCACATCCTTATTCTCCTCTCCCCTCCTACCCTGTCCATCTTTCCCTTCTTCAACCACCCCAATCAGTTCCTCCCACATCCTCATCCATCATTTCCCTTCAGTAACACTAATTCCCCCATGTCAACTATCCCACCCCAAAACAAACATATCACCTTTCTTCTCTTTTCCCCCAATCCAGCACTCTATTTCCTCTCCAGGCTGGTCAGCTGCGATTCAGCATCATACCTCCCAGCTCAACTCAGTTGCTATCAGCACTAGAGCTCAGTTGAAGCTGCAGGTATGTGCAGGAAGTGATCTACTCTCACGTCACTGGCCTCTGCTACTCTTAACATGAGTGCAGTATAGGAGAGAGAGAAACTGCAGGGCCGTATTGCATATACGACTCAAGTCTCTGCAGGTCCTGTTCCTGACCCCTCTGAAATCACTTCCTATTTTTGAAGTCAGGAGCAAGACTAGAAGAGCCTTGATGGAAGGCCCTGTGGCTTCTCCTTTCTGTAGTGCACATGAGTTATCAGCAGTGGTGCCAGGTGATGCGACAGTGGGGCTGGGCTGCTTCCTATACATGTGCACAGTGGTGGACAGCCCAGAGCCATGATGACAATCTGCTGTTTCGGCTGACTTGCCACAACGTAACAACATCTATGCTTAACAGCAGACCACATTGATAACTTCCTCCCTAAATTAACTAAAACACACAATCCTAATGTAGGGGGTCTTTTACTAAAGGTTAGCGTTGTCACTGGCAGCCTCAGGGCACTGGGTCCTAGGGCACCTGTGACAAGAGAAAACTCTTATGAGCCGCTGCGGGCTGTACAAGGAAAAGAAAAGGCAACTGCAGAAAAATACCACAGCATCACTTAAGTATGTTTTATAAAGCAAGGTCCTAGTTTATTCAGGCAAAAAAAAACCAACCACATTTAAACCATCCTTCTTGCATTCACGTTTAAACAGTCCAAGGTTCAAAAAGAAAGCAGTACTGTCAGAATGTTCCAAGCACATAAAGTATGGTCCTTGTACCAGTGCACACTGTGCCCACAAAAAAAGAAAAGTATTTTTAAACAGTCTCTGGGTTTCTGTGTCCAATAAAGTTCTTTAAAACCCTTTAGCTTGAGTCTCTCAATAAACCCAAAACCCACAGTTCTGGCTTCTCAAAGCCGTCACAGCTTCTCCAGCTTATCTTTAAAGAAAGTATTCGAATTTTCCAAAACAGTTTCTTGGGCGGATGTCAGCTAACTCAGTGCTACGGCACTAGGCCCCAGCATATGACTTGCTGGCCAGGGAGTGTGCTCTATGTGGTCTCAATATTGCAAAAGTATGCCTCAAAAGCCCACCACAGAAAACACAGAGCAGTCCACACTTCCTGGGACTACTAACTGCCCTTCCCTCACTCATAGGGAAAGAGGAAAAAACCAAAACCCCCAAAACAGTTCTTTTAAAGTTCTTTCAAGTGCTACCAAGCACCACACCTTTCTCAGTAATAAGCATTCAGTAAGCTTATCCAAAAATATCCAGTTCAATTAGGCAGTTTAGTTCACTTGCCTTTAGTGCAGCAGACTTCCATTGGCAGGGCTCAGGGCAGGATTAATTTGTCGAGGGCCACTAGGCATACAAGTCCACTGGGTCCACTGCCCCAAACCACCCTCCCCACCCCATCATACCCCACCCCTGCTCCGCCCCCATTTATTTACCCAATCCAGCATGTGCCCTTTTTCTTTCTCCTCTCCACTTCCTTCCCTCCTTCCTTGCCCCTGGTCTAGTATCTGTCTCCTTCTCTTCGTTCCCCTCCCTCCTATGGCCTTGGCATCTCTCTTTCTTCTCCTCTCCCTTCCCTGGTCTTCCTTATTCCTCCTTCCCTCTCTCCCCCCAATTGGGTGAAGCAGCACCCCCCCCCCCTCACAGCTGCCTGGTGAGGTGAGATCAGCTTCCCTCCCTTCCACTCCCTCACTACCCTCTTGCCCACCGTCCGTAAGTGAACTGAACCTAGGCAACAGGGCTCTAACACTGCGTGCACCGGCTTCCCTTCTCCTCCAAAACAGGAAGTTACATCATGAGGGGGAGAGAGGGAGAAGGGAAGCCAGACTCTGCATGTCATGCAACATCAGAAAAATAGAAACATAAACAGTGCAAAACAAAGCCAACAGACATAAATTCTCGACACTGACATAATTCAATCACTAAACTGAAAATAAAATAAATTTCCTACCTTTGCTGTCTGGTGATATTAATATACTAATCATCTTGTTCTGCCTTCCTCTGTCTGTGCTCTTTAACTCTTTCCAGGCCTCCTTTCCATCTGCTATTTCTTCAGTGCCAAACAAACAGACAAAAGGTGGGAATGGATATTTCACATTCAGCTTTCTTCAATTTTTCTTTTCGTTTTTGCCTCTGTCCACTCAAATCTTGCCTTCTTTCTCACCCTTCTTCTTTTTAAATGTTCAGCTAGCTCTCAATTCTGCATCTTCTCTCAGTCCCTAGCTCTCCCATTTCCCATCTCACTCCTTTCCCAGCCTCCTATTTCCTGCTAACTACTCTCCATTACCACATTTCTACCACTGTACTCACTGCTCTTTCACTCATCTTGTCATCTCCTTTTTCACCTCATTCACATGGCTCACCACTTTCAGAATCCCCCTCCCTCTCTCCAGGCTATAACTCCCTGTCCCTTTCTTTCCATCTCCTAGCATCTTCTTATCCCAGCTCTCTTCCCTCCTGCACTCCTATGGGTCCATCTCTCCTCCTCTATCCCCATGATCCAACATTTTGCTCCCTCTCTTTTCTGGTTTTCTTCTTCCCTCCCCCCTTGATGCTGAACAATGAAATGGAACGGAAAAAAGAGAGATGCTGCATCTCTCTGCCTTCCATCCACAGGCCTAACATTTCTCCCTCCCTCCCTTCCATCCCCAGATCCAACTTTTCTCCCTTTCTCTTCCCAACTGCTCCCTATCCCATCTCTCCCCCTGCCTGCCTGCCTCCCTTCCCCAGGTCCACCATTTCTCCCTTTCTCTTCCCAACAGTTCTCCCTTCAAGTATCGCTTTCCCTCTTCGTCCACACCACCCCAGGTCCAACTTCTCTCCCTTCAGACCATTGCCCACTGTCCTCTGTTTCTGGCCCCATAAGCTCTCCCCTATGCCCAATCTAACACTTCTTTTAATACCCTCCTCTGCGCCCATGCATTTCTACCTCACTCCTCTCCCACCACCATGTCCAATAATTCTCTCTCTCTCCCCAACAGTTCTCCTTTCTTCATCTCCCCATGTGCACCATCTCTTTCCCTCTCTGACACCCAATTTTCCCTTTCTATTCTCTCCCTCACCTCAGCATCTCTTTCCCTCACTCCCTCCATTCTTCCCCTCCCTCTTTCTCTTCATTATGTATCCTAAGTTCATGCCCCTCCTTCCTTCCTTCCTTCCATCATTTGTCCTGTTTGTGCTCCCTCCCTCTCAAGTCCCAACACGTCCTTCTCCCTCTCTCCCTTCTGTGCTACGGGTGTTTAGCTTCTTGCCAGCTCCCTCCTCCGTCTTGCTGCAGTGTTCGCTCAAAGCTGTTGGCAGCAGCTCCTACGTGCCTCCCGAGGCTGATCTGGAAGCCTTCTCTCGGACTTCACGATGTCAGAGGGAACACGTCCAGGTCAGCCGCAGGAGGTATGTAGGAGCCGCTACCCGTGGCTTTGAGTAAACACTGCAGCAAGACGGAGGAGGGAGCTGGCAAGAAGCTAAACACCCGGGCGGCAGAGGAAAACGCTGCTTCACCCTCAAGTGAGGCCTCATGCAGCCCATGGGACGCAGGTTGTACATCCCTGTAGAGAGAGGAAATTGTGGTGGCGTGGATCAGATACCTAGCAACCTGCCAGTTGGGCCGATGCCAGGGGAGAGCCGATACTGTGTGTGGGGGGGCCCTGTGTTGCCATCAGTGCCGGGGGGAGGGCCCGTTGCTGTTGTCAAAATAAAAATTTGAAAGCTGAGTCAGTGTGACCTCCTTCAGCGGGCCCCCCTGACAGTTTCGGGCCATAGGTACGTGCCTACTGGGCCTATCCTTTAATCCAGCCCTAGCAGGGCCCCATTAGGCAGTTCAGGATATGGCTCCAGCTCCAAGGCTTGAAAATCCTGGTGTACTGGCTCCTGCTCTGAACCAGCCTCTGACAGGTTCATGCATTCTGGCTGTTCACTGCCATCCAGAACTCTCAACCCTGAGCATTCCTGCCTTCCTTGCTGTTCCTTCTTTTCTCTCTGCCTCCCTAGCTGTTCTGCTCTCTGGAGTAAAAGTCTGCAGCCACACCCCAAACCCTCAGGTGCAAAGGCTTTCCTGCTGGTTCTAGTTTCAGCCTGCACATCACTGTTGGGAACTAAGCTAGAGCTGTGTGTGTGATGTGGAACAGGCAAATCTGCTCTCCTGCTCCCTCTAGAGACAAAAGAAAAAAAGCCCTCAAAATGGTCAGTTTGAGGTTTAAAGTGAGCTGTTTCTAGTGCATCTGCTTCTGGCTTGTGCACTGCTCTGAAGACAGATCTAGCAGGTATAGGCTGAATACCATAGCGTATGTTATCGGGCCCATAAAAAAAAAAAAGGAAGAGATTACGAGTACCCAGTAGACACACAACCAGACAGACCCAGTCGAGAACACAAACAGGCAATCCCAGTAGTAGACACACAAGCAGGCAGACCCAACAGCCAATGCAGCTAACCAACTTTACAGTTAACACAGCTAAACAAGCAGTCACCACCAGGCAGCAAGTGGAAAGCAAGTGAGAAGCTTAAGAATGGCAGGGAAAACTAGAAGCACTAGGACTGCAATCAAAACCAGCGTCCCGGTTGTCCAAGAGATCCAGAGGATGGCCACAGTCTCCGTGCAGACTGAGGAGGACCCCCGACGAATGGTGGAGGTCTCTGTGCAGACCGAAGCTGTGCCCCAGCTGAAGAATTCGGTCTCAGTGCAGACAGAAGAAGTCTTCCAGCAACTGCCTGTCGGAGATATCCTGCAAGAGCTGATGAGTCTGAGAGAAGAAGTGCTGCGCCCGAGAAGTATCCGGGAAGATGAGGAGTTCATCGATGGAGTCCTCCAAGAACTGTCCCAAGTATCCCAAGCCTCCGAGCAGGCGCAACAAGACAAGACCATCTCCAAGATGCCCGAACCAACCAGATCTACAGCATTGGAAGTAACGGCTGGAGTGCAAGAAGAGGCTAGAGACATTGACACCTGGCAGCTAGTCACCTCAGCAAGCAAACATAGAAGGCCCTCCTCTTCTTCTTCATACAAGCGCAGCACCCTTACATCAACCCCACAGATCACCTTGAGGAACAAATTCCAACTTCTACAGCAACAACCTACCAGCGGAATTCAGGAAGATATCCAGGAATGTGATCTTGAGGCCCAGCGGATGACCTAGGTTCCAGAAGCAACAGATCAACACCCCTCCAAGAAGCGCAGAGTGGTTGTTATCGGGGACTCCTTGCTGCGGGGCACCGAGGGACCAGTATGTAGACTGAATCTACAATCAAGAGAGGTTTGCTGTCTGCCAGGAGCCAGGGTCCGGGATGTGACCACCTGCTTAGGAAGACTGATCAAGCCCCAAGACCACTACCTGATGCTCCCCATCCACGTTGGGACGAACGACACAACCAGGAACACCCCGGAGAAGATAACTGAAGACTTTAGAGCCCTAAGTGAGAAGCTGAAACAGATGGAGGCACAGGTGGTCTTCTCCTCCATCCTTCAAGTAAGAGGCAAGGGGAGAGCTAGGGAAGAACGTATCCGGTGGACAAACGAGTGGCTATACGGATGGTGCAGAGAGATGAATTTCAACTTCTTGGACCACAGAGAGGCACTTCAAGGACTGCAGGGATCAGACGGGCTACACCTGACCAGAAGGAAGAACGTCTTTGGACAACGTCTGGCTCACCTGCTCTGGAGGGCTTTAAACTAGGTGTGCTGGAGGAGGGGACCCACTCTCATCCTGGTAGGGTAAATAACCACTCCATTTTTGAGTCTGAGGTAAGAATTTGCGTCAAAGACAGTATTGAGAGGGACAAACTAACTCAAACGGGAAAATCTCCATGCAGACTGGACAAACAGAGAATGGACGGCTATGTATGTTAATGCACGTAGTTTGGGCAATAAAATTCCGGAATTGGAAACAGAAATGAGAAATGCCGACCTAGATGTGGTGGCGATAACGGAAACCTGGTTCTCGGAGTCCCATGGATGGGAAATGGCTATACCAGGATATAACTTGCTCCGTCGAGACAGAGAAGGCAAAACTGGAGGAGGGGTAGCACTGTACATCAGAGAGGACATAAAAGTTAACAGGATCATAGACGTCAAGTATACGGGGGAATCCCTCTGGGTGAACCTTGCCAGAGGCTATGACAAATGCCTGTATCTTGGTGTTGTGTACAGACCTCCAAGACAACCAGACAACATTGACAAAGAACTATTCGAAGACATTGAGACCATCACTCTGCGTGGAGACACTGTGCTGTTGGGGGACTTCAATATGCCTGATGTAGACTGGAACAGACTTTCTGCTACAACAAGCGGCAGCAGGAGGCTAATAGCCTCCATACGAGGAGCACACCTCAAACAGATGGTGCTGGAGCCCACCAGGGATCAGGCGATTCTGGACCTGTTGCTCACCAAAGGAGACAGTGTCACAAAGGTTTCGGTAGGTGAGGCTTTAGCCTCCAGTGACCACAATATGGTATGGTTTCACCTCAGGAAGGGAGTCACTAGGTCAAATACATCGACAAAGGTCCTTAACTTTAAGGGAGCTAACTTCCAGAGCATGGGAGATTTTGTCTATGAAGCACTGCAAAACCAGGACACAACGGACAGTGTGGAGGTACTTTGGTCGGCTCTGAAATCTACCCTGTAGGAAGCAACCAACCTCTACATAAAGACTGTGAGTAAACGACGGAGAAATAATAGACCCCAATGATTCTCCGCGGAGATCTCGGAACTAGTAAAGCAAAAGAAAAGAGCATTTGTATCCTACAAACAATCATAATGACCGGAAGCTAAAGAAGCTTATCTGGTGAAATCTAGAACTGTTAAGACAGTAGTCAGGAATGCCAAACTCCGGATGGAAGAAAATATAGCTAGGCATGCAAACAGAGGGGATAAATCCTTTTTCAGGTATGTTAGTGACAGAAAAAAGAATACAGACGGGATTGTGCGCCTAAGGAAATCTGACGGTAACTATGTAGACTCAGACTCAGACAAAGCTGAACTACTCAATGGATACTTTTGCTCGGTCTTTACCTGTGAGGCGCCGGGATCCGGACCGCAGCTGCAAACAAGGGAGTGCTCGTAGGACCCATTCCGGGATTTTGAATTTACTGCAAGCAATGTATACCATGAGCTATCGAGGCTAAAAGGTGAACAAAGCCATGGGACCGGATAATCTACACCCCAAAGTACTTCGGGAACTGAGAGATGTCCTGGCAGAGTCATTAACTGCACTTTTCAATCTTTCCCTAAGCAAGGGAAAAGTTCCCTTGGACTGGAAAACTGCTAACGTCATTCCGCTCCACAAAAAAGGATGCAAGTCAGAGGTTGAAAATTACAGACCAGTGAGTCTCACATCAATAGTGTGTAAACTTATGGAAACGTTGATTAAAAACAGATTGGATAAAATTCTGGATGACGAGAGGTTGAGGGATTCTCACCAGCATGGATTCACAAAGGGAAGGTCTTGTCAGTCCAATCTGATAAGCTTCTTTGACTGGGTAACAAAACAACTGGACAAGGGAGAGTCTCTGGATATCATGTATTTGTGGAGGTGTAGCATTATATGTTAAAGAGGGCCTTGAATCGAAGGTCCCATAAAAAGACCAGAATGACGTTGTCAGAAAACCAGGACTGGTATTAAACCTGTCTTGTGGAACAAGAAAGCTCTAGGTAATCACAATGACTCGACTGACGTTCATAAACAAACAGGTGTCAAGTCTCCAATACATCAGACCAGTGGCGTACTTAGCATATGTGACACCCGGGGCCCATCATTTTTTTGACACCAACCCCCATCTATATAAAAAAAATGATTTTTAGTAACAATCCACATATTGCACAACAAGAGTGTACCTAGGAAAAGGCAGCATCTTAAACACTGCAGTGAGCACTAGAACACCAACACATACATTGTAAAACTAAACAAGCCAGATCCCGCACAGTCAATTGATCCTGTAGTCAATGCCAACTGAAAACTATGTCCTTTTCATACACACAGAACAGAGATACACCCTCGTCCAATATGGAATAATCACAAACTAAAAATAGAAATATGTAGACAAAAGTTAAACTGAACCGCCAAGAAACCAGACTCTGCATACAATGCAACACCACAACACCACAAAAACAGTGACACATGTCCCCTAATACTGTGCAAAATATAAAGACAGTAGATGTAAATTTGAAAAAACTGATACATAACAATCACCACTTTACAAATTAACAAATAAAAATAAAACAAATAATAAGAAATAAGAAATAAGAAAATACCATTTTATTGGCCTAATCCATTTTTCAATTAGCTTTCAGAGGTCAAATCTTTCTTCAGAACAATACAGTATACTGCTGTTATGGTATCCTGTTCTGAGGAAAGGGGTTTAGTCCAAAAAATTGCCTTATTTCCATTTCCAATTTATAAACTTTTATCAATACAGTTACAATACTATTTGATTCTAAGTAAAGCAACAAAAAAATCTTTCTACCTTTTGTCATTTCCTCTTTAATCATCTTCTCTTTGCTCTCTTCTTTCTATACAGCGTTTGTCCTCTCTCCCTTCCATGCAATATCTGCCCTCTCTTTGCCCCTTTCACCCAGCTTCTGCCCTCTCTCTCTACCCCTTCCATCTACTGCCCACACTCTCTCTGCCCCTTCCATCTGCTGTCCACCCTCTCTCTCTCTTCCATATGGTAACTTCCCTCTTTCTATGTCCCTTCAATAAGCTGTATATCTGGGGTCCCTTCTCTCCTTTGCACATGATTCATTTCAGCTTCACCCCCTCTCCATTTTTCTGTTTCCACCCCCTCCCCTATGCTTTGGCATCTCTCTCTTTCTCTTCTCCTTTCCTTCCTTCCTTCCCATTCCACACCATGGTGTGGTATCTCTATCTTCTTCCCTTCCCTCACTCCATGGCATCTCTTCCTCCCCCTCCATGGTCTGGTATCTCCTTTCTTTTTTTTCCTTTCCCTCCCTCCCATGGACTTGGCATCTCTGGTTCCTCTCCCTTGTCTTCCTTCTCCCTCCTTCCCTCTCTCCCCAATTGGGTGCTGCAGCAGCAGCATTCCCCCCCCCCACCCTGTGCAGCATTTCTTCCCCCCTTGCCTGTGCAGCATTTCTTTCCCCCCTTGCCTGTGCAGCATTTATCCCCCCCTTCCCTGTGCAGCAGCATGTCTCCCCTTCTTGTCTATGCAGCATTTCTACCCTCTCCCCCTTCCCTGTGAAGTATTTCTACCCTCCCGAAATGGAGAAAAAAAAATTGATTACTGTGGTTATGGGGACAAGGCCATTCTCCGCCCCATGGAGCGGTATATGGCCTTGTCTCCGCAGATAAGTGAGCAAACGTGTGCGGTGACCGCGCGGTCCAGCAGCCCCCTCCCTCCCTTCCTTCCTTCCCCTCACCTTTGCTGTCAATTCTCCAAGCTGCCCGAGCCTTTAAACAAGTCGCACGGCAGCTGCTTAAAACTTCTCCTCTGACACAACCGAAAAAAGTTGCGTCAGAAGGGAAATGTTTCAGGTAGCCGCACACGACTTGAGCAGCTTGGAGAATCACCAGCGAAGGATGAGGTTAAATTGTGATAGTAAAGTGAGGTGAGGAGAGGGGTGGGGGGTACCTTCTCCTCCCCACCCGCGCTCCAGCATCCCTCATAAGAACATAAGAATTGCCGCAGCTGGGTCAGACCAGTGGTCCATCGTGCCCAGCAGTCCGCTCCTGCGGCGGCCTTTAGGTCAAAGACCGGTGCCCTGAGTCTAGCCTTACCTGCGTACATTCTGATTCAGCAGAAACTTGTCTAACTTTGTCTTGAATTCTTGGAGGGTGTTTTCCCCTATGACAGACTCCAAAAGAGCGTTCCAGTTTTCTACCACTCTCTGTGTGAAGAAGAACTTCCTTACGTTCGTATGGAATCTATCCCCTTTTAACTTTAGAGAGTGCCTTCATTCTCTCTACCTCGGAGAGGGTGAACAACCTGTCGTTATCTACTAAGTCTATTCCCTTCATTATCTTGAATGTTTCGATCATGTCCCCTCTTTTCAAGGGAGAAGAGGCAATTCTCACTGTACGGCAACTCCTCCAGCCCCTTAACCATTTTATTCACTCTTCTCTGGACCCTCTCGAGTAGTACCGTGTTCTTCTTTATGTACGGCGACCCCTCCCGCCTTCCCACTTTCAAACTGGTCTTTGAAGTCGCCGGCAGCAACAGCCCAAGTTCACTCCAGTCGGGAGCTTTCCCTGCACCGCATCCCACACCCCTCCTAACGTGACTTCCTTTTTTCTGACCTGAAAGCCACTGTCGACCTCGAAGATAAATTTGAAGATAGGACCGGTGGAAGATAAGGTTGGTTGGAGAGAGTCCACTGCTTCTGGTTTGCCTCTTACCGTCCTTGGTGACTGACGGTGTGAGGCAGCCTGCGAGCTGGCCTTGGAAATCTCTAAGGAGAGGGGTCCCGTCCGAGCAGTTTGGGTTAGGTTTTGCGCTTGTCCAGTAAAGGGCCTCCGAGCCCAGAAAGCATCTCCTAGACTAATGCAAATTGCACCAGAACAGATAAAGGATGGCGGCACTCGCGCATGCATGGACTTGCCGATGTACTCTACTTTCCTACACTTAATTGTCTTTGAATGTGTATATAAATGCAAGGCCTTTCTATGCCCTGTAGCTTTATTTTCTTGAGATTTTGAAAAAAGAATTTTCCCTTTTAACTACTTTGAATATAATTTTATATTCTCTGAACCTGAAGCATGCTTTACATATAGAAATGACTGTATAAAATTGTGTGCCTGTAATATGTACTGTATATGCATCCACAACAAGAGCATGTGTACTTGGGCCTACCTGTACATGTTTCTGAGGTCCACATATGGGTGGAGATGTTGCTTACTTGTATATAATAGTTGTTACTGAGGTGACATAGTATATTATAAAGTCATCTGCCTTGACCTCTTTGAAAAATAAAACAAATATAAACAAATAATTAACATTTTCTCGGCATACAATGTACTTTGTGTTTCTTTTAATTTTGTGGTTACCATAATAATATGATTAATAAATACATTTCCCCCTCCCCATTCGCGGTTTCGACACTTGCGATTTCACATATTCATGTTTTTGGGGGGTTGGAGGGGGAAAAAAAACCATAGTATAGCATGTTCCCGCCTCTCTCCAGCTTTTCCCCCGGCATCCTGGCCTTACCTGGTGGTCTAGCGGGCTTTCGGGGCAGGAGCAATCTTCCTACGCCAATAGGAAATGGCTGCCGTGAACTCCCATCGTAGTCTCGAGACTACGGGAACTCACGGCAGTCATTTCTTATTGGTGATCTGCACGTAGGAAGATTGCTCCTGCCCCGAAAGCCCGCTAGACCACCAGATAAGGCCAGGATGCTGGGAGGGAGGCGGAAGTGGATCAGAGCCAGATAAGAAGATATTCACAATTTTTCCCTATTCGCGGTCTGGCTCTGCCCCTATGCCCTGCGAATACCGAGGGAGAAGTGTATTGTTTGAGGCTTGTATGGATGGTGCGGGGGGGGGGGGGGAATAGTAGGGACAGTGACAATTTTTTTCCCTGTGTCATTCTCTAATCTATACCCTTCTCCTCTATAGCCAACTTGCCTGGAACAAACTGCCTAAGTACGTCAAGCTCTGTCTTTAATAGCATTCAAATCCAGACTCCAAGCCCGATTCTTTGAAGCTGCTTTCAATTCCAAACTTTAACCCTCTGTAATTCCCCTACCTGCTAAGCACCAATATCTGTCTTATCATTCCCTCTGTAATTCCCCCACCTGAGTACTGTGTATTACTGCATCTTCTTCTTGTTTGTCTCTCTTGACTAGATTGCAAGCTCTTTCGAGCAGGGACTGTCTCTTCTATGCTTTGATATACAGCGCTGTGTATGCCTACTAGCGCTATAGAAACGATAAGTACTGTAGTAGTAGAGCTTTGGGAGTACCTGGCAGCCCTGACGCTCAACAAAGCTCGAGCCCAGCCAGGGACCTAAGCACATACCATATTGATCAGAGCAGACCCAGCTCCACTCCAGTCCTTAGTCGTCTGTTACAAGTCTGAACAGCAACAAGCCTCGCGCCGTTTATCCGCCCGCCTCGTTTCCTAGCAACATCTGCCACGACTCCGCCCATCTTACGCGCTTCCGCCGTCGGTGATTGCCCTGGTATGACTAATTCACTGGAATGTTTAGAGTTTCAATGGAGCCACGACACGCAAATTCCAGATGTCATGACGTCAAGATGGTTTGAGGCGTGGAGTAGGTAGCCTAGACCTGGTCACAGAGGGTTCCTCTTCTTGCTCCGGAAGTAAAATTTGTTTTGGATTACATGGCTTGAAAATGTGGAAGCCTGGTTTTGACCTGGAAGTACAAGACAGCTCTATAGGAGATGGTGACAGAGGAAGTTATAGGGACAAAAGAGCGAAAGTAATTAGGTAAGAAACTTTCAGTTCTGTATATCCGGATGGAATTAGAAGAGAGATTTTATGGAACTCAGCTAATTGGTGAGTATGTGCTTGGAAGAAGTTCTTGTGTTAACTCAGTAAATGTTTTGTTTGTTTGGGGAACGTTTTTTTCTGAGTGTTTGCAGTGAAGGGTCCTAAATAGGTTTTCTTTACTAAAGAGAACTTTTTATCAGTAAGCCTTGTCACAGGGATAAACAGTGGCTTTTGCGTTTACTTGGTTAATAAAGGTTTATGGACCTTTCTCCAAGATTGTGTCCAGTTATGCTACTGCTTTTGCACATCTTCCGGCAGTGATTTCTAGCTCTTAGATGCTGACAAAATACTTTCTCTGATTTGTTTTAAATGTATTACTTAACTACATGGAATGCCCCCTGCTCTCTCTCGGACGGTTTAACCAACCTATTTATGTTTGCCCATTTTATGCTTCTCATGATTTTATAGATGTCATCTCCCCTAGGAAGGGGACTTTAAATTTAGCTCACACTTGGTTTCCTTTTTTGTTGTTGAAACTCAATGCCAATTACATTCAGGTACATGGTATCCTCAGCCAGGTAAAAAACATATATATATATATATATATATATATAATTTTATATATATATATATTTTTTTTTTTTTTTTTTTACCATTCACCATTTATTTACAGGGTCTTCTTTATTTGCAGATTTTGCTAAATTAAAAAAAAAAGATCACAATCAACATAAAAATAAATGTTAACCTGTAACCTGTTCTGAGCTCTGTGGAGAAGATGGGATAGAAAACCAAATAAATTAATAAAACAAAGCATTTATATAACTAGAGAATTGGAAAGTTCCATATAATTTCTGCAGAATTATGTACACTTAAGAGAATGTTCCATCTTTTTTTTTAAATTTGAACTCCATTGTTTTGGGAAGAAGACAGTAAAAGGAAGTGAGATAATTTTAGGGAGTCTCCTGCCAAAAGTGGGATAGGAGGGGAGGAAATGTTTAAACCCGAAGTGAGAGATTCCACCCAAGAGTCGTGGGAAGATTATACTGGACACACCTGTTAATATTAAAACTGGTGCCTAGTACTACATTGGTGTTGAACTTTTGACAGGACTGAAGCTGCATGGTACTCTCCTATAGTATAAGAGATAGCAAACAGCCTGCTATTCAATTAGGTGAGTACTATTACCCTTCCAGCTTTATTCAAGAAAACTAGTAAATTGTTATATTTGCTATAGATCAGAGTTTGTTTCAGAAATTTTTGAAACCTAATGTTAATATTTTGCCTAAAGATGCACATTTCCTTGCCTTCTATTCCAGTTTTAAGTCCACTTCTGACATAAAGTGAGGAGTCTGGTTTTTAATCTGAATTGTTGGGCATTGAGTGATATAAACTAATTTTGACTCCCACTTGCTATTATTTAGCCCTAATTTTGGGGACTCTCTTACTAAAGCACAGCACACTCTAATGGATATTAGCATGCACTAAGGGGCAGATTCTATAAATGGACGTCCGATTGTAGGCAGCAGTAAGCGTCCTACCGCTGACTAGTAGCCAATCGGGATGCATGTTTGTTTGTTTTTTTAAAAAAATCCCTGAGGCAGGCTGCCTACACCGTAGACCAGGGGTGCCCACACTTTTTGGGCTTGCGAGCTACTTTTAAAATGACCATGTCAAAATGATCTACCAACAATAAAATTTAAAAAAAAACACAACGCACACTGTACGCATAGAATTGTTAATTATCATTCCTATTCCGGGGTTTTTTCAAAGAGGTCAAAGCAGATGACTCTATGCACTGTCACCTCAGTAACAACCATACAAAAATAGACAAATACCCACCCCTCCCTTTTTACTAAACCACGATAGCAGTTTTTAGCGCAGGGAGCTGCGCTGAATGCCCAGCGCTGCTTTCGACGCTCATTGGCTCCCTGCGCTAAAAACCGCCATTGCGCTTTAGTAAAAGGGGACCATATTGTAAAATATAGAGAGCAGATATAAATTCAGGCACATTTTGATCACTAAATTTAAAATAAAATCATTTTTCCTACCTTGTCTGGTGATTTCATGAGTCTCTGGTTGCACTTTCTTCTTCTGACTGTGCATCCAATCTTTCTTCCCTTCTTTTAGCCTGTATGCTTCCTCTCCTCCTGACCTCATTCCCCCCCCCCAACATTTTCTTCTTCTCTCCCTGCCCTCTCTTTCTTTCTCTCTTCATGCCCCCTTTCTTTTCTGTTTCTCTTCTTTCCTTCTGTCTCCCTGCCTGCCCTCTTTCTCCCTCCCTGCCTGCCCTCTTTCTCCCTCCCTGCCCTCCCCAAGCCACTGCTGCTGCCATCGGATAAAAGGCCCCCAAAGCCACCCGCCAAGCTCTCCCTGCTTCGGGCCCACCAGCATTCCTCTCCCCGACGTCAATTCTGCCGTCAGAGAGGAAGTTCCACTGGCCAGAACTTCCTCTCCGACGGCAGAATTGACATCGGGGAGAGGAAGACTGATCGGCCCAAGTTCAACCTATTGGGAGAAATGCTGCCGGGTCCTGCCTTTGAGGAAACAGAAAGTAGGCAGGACCTGGCAGCAAGAAGAACAAATCGCAAGCTTCACTGACCTGTCTCCCGCGAACGGGGCTCTAACATGTGCGTGCTGGCTTCCCTTCTCTCCCCCCCCCCCGACATAACTTCCGGTTTCAGAGGGAAGAGAAGGGAAGCCGGTACAAGCACACGTTAGCCCCCGGAGCATAAATTCTCCAAGCTGGTTTTTGTTTGTTTTTTTTTAATGTTGAGCAGCGGAGGCAGCAGCAGAATTCAGGAGCAGGCCAGTCAGGAGGGGAAAAAAGAGAAGGGAAGAAGGAAACCCGCTCTGCGATCGACTGGGGTCGCCTGAGCGAGCGACCTGTCGATCGCGATCGACGTGTTGGGCACCCCTGCTGTAGACGTTTGTCGCGATTGAGGGAGACGCATCAGGACACTTAAGCATGCCTAAGGCTGGGCATGCCCGGAAATGGCCTTGGGTGAGTTTAAGCGGCCCCTAGTGTCTCCCTAGGGCTGCAATGCCTGAAATGTAGGCCAGCAAAATTGCTACTTCAGCATGTCTGCGGTGTTCTTTGCTCACATGTTTAAAGACAATAGACCGTTTTCAGTCCAATTCTTTATATGTGAGGTTGCAAACCATTGGACCCCTGAGAAAGGCGTGTTCACCGAAACGGACCGTGTAGGGTCCGGTTGGATTTTTATCACACTATTTTTTATCATTGTACTTTTTTATTGAATTTTCATGGTTTTATATGTCAGTGTTTAATAAATTATCTCCAGAACATCTGTATCTACAGTTTATGTTTTTGTGTTTATCGGTGGATTGTTTTCACTGTGGATCATTGGGTCTCCCCATTTTTCTTTGTTGTGCTGCCAATATAAGAAAGGCAGTGTTCTTCCTAGGACCTGAATGAACATACCACCCAGCTGATTTTTCTGACCAGCTAAATAACAGAATTTTATATACTGCAGAATACTGCCTTGCCCATACCTAGCTACCCCCATGCCACCCAACTGTCAAAACATTCTGGGAAAGATACTGAAAGGCTCTATTCTTAGTTGACTTCCAGCATAGTCTGACTTGCAGAATATATAATTTGATTTGGAAACTAAAGTATAATTTGGGAGTTTGGTCAGTAGAACTAATATTATGTAGGAAATGACAGGGTGTTTTCAAAATTATGTTGATCACCACTTAATACAGTATATAATTGTCTAGAAACAGGTAGAGTTTCTTTCCTTTACATTTTCCTCTCTCCACCTCTCTAAGATGGCACGCCTGGCCAAATCTGGGTGATCTTATTAACTGATGGGTATATCTTTGGAGGTGCATCATTAGCCCTACTGATAGCTGGCACATCCCTCCCCCTTAACAGCTGTTTTCCCCGCCCTTTCTGGTCTTGGGTTCATTCTCTCTCTAGCAAAAATAGTCTTGATACCTCCCTGTTTTTCAGCATCTAGGCCTCTCAGCTGTGCAAAAAGTTAGTTCTAAATCTAAAACTAAGCCAAGTAGCATTTTTCTTTCATCGCTTTGGAGTATTTGAAAGCATTTAGTAACTTGTGTAGCTCAGGAATTTTTAAAAACTTGAGTCCTCATTGAACTTGTAATTTTACTTTTTCAGTAGGTCTGTTGTCTTATTTTAATTGTTAGAGAATGAATTCTGAAATCCTTTATTTTCCTGTGTGATAGTCCAGGCCTGCAATATTCTTCAGTCATTTCAAGTGCCATCAAAAAGTTCAGATTTAGCACATTACTATCCCAGATCCGAACCACCCTTGGGATCTGTAAGAGATTGTCTTATGCACATGATTGTATCTTTCTTTGATACATTGTAATATTGCTAGGGTTTTTTTTTGTTTGTTTGTTTTTTGGGAAGCATATAAAAAATTGACACATTTTACTAGTAATCTGTATTTATTACAGCTTGAAATTTACCAGCACTTTGTCTCCTGTGAGTGGAATTTCAACTGCTGATGGAAAATGACATCTTTCCAGATACTAGAAAAAAGTAAGTGTTTGAATATAAAGAACCGAAGGGTGAGCTGAATTTCTGCTTGACAAGGCACTATAGATTTAACTACCAAATCCTTGTTTTTAAAGTGAAAGATTAATCTTCTCACCAGTGCTGTGGAGTCGGTAGATATTTCCTTGCAGTCTGACTCCTCAGTTTCTGGTACCCACAACTCCGACTCCTCTGTATTTAATATGCTAATGTATTTCCCACGTTGATTGAAGGAAGGCAACATACACACCATTTAACCACTAGAGCATTAGCTAGGAAGCTAATGATCTACTGTATTGGCAAGTTTAAAGAAAAGGCAAAAAAAATGAAAACAATAAGGTTTTATTTTTTATTTATTATTATTTATCAAGTGGCTATAAAGAAGTAGCATAGCATGCTTAAAAATCAGGAACAGAAACTTTACCAGTTTAAAAATATGAACCACATTCTTTGGTAGAGCTTAACTACATGAACAAAAGCTGGAAAACCTAAAACAATTTATATATTAAACTTGGAATATAGTTGTAGAGTAGAATAGCTGTTAAATGCAATCCAAAACTAGCTCAATGTAGTGTTGTTCTAAGAAACATAATTGCTTCTGCCAGATCCTCTTTCACAGAAGTTCTTAAATCTGACTTGATTATTTTTAGAGCTGAAAATAGTCTTTCAACACTGACTTGGGTGGGTGGCATTGCTGTTACGGTTCTAGCCACATCACTAATAATCTCTGGATAAACAAGGATGGCTTCTTCTACAGTCAGGGCTCCTTTTACAAAGATGCGTTAGGGCCTCCTCTCAAGCAGGCGGTAGTTTTTTGGGTGGCGCGCGCTAAAAGGAGCCCTCCGTTTCGATGAGCGATCATACTTTTCTACTTCTTTTAGTTCTTTATAAAAACTCCTGCTGGAATCTCTTTATTTGGACATTTTCTGGTTGTTTATCTTTCACACATATGCAACGTCGCTTTTACTGAATTAAATATAAGAAAGAAACTGAAAGTTTTATTCATAAATAAGCAATGGTTCAGAAGTTACAGCTATTTTATGCGAAACGTAATTTCCCATGCAACATTTAAAAAATTTGCCCGCGTTTCAGTCTAAATCGGCAAAAAATGCCTGCAAACAATGTGTTAATTATGACTATTGTTTGTGAAATGGGACATTTGAACTTGCTGTATTTTTTTTTATTATAATTTAAATTTATCAGGAGTCGGTACATTTTTATCGACTCCAGATACCCAAAATTATCTCCGACTCCACAGCCCTGCTTCTCACTCTGTCCACCTTCTTTGGCTAATACACACAATAAAAGACTAGACATATTTAGGAAGGAAGCATGGGTGCTGGTGTTGGGGACCTGGCTTGGTGACTCCAGTGTAAAAATGACACAAATACTACAAGGACAGTTGAAGTCAAAGCATTGCTTTACTACGGATGGAAACTACGGCATGCTTCTCTTTGACTGGTCCCTCTGCCTCCCTGGATCTTTACAGAATGCATGTGCATGATGGAACTTAGCACCCTATTTTGGCCATAGCTGCCGCTATACGAAGGGTGAACTTTCCAAGAAAGTTATTTTTACCAGAAGCTGGTAAATGTAGCTTCCCTCTCCTTGTATTTTCAGCCTCTATGAGAGTAATTATATAAAGGGGTGCTAGGTGCTTTTTTTTTTTTTTTAAAGAGTGCAAGTGGGCACAGGCACTATTTATATAAGGGCACACATGACTAAATTCTTTATGTGGCACCTAGAATTTAGGTGTCGATTAATACAGCACTAAGCGCAATTATAACGAGCACACAGTATTGAGTTGCACTTGGTGCTGCTTAAGCAGCCGTAGGTGTCCTAACTTCAGGTGCACCCTGTTTATTCCAGGGTTTTCTTTCTAAATACCTATACCTAAGTTAGGTGCCTAATGGCACCCAAGTCAAAAACAGGTGCCTACTAGTGCTGCCCGATTCAGGAAAAAAAATTTCAATTCGATTCAGCCTATTGAATTGATTTTTTGATTTGATTCAATTTTCCTGCCCAATTGGGTGTTTTTAGAAAACATCCTGGTGGGTTTATTTTATAGCCTCTTCGCCCCCTTTGTCTTCTCCTAACCACACTGGCGCTGTGGTGTAAACAAAATAAACAAAAAAGACTTTTCCTCTCTCTGTTAAATCCTAGCTCACGTGTGTGGTCTAACAAAAGCTCTGGCAGAATACGCTTTTCAAATCTGACATATTGTAATCACAAAACGGAAAATAAAATTATTTTTTCTACCTTTTGTTGTCTGGTCAATATTCAAATCTTGGTCTTAGGCTGTGGTTGTCTTCTGATAACTTGCTTGCAGGGTTTCCTTCTTTTCTTCTTTCCCCATGCTAACCATCCATCTTCTATCTTTGTTCTCTCCTTCCATTTCCCTTCCCTCCCCTAGAAGTCTGGCATCTTTCCAGTTTTCGTCTCCACCTTTTCTCAACTACCCTTTCATCCAGCATCTCTCCCTCCTTCCCTACCACCACCATCTCTCCCTTTCTTTTCCCAACTACCCTCCTATCCAGTATCTCTTTCCCCCCCTCCACACCATCCCTTGTGTCCAACTTCTCTTCCTTTCTGTTCCTTCCGTCCCTAAATCCACCATCTCTCTCCCACTCCTTTGTTTTTAGACACATTATTTCTTCCCCCCCAAAGTATGGCATATGCACGTATCTTTGAACCCCCCTTCCCTCCCTCTGTGTACTTCTGCACCCCCCCTGAAGGCCTACATCCCACCCCTGAAGGCCGTTCCCCCACCAAAGGACTGTACCTCCCCCCCTGAAGGCCTGCACCCCCCCATGAGGGCCAGTCTCCTCCCCCAAAGGACTGTACCTCCCCCCTGAAGGCCTGTATGTTCCCCTCTGGTCTCCCGCGCCTACCTTTACCTGATTGCAGCCTGCAGAAAGGTTTGCGGGTACTTTAGCAATCCTTGCAGGTTACCATAGACCTCAGGTACTGTCATCCTTCTGCCACTGTCCTGACATCGGAGGCAGGATCGCGGCAGAGGAACAACAGCTCCAGAGGCCTGTGGCAACCTGCAAGGATCGCTAAAGTACCCGCGATCTTTTCTGCAGGCTTCTCTCTGCCGCAATCGAGTAAAGGGAGGCGTAAGTAAGTAGATGCGGCCGCTATACTTATCGCGGCAAGGGATCTCCCTGCCGCAATAAGTCTAACGGCCACGGCCGCCTGTCTGATTGCCGGCAGGAGTGTGCCCAACCACTCCTGCCGGAAGATGACCCTCCCAACACTACTGATCGCCAGCAGGAGGGTGCCCAATCCTTCCTGCCGGAAGATGCCCCCCTGACACTACCGATAGCCGGCAGGAGGGTGCCCCCGCGCTAACACCCCTCCCCGCGCTAACAACCACCGATGACCACCCCTAACCTTCCCCCCAACTAACCTCCCCCCCCAAAACTAACCTCTAATTGTTGGCCGGCCGGCCGGGTCTTGCTACTGTCCAGCCGGCAGGCCCGCCTCGCCTAGAAGCCTGGACCAATCAGGCCTTAGGCATAGCGGATTCACCCATCCTCAGTAAGCCTAAGGCCTGATTGGCCCTGGCGCCTAAGAGCTTTGAGAAAACATTTCCAAAACAGACTTTTATAAGTACAAGTTTGCAGAAACCCTTAAAACCAGTGATACTCTTTGCCAGAAATGCCAATATCATCCAAGCAATTAAGTAGTATATTATAACAAAATAACACTTGTATACCGCAATATCTTTCAGTTCTATGTGGTTAACAGACTAAGAAAACTGAACATTTAGGCCCGGGTTGCTAATCGATGCTGGAGGGGCCCATCGTTGTTTGGAAAAAACAATGTTGATGCCCTCCTTCATCAGGCCCCCCTGACCATTTCGGGCCCTAGGCACTTGCCTACTTGGCCTATTGGTTAATCCTGCCCTGGGTGGCACTGTAATTTAAGATAAGTTTTATCATCTTTTGTCTTGAGAAGAATGATTTATACATTAAAAAGAAATAATTACTCAAAATAGAAAGGAAGAATTAGACATTATAGCGATGGGTTCAATGAGGATTGCAGTCCAACCATGTTAGGTTACACGATTGGCAGTCTGAAGACCCTAAAAGATGCTATATTATTACACAGTTACATTATTCCAATAGTTGTATTTAAAGGTATACAATATATAGTATTTTGATATTGAGTAACCATTGTCCAGTAAGTGTAGATACCATAAACTGTCCTAGACAAACTACTGGACATGTGGTAGGTAAAACATGGGTATTCTCAGGTGTGGCGTGCCACATTTACCCTTAAATTTCTGTCAGAAATTGATTTTATTTTCATTTTAAAGTATTAGTTTTTCTTAGATTTTTTTTTTTTGTTTGCTTGAGAGTTCGGGTTAATTGAGTTTGGGTTAATTGAATTCCGGTTAATAAACAATCTACATCTTTTCTTTCTCACAGCATCAGTTCACACAGTGCTTACACCTTCCCCTATTCGTGGACATGGAGATGGAATGGAAACAGAGATTTCTCCTAAGTCTTTGGAGGTAGTCCCTGTAAATCATACCAAAGCCCATCTGAGTCCTCAAAGAAAAAAAGTGCCTGCTCCATCTCTAAGTCCTGGAGTCCTTCAGCTTGGAAAAGTACACGATGATAAGGCAGTTGAGATTGAGGCTGTACGTATTGTGGTTCCCAAAGCTGCTATAAGTCATGTCATTCCTGCCAAAAATGTGAAGGTAATTGAGTTAATTGGACGCTCAAAAGGAGAAGCCCTAAGCAATAAAGAGGTATTGAGTGATCCCAAGAAGGAGCTGGCAGAGCTGAAAAATGCAGTTGGAAAACTGAAAAATTCAGAAAAGAAGTTGCTGCAGGATAAAGAAGGCCTTTGCAACCAACTCAGAGTACAGACAGAGGTAAGATATTTGACTATTGTAGGCCAGCAATGCTACTTCATGCAGCTGTTTGCTCATTTAGTTTCTCAGCACCAGATACAGAATGTCTTTGTACATAGTAAAGCTAAGGAATTCAATAAAGTATAAGGAATATTCTAATCTCCCTTTCTATGAAGCCACGTTAGGTTTTTTTAATCGTCGGTCGCAGTGGTAAAAGCTCTGACACTCATAGAATTCCTGTGAGCGTCAAAGCTAATATCGCCGTGGCCGGTGATAAAAAAAAAATCCTTATGCAGCTTCATAAAAGGGTAAATACATTCACAGTCTAGTTAGAATTACTTGACCTACTTACCCCTATACTGGAATTACTTTTGTAAATCAAATTCCTCTCTTCATTTAGCTAAAACGTATACACTTGTCTATTCCACATCACTCAGTGTAAACTCGAGTCCTGTTTTTTCAGCCAGGGTAGCTACCACTTAAAACTAAGTGTTGGCTCCCACCTCCAGACTTTTTCCTTTTCATCCTGCTAGACCAGTCTAGATGAGCGGGTTATGCCACTCCTACCAGTAAATGTAGACAGAGTTCTAGTGCAACAGTCATGAATCTTGAACCAGTGGGGTATTCGCCTAATTGCAAATTGTGTAGAAGGCATCATGTTAGTTTTTTTTGGCTCTGCCTCCTGTATTTCTAGGTTGTGCTGCAGCTCCTCAGTTTACCTCCTACACACAAACTGAAGGTGTTTGTCTGATCTGCTCTGATTTTGGTTTATTATTTCCAGGGTTTTTATCCTGAAATTGGGGCTTCTATGTGTTTCACAGGTCAAGCAGCTCTGCCAGAGAGAAGACAGAGACTGTCCTGTCAGAAGCCTGCAACTGGAAGATAACCCTTTCACAGGAAACCTACCTAGCCAGCCTGCCCAAACATTTTTGGAAGACTTGAGGACTGTTCCCCTAATAGCAAGGCTCACTCCTGGTTATTACTGAAGCTTGAGTGCAGGCTATGTGGTCCTGTGTCAGTCCTGAGGACTATCAGGTGCTGGCTGCATTTGTGCTCCCCCCAAAAACACAAAACAAAAAAAGACTTGTGAGGAACTATGGGGGCTGGGGTCTCAATCCATTTGATGGTCTGACTGGAAGTCTGAAGAAACAAGCATTTTGGATCTTCATCCATGCTTGTCTGAGGCAGTAATCTCCACATTTCAGCTGCTGGTTAAGCTGAAGCAGGCACAGCACCAATTGAACTGTGAGTACAGTCCATTGAGGTCTATGAGAGACATCAGGGGGGATCCTTTAATTGTATTTTTGAAGGTTTCTGGGTTAGGATTTGAGTCCCTTACTTCCAAAAACCCCTTTTCTGGAGCCTGTCTTGTATCTACTTTGTCCATCATCAACTTCCACCTCTACCTTTCTAATTCTGGTCTAAAAATCAATTTGGTTAGGGTTCATCTCAGTGCATATCATTCCCACATGGACAACAAAGCTCTTTCTGTACACACCTTCATAGCTCATTTCATGAAAGGCCTATTCCACATAAAATCACCTTCCAAGCCTCCACCTATGGCTTGGGATCTTAACATGGTTCTCTCTGCTCTGCACAGCATCGGACTGGAGGAGCAGCAAGAATAGCTAAGGGAGAGGAAGAGGAGCAGGAGAAAGCTGTTTAAAAGCAGTTAAAGTAAAGAAAAGAGCCGAGGAGGAAGAGCAGGAGGCTAGGGGCAGGGCGAGAGTAAGCTCCGCCCACCCCCACCGCATCAGAAGAGTCAGCGTCCGAACTCCCCTACAAAAGGGGAGGAGTCAAAGACACACGCGGTGCACAGCATCGGACAGGAGGAGCAGCAAGAATAGCTAAGGGAGAGGAAGAGGAGCAGGAGAAAGCTGTTTAAAAGCAGTTAAAGTAAAGAAAAGAGCCGAGGAGGAAGAGCAGGAGGCTAGGGGCAGGGCGAGAGTAAGCTCCGCCCACCCCCACCGCGTCGGAAGAGTCAGCGTCCGAACTCCCCTACAAAAGGGGAGGAGCTAACGGCGCGCGGCCGTTCGGCACGCCTTAGCGAGAGCGCCTTAAGAAGGGCCAAGTCACTACACCCAGGAGCACAGGGAAGGACTGAAAGGTAAGGAAGCGGCAAGTACAGAAACACAGAAGGTAAGGAAGAAGCAAGCGCAGAAAGAACCAGCACACACAAGAAGCAGTAAAGTAAGGAAGAGCAAAGACAGCACACATAAGAAGGCAGCAAGGCAAGAAGCAGGCACAGAAGAAATAAACACACAAGCAAAAGCAAGGAAAGGTAGAGCGTAGGCAGCACACACAAGAAGAAGATAGCAAGGCAAGAAACAGGCACAGAAAGAGCACATAATCTTAACTGTTATCTTAAAAGTAGGAACGACGATGGAAGCAGAGGGAAACCAGAAGATGAGCTTTCCAGTGTTCTGCACAGACTGTCATATGTATGACTACCTCCCCTCGGGGAGACAGTCTTATGTATGCAGTCGGTGTCAGGATCTGAAAAGCTTGAAGAAAGAAGTCAAGCGACTTGAGGACAAGATACTGGAGCTAGAAGGACTTTACACCACAGAGGACCCTATCAAGGCATTTGAAGACTTCAGGAGTGAGAGACACATTGAGAAGGAAGTCAGGGAGCTCGAGGAATTCATTGAGGAAGCATACAGGAGGAGGGTGGCAGAGAACGAACTCCAGATGAAGGATGAAGTTACACCAATATGGAAGGGGGAGCAAGAAGCAGATGACCTCAAAGAAGACAGCCACGGAGGAATACCACAAGAGGGGGAGAAATTGGCTAGTCGATGCCCAGAAGAGAGAGAGAAGCACACCGAGGACATTGACTTGAGACCGAAGCGAAAACTGAAGAAGGGAAAGTCAGCGATCCTAGTGGGAGACTCGATCCTGAGGCATGTGGACAGCCACATAGCAGGAGGGAGAGAGGATCGACTGGTGACCTGCCTCCCAGGAGCGAGAACCAAGGACATCGTGGCCAAAATTGGGATGATCCTGGATGGAGCAGAGATGGAAGAGACCGCAGTAATGATCCACATCGGGACGAATGTTGTCAGCAGGAGAGACTACAGAAGAGGCACGCTGATAGAACAGTTCAAGATTCTGGGAAGGAAGCTGAAGATGAGGACCCAGAAGATAGCATTCTCAGAGATCCTACCGGTACCGAGGGCAGATGTGAAAAGGCAGGAGGAACTACAATCAATAAATGCGTGGATGAGAAAATGGTGTGAGGAAGAAGGTTTCCACTTCGTGAGGAACTGGACAACGTTCTGGGGCAAGAACAAGCTCTACAGGAGAGATGGACTGCACCTGAGCGCAGCGGGAACAAGACTTCTAGCAAGCAACGTCATGAGAGGAATAGAACAGGCTTTAAACTAAAAGGAAGGGGAAAGCCGACAGTCGACCTAGTGTCGACGATTCGGAAGAAGGTATCCCATGAAGATACTAAGGGGAAAAAAGGTTGGGAAGAAGCAAGGGACAAATTACAGGAGTCGACTAACCCAGAAGAGGAGGTTAGAAAGAGTGCAGCAAAAGAGAAGACACCAAAGATCGAAGCACAGGGAAAGGTAGTGAAGACAACAAAATGCCAGGACCTAAATTGCATATATACTAATGCAAAGAGCCTAAGCAACAAAATGGGGGAACTAGAGGCTTTGGCCAATGCAGAGGACATAGACATCATTGGAATCTCTGAAACATGGTGGAATGAGGAAAGCAAATGGGATACAGCACTGCCGGGGTACAAGCTCTATCGCCAGGACAGGTCAGGACAGAAAGGAGGTGGAATAGCCCTATACATAAAAGAAAGCATACAATCGACAAGAATGGACACAGTGGAGATGACCAACAAGCTGGAATCGCTATGGGTTAAAATACCGGATAGGAAAGGACATGAAATAAAGATGGGCCTATACTATCGTCCACCCGGGCAAACCGGAGATATCGACAGAGAAATGGAAACCGAGATGAAGCAAGAATGAAAAAGTGGTTACACAGTTATTATGGGAGACTTCAACTACCCCGGGATAGACTGGAAACTTGGAAGCTCCAGATGCGCTAGAGAGACAGAATTTCTGGAGGCTACACAAGATTGCTTCATGGAGCAGCTTGTTAGAGAACCGACGAGAGGAAATGCCACTCTGGATCTAATCCTAAATGGGTTAATGGGCCCTGCAAAGGAAGTGGAAGTAGTGGGACCGTTGGGAAACAGCGATCATAATATGATCAAGTTCAAAGTTGAAGTAGGAATACCGAAAGGAAAGAGAACCATAGCAACAACTTTCAACTTCAGGAAAGGAAACTATGAAGCAATGAGGGAAATGGTAAGGAAGAAACTTAGGAACACTTCCAAGAAATGGCAAACGGTAGAACATGCCTGGCTTTTTTTCAGGAACACGGTGAGCGAGGCGCAAAATTTGTACATACCCAGATTCAGAAAGGGGAGCAAAAAGAGTCGAACAAAAGACCCGGTATGGCTGACTAAAATAGTGAAGGAAGCGATAGGCAATAAGAAAAATTCATTCAGGAAATGGAAAAAGGACAAAACTGAGGGGAATTGGAAGGAGCACAGGAAGTATCAAAAAGAATGTCACCGAGTGGTTCGAAAAGCCAAAAGAGAGTATGAAGAGAGGCTAGCCAGGGAGGCACGAAGTTTCAAACCATTCTTCAGATATGTTAAAGGGAAACAGCCAGCTAGGGAGGAGGTGGGACCGCTGGATGATGGAGACAGGAAGGGGGCAGTGAAGGAGGAGAAAGAAGTCGCAGAAAGACTTAACATGTTCTTTTCGTCTGTATCTACGAACGAAGACACAACCAACATACCGGAACCTGAGCAATTCTTCAATGGAAATCAATCAGAAAAATTAACATCCATGGAAGTGAGCCTTGAAGATGTGCGCAGGCAGATAGAAAAACTAAAAACTGACAAATCCCCTGGTTCAGACGGAATCCATCCAAGGGTTCTGAAGGAATTAAAGGAGGAGATAGCGGAACTACTGCAGCAAGTTTGCAACCTATCCCTGAAAACAGGTGTGATACCAGAGGATTGGAAGATAGCCAACGCCACGCCCATCTTCAAAAAGGGATCAAGAGGTGACCCGGGAAACTACAGACCGGTGAGTCTGACCTCGGTTCCGGGGAAAATGGCAGAAGCGCTGATAAAAGAAAACATCGATGAACATTTGGAAAGAAACGAACTTCTGATACCAAGCCAACATGGTTTCTGCAGGGGGAGATCGTGCTTAACTAACTTATTGCACTTCTTCGAAGGAATCTACAAACGGACGGACAAAGGAGACCCCATAGACATCGTATACCTAGATTTCCAAAAAGCCTTTGACAAGGTGCCTCACGAGCGTCTACTCCGGAAACTGAAGAACCATGGGGTGGACGGAGATGTGCATAGATGGATCAGAAACTGGTTGGCGGGTAGGAAACAGAGGGTAGGGGTGAAGGGCCACTACTCGGACTGGAAGAGGGTCACAAGTGGTGTTCCGCAGGGCTCGGTGCTCGAGCCACTACTATTTAATATATTCATAAATGATCTAGAAATAGGGACGACGTGTGAGATAATAAAATTTGCAGACGACACCAAACTATTCAGTGGAGCTCGGACTAAAAAGGACTGCGAAGAATTGCAAAGGGACCTGAATAAACTAGGGGAATGGGCGACGAGATGGCAGATGAAGTTCAACGTTGAGAAATGTAAAGTACTGCATGTGGGAAGCAGAAACCTGAGGTACAACTATACGATGGGAGGGATGTTATTGAATGAAAGTACCCAGGAAAGGGACTTAGGGGTAATGGTGGACATGACAATGAAGCCGACGGCACAGTGCGCAGCGGCCGCTAAGAAAGCAAATAGAATGCTAGGTATAATCAAGAAGGGTATCACAACCAGGACGAAAGAAGTTATCCTGCCGTTGTATCGGGCGATGGTGCGCCCGCATCTGGAATACTGCGTCCAATATTGGTCGCCGTACCTTAAGAAGGATATGGCGATATTCGAGAGGGTTCAGAGGAGAGCGACACGTCTGATAAAAGGGATGGAAAACCTTCCATATGCTGAGAGATTGGAGAAATTGGGTCTCTTTTCCCTGGAGAAGAGGAGACTTAGAGGGGATATGATAGAGACTTATAAGATCATGAAGGGCATAGAGAGAGTAGAGAGGGACAGATTCTTCACACTTTCAAAAAATAAAAGAACAAGAGGGCATCTGGAAAAGTTGAAAGGGGACAGATTCAAAACAAATGCTAGGAAGTTCTTCTTTACCCAACGTGTGGTGGACACCTGGAATGCGCTTCCAGAGAATGTAATAGGGCAGAGTACGGTACTGGGATTTAAGAAAGGATTGGACAGTTTCCTGCTGGAAAAGAAGATAGAAGGGTATAAATAGAGGATTTCTGCACAGGTCCTGGACCTGTTGGGCCACCACGTGAGCGGACTGCTGGGCATGATGGACCTCAGGTCTGACCCAGCAGAGGCATTGCTTATGTTCTTATGAAATCTCCTTTTGAGCCACTTACATCTTGCTTAGAGAATGACATGGTGGCAGTTACCTGTGGCTAGCCATGGGTAACCCGCCGAAACGGTGGGGGGGAAAAAAGTGCTCACTGCGGGCACGGGGACAAGGCCATCCACCGTCCCATGGAGCGGTGAATGGCCTTGTCACCGCAGTTAAGGGAGGGAAGGCGTGTGGTCACCGATTGCGCGCGGCCCCCTCCCTCCGGCCAAATCTATCTCCCTCCCTCCCTCCCCCTTACCTTCACGGTGCGTTAGTAAAGAAACTTACTGAAGCCGGCGAAGCCTGCCTGCCTGCAACTTCCAGTTGCGTTAGAGGAGAAGCTTCCGCCTACACCCACGCGACTGTAGGCAGGCAGGCTTCACCGGCTTCAGTAAGTTTCTTTACTAAAGCGCTGTGAAGGTAAGGGGGAGGGAGGGAGTGGCTCAGGCCACTGAAAGGCTTTGAGGTGGCGAGAGGGAAGGGTGGATGGTGTGGGGATGGAGCGGTGAAGGAGACGATGGTCAGGGACAGGGCAGTGACACTGACAGATTTTTTTCCCCATGTCATTCTCTAATCTTGCTTTCTCAAACTGGTCGCTTGGAAAACCATTTTCCTTATAGCCCTCACATTTGCATGCTTCATGAGTGAATTTCAAGCTATTGTATCAGATCCTCCCTATACAAGGTTGTATCTAAACAGGGTAGTCTTTAGAACATTTCCAAAATTCCTCCTAAAGTAGTCTCAGAATTCCACCTCAACCAATCCATCATTTTGCTTGTTTTCTTTCCAAAGCCACACTCCCATCTTGGAGAAGAAGTTCTTCACACTTTGGACTGCAAGCATGCTCTAGCATACTACCTGGACCAGACTAAACCACATAGAGGGTCCATCCAGCACTTTGTTGTCTTTGATCCTAATCGCGTAGGAGTTGCTGTTTCCAGAAGAACCATCTCCACTTGGCTTTGCATATACTCAGGCTGGGCTGATGCTACAATGCCATGTAACAGCCCACAGTACAGTATACAAGCTATGGCTGCCTTGGTAGCTTATTTTCAATCTGCACCTATTGAAGAAATCTGCAAAGCGGCTACTTAGTCCTCAGTCCATAAGTTTACTTCTCATTACTGTTTAGAACACAACTCCAGAAGAGATGGTCAGTTTGGGCAAGCAGTATCTTTTCTCTATTTAAAGCCAACTTTCCCTCCAGCCCTGTAGGGTTTCGCCAGGCTCATGTATATTCAAGGTTAAACCTCTTCCAGATACATGTCCTGGCAACTTGGGTACCCACATGTGAGAATATTATGCCTGCTTGTCTTCATAGAAAGCATAGATAATACCTGTAGCAAGTGTTCTCTGAGGGCAGCAGGCATATATTCTCACAACCCGCCCATTTCCCCTAGTTGACTTCTTAGCTTTATTACTGAACTGATGGTCCTATGAGCCAACAGGCAAGAAGGCATCGGCTTGCAAGTGGCATAGGTACTGCCTAAAGATTTAAAGTGACAGTGCACTTGGCAGTGTCCATACTGGGTTTCATGGATGACGTCGCCCACATGTGAGAATATATGCCTGCTGTCCTCGGAGAACACCTGCTACAGGTAAGTACTATCTTTGCTTTAGAGGACAAGATAAAGACCAAGCTCTGATCTTATCAGTACACATTCATATGCTAAGATATGAATAATACAAATCTTGAGAAATTGGTAGCGAGATAAAAATATCATCTACATATGAAAACAGAAATTCTCCTTCCCTAAGAGCCAACAAGCCTAAAGAGCTCATACAGATGCTAAATAAATGAGTTTAGATTGGACAGCTCTGAGAAACTCCGCAAGGCAGCTGCAATGAAGAAGATAATTTATCATTCTTAATTACCAGTAATTGATAACGCATATTTCTCAGAAAATCATTAAACCGTTGAAATATATTGTTAGTGACTCCTAATTCAGCCAGTTTGTGCATCAAAATATCATGATCCAAGTTTCATAAAATTTGATATTCCGCTTATCCAATTTCTAAGCGGTATACAGATAAAATATACCATGTTAAAGCTGCTGAGATGTCCAATTGCAAAAGCTTTATCTGGCCTCCCCTTCTGAGAACTTTCTTAACTTCAGATGTTTAATCTATCAATAATAACTCTGTACTGTGGGACCACCTGAATCTTCTGGATATTAATGTAAACTTTTGCTGACTTCTGAAAAAAAGCCAGACAGTTAACAATCATAACCTCCTGGACCTTGAGTATACCTCAGTCCTGACAAGGTCCAGCTAAATCTGTGGACACAAAGTATGTGCAAAGTTTGCTAGCAGCTGAACTTTGAACTACTTGCAGATTATAATAGAGAATGAAATAAAGGGACAGTGAAGTATTAACATTCCCCATGAATGCATTTGTGTGGTCTGACACCTGAAATGCGCTTCCTGAGGGTGTGATAGGACAGAGTACGCTACTGGGTTTCAAGAAGGGATTGGATGATTTCCTGAAGGAAAAGAGGACAGAAGGATATAGATAGACGATTACTATGCAGGTCCTGGACCCGATGGGCCGCCGCGTGAGTGGACTGCTGGGCGTGATGGACCTCTGGTCTGACCCAGCAGAGGCACTGCTTATGTTCTTATGTCTGCATGTGTGTATCTCTGTTCTGTGCTGGGGTTTTTTGTATGCATGTGTGTGTATGCTGGGCATGTGCTGTCTGAAGGAGGAAGTTGGAGTTGGGGGCGCTTGTGGAATGGCTGGTTTGAGATAGGGATAGTTTTAGACCATATAAGAGTAGTCTTGGGGAGGGGGGGGCAGTTTGTGGAGTAGTGAAGCATTAGTAGGTATAGATTTTGGAGTTGTGAGTAATTTGTGGGGTGTTGTCAGTTGCAGTAAGTGTAGTTTTTGAGCGTGCGGTATTTTTTAATTTTTTTTTTAGGTGACTGTCTTTGAAGTTTCCAAAACAAGAGGGAGAGCGTTACAATTGGTACAAAATGGCACAGCTAGGTTAGTAATGGGAGTTGACAGGATGGCACATATTAATAATAATTTATTCTTGTATACTGCCAAAGCCATAATAATTCGAGGCGGTTTACAATGAGATGTACTGGACAATCGGTGAAAAAAATATATAATACAAATCAGAAATACATACAAGATGAAAGGATAAAAGATTAAAAACAGTGATAATACACGTCCAGGGTGGGTGGGGGTTGGGATGATATTTTTTAATTTAGAGTGCAATTTTTGGATATGTAGACAGGGAGGGGTGATATGTATTTGTCATAGAATATAATTTTGACAGATTTTAAGTGCTGTTAAAGTATAAAATGTCTGTAAAATATGTTGCACTTATTTTTGGCTTTAAAATGAATAAAGATATATATATATAAAAAATAAAAACAGTGAATCAGGTTACAAATTGATCAAACAACTATGTTTTTACTAATTTTCTAAAAATAAAATAAGATAGAGCACGCATAATAATATTACCCAACCAGTCATTCAATTTGCCTGCCCGAAATGCATGAGTTCTTTCCAGAAATCTTTTAAAACGACAAGCATTTACTGTTGGGTAAGCAAACATATGGATTCTGCTTGTAGGCCTGTTAAAACGGTCTAGAAAAAAATGAGAGACCAGTACTCAGGAGCCATACCAAATATTGATTTAAAACAGATACAGAAAAATTTAAACAAAACTCTTGCCTCCATCGGTAACCAATGTAGTTTTTGATAATAGGGAGTAATCTGATCGGCTGATTTTTGGTTTGAAAAAATGGGAACTGCTGAATTTTGAATAACTTGAAGCCTTTTCAGTGTTTTCTTATATGTACCCAAATAAATAATGTTGCAATAGTCGAGCACACTTAAGATGGAAGACTGAATTAGCAGATGAAATGATGCTACATCAAAATATTTTTTAATGGTTCAGAGTTTCCATAAGACCGAGAAACATTTTCTGACTAGCAAATCCATATGTTCTTCTAAAGTGAGATGCCGGTCCATTGTCACTCTCAAAATTTTTATAGAATCGTCTATAGGAAAATCCTAACCATTTAAAGGTATCAGCATATCTTTAATTTTGTCATTAGGGCTCGCCAGAAAGAATTTGGTTTTTTCAGAGTTAAGTTTCAATTGTATTTCAGGTGCAACATAAAGTTGTTTCTGTGGTCTATCAGACTATTTACCTTCAAGCGCCATGGTACTTTCGACAAGTTGTGGCACTTTATAAGCCTAATAGATCTTTATGATCTGAAAATCAAAAGCTATTCCAATAGCACAGGGAAATTATGCAGACACTAAAGCAATGACTTTCTGTATTGCTGGCGATAAAATGTTGAATGCTCTGGTGGACCAATTGCAATTGTGTGTAACTGGATTCAGTTTAAGAAACGGTCAAAAACTCATTTGTTTGTTACTGCATTTTTGTGATTTATTAGTCGGCATTGGAAAAAAAAAGAGTCTGCTCAACCATGTTTGCTCTTATATTCTTGTGATTTATTAGTTCCAATCCTTAGTCTTGTATACCGAGTTATCCCGTTTATGGGGCTCGATCCGGTTCAAAAAAGTTAACTAAAAGGACAAGGAGAGTGAGTAATTGGACAAAGAAGACATCAATTGCAATCCCTTATTTATCAGTTAAGAATTTCTGAAATAGATAAGTTTTTAAAGTTTTCTGAAAGAATATCAGAGAAGGAAGAAGTCTAATTTCTGTAGGAAGATCATTCCAAATTTGTACAAGGGATAATGCCAAAGAATGATAAATCCTACCTAAGGCTTTGATTCCCCTAATAGAAGGGAAGGCTAATTTAAATTTGTGAATTCCCCTAGAACATAAAGGCTGTTGGGAGTTAAAAGCAAAAGTACCGTATTTTTCGCTCCATAAGATGCACCCCAGATTTAGAGAAGGAAAACAAGAAAAACCCCATTCTGAACCAAATTGTATTATAATATATACCCAGCACCTTTAAATTCTGTTCCAGCTCCCCCTGCCCCCCCCCAATCAATCATTCATCACTTTTACATACCCCCAGCACCTTTAAATTCTGTCCCAGCCCCCCCTGCCCCCCAATCAATCATTCATCACTTTTACATACCCCCAGCACCTTTAAATTCCATCCCAGCCCCCCAATTAATCATTCATCACTTTTACATACCCTCAGCACCTTTAAATTCTGTCCCCGCCCCCCAATCAATCATTCATCACTTTTACATACCCCCAGCACCTTTAAATTCTGTCCCAGCCCCCCCTGCCCCCCAATCAATCATTCATCACTTTTACATACCCCCAGCACCTTTAAATTCCGTCCCAGCCCCCTGGCAGTACCTTTAAATTGTGGAGATTGGATGGCTGCCTGCTGCTTGTCGGGGCCCGCAGCGCACAAGCGTGCTAAAGCCTGGGCCCGCAACACCTAGTTGTGCCGGTCGCTGGTGTTTCACTGGACTGCTGCCTGCTGTTTACTGGCACGTCGGAGCCAGTGGCGCACAAGCATGCTGCTGCGTGGGCATGCGCCACTTCTGAATGGCTGCCTCAGTTCTTGTGAGGAGCTAGCGCTTGTGCGCCGCTGGCCCCGACGTGCCGGTAAACAGCAGGCCGGAGTCCAGTGAAGCACCAGCCACCAGCACAATTAGGACATTTCGCAGGCCCAGGCATTAGCATGCTTGTATGCCGCGGGCCCCGACAAGCAGCAGGCAGCCGTCCACCGACCTCCAAAATTTAAAGGCACCGCTATGGGGGTGATGGTATATTCGCTTCATAAGATGCACCCTTATTTCCACCCACTTTTGGGGGGGAGAAAAGTGTGTCTTATGGAGCAAAAAATACAGTAATCAATGGAAAAAAAATCCCATATAGGATTTTAAATTTTTATTTATTTATTTCGATTTCTATCTCGTTCTCCCAGAAGCTCAGAACGGGTTACAAGTAGACATTCACAATCGTTTGAAAACAGACTAGTCATGACAACAAATAGGTTACAGTAGACAATAACAGAGCTTATTCTAGAGACCAGACTGGTCATAGCAAAGAGTACTAGGAGAAGTACATTGAGGAGACAGTTTTTAATGGCCCAATATAATACTGGCACATTTGAATTGGACTTTCCAATAGACCAGAAACCAATGCAAGGCTTTCAACAGTGGAGTAACATGATCATTAGTTGACATTAGCAGAGAAAAAATTGTTTAATTATGTAGATTTTATGATATGGTTTGTTTTGATTTTACGTATGTTTTAATTGATGCAAAATGTTTAGTCTTTTTGTAATCTTTATACAAAAAGTTTTAAATAAAATAAATAAATAGTTGCAGGGGATCATTTCTGGTTACTATTCCAAGCTGAGGCCGTTTGGAAGAGTAAGGAATTGTACCTTTTTAAAATTTCTTGCCTGTCCTCTTAACTGCTATATATCGCTCTTCAATTCTTTTCCCATAGAAATGCGTTAGGATATATTTGGGGGCTCATTTCTCTGGAACCTATGGCCCATTTACTGTTTTCTCATGTTCCAAGTTTCATCCCTTTCTGTTGTAGAAGCTAGAAGTCCTCCTGTAGAAAGAGCTTGCAATATATGTCTGGAATTCCCAATGCAATTTGGCCTATTTTTGAACTTGCCTTTTTACTAGTTTTTCCCTCAAGCTAAGTTTTATTCCATTCCGTTAAATTTTCAGTTATTTTACTGATAAACTGACATTCTTTCCATTTGGTTGGAAAAGCTAGACATTAACACAATAGGATGAAACCTGACATGGAAAAAAAAACCATAGCTTGCTTGTTTATTTATTTGTTTGTTTATTTATTTATTTAGGTGAACCGTGAGCTGAAGAAGCTGTTAGTTGCATCCATGGGCAATGATCTGCAGTACCACTTTGAGCGCATGGCTAGAGAGAAAAACCAGCTGATTCTTGAGAATGAAGTTCTGGGCCGGAACATGGCTCAGCTGTCGGAACAGCTGGAACGGATGTCTATACAGTGTGACGTATGGCGCAGCAAATTCCTAGCAAGCAGGTCAGTACAGAGCATTGCCTGCAGGGAAAAAAATGGCTCCTTACACCAACAATGCTATTAAGTTACTGTCTTTGAGCCTTGTAGTCATGAAAGGCGTCATCTGCTTTAAATTAAATCAAATTGGTTATGTATTCAATGGTATTTATTTCTAATTTAAATCTTGCTCTTCCAAAGTTGCTAATTTCTTATCTATGCCAGATCAGTTGGAGCAGGTGTGTGGGCTAATGCAGAAACAGGTCACTTCCAGGAAAGCTGTGGGACAATATTTCCAACAGAGCATAGAATGAGTAGAGGGGATGCTGTAGGCAACCATCCTTTGGAGCCGATTCTCCCTCCCTCCTTTGGAACAAGCTTAGCTTGGGTCTGTTCCCAGATCGGTAGGCCCAGTACCAGGTGGTGCTCAGTGACTTTTCATTCTTAATGGATCCAGCCACTTGAGCTACTAATAATACAGCTTCTTCCTAAATTGCCTGTCATTCTTATATATAGTGCTGTGTCAAATTTGGACTTGGTCAGGGAGTCTGAAGCGATTACACTCTTCCTCTGACTCCCTCCACTTGTTTCCAGTATGTCTGCATAAAAGGGGGAGTGATTTCTGCAACAACTCATGGCAGTTCAGCACGCAAGCTGGTACATGTGGCATGGCTTGGAAGCATGTAGGCATATCATACAAATTATGATTTTCAAATGGCAACATTTGGACATCTTATACTGCAGTTTGCCCAAATAACAAGGGTATTTGTTGGAAGCATGTTTTAGGTGGGACTAGTAAGGCCCCAAATTCTCACCTAGTCAAAAGCAAAACTGGAGGGGTGGTCCAGACTGATCTAGGGCCCATGCAGTGCACGTGGAATAAGACCTGATCAGCACTCGCATTGGTGGGATAAGCCCCCCAAACCATTACAAATTTTAAATGCCACCATTTATCATTTTAAATATTCTATTTTGGATAAGTAAGCAACAAAGGTTAATAGGGAGTTCTTAACTTTTGTTTTTTTTCTTTTTTACCAAAAAGTAACTAAGGATAAGAAACACTTTGGCACAGCAAAACCAAACTAACTGTTTCCACAGTAGTTGAGTTGATCCAGATACTCTTGGATTAATTGTTTCAAGCTGAAATATGTGACATATGTTGCGTAGATCAGTGAAAAAGATGTTATGGCAGTATCTAATCATGGTTTTTTTAAATGAATGGTTGAATGGTATATAGTAAGTACCTTGGACTGACATTTTTTATTATCTTTTAATCTTCATTTATATATGGGTAATACTATAAAAGCAATCAAAAAAATTGTTAAATCTAGGGGGGAAATAGATCATAATCTCTTTTGGAATAAAATTTGCCTCTCTAGATTTTTCAGGGACTAGTTTGTCTGAAATGTTCAATCTTTGGGATCATACTATTAAAAAAAATACTAATGATAATATAGCTCCTGTTAAGACCAGAATAATAAGATCCACTAACCCCCCTCTTTTACGAAACTACGATAGCAGTTTTGCTTGATTTGTATTATCCTTCTGCTAGAGTCTCTCTAAATTTACTGCAATGTTGTTTTTCCTCTCTCATCAGTATACCAAGAGTTAGATTTACCCTCTCTTCTATTAAACTGCGCTAGCAGTTTGTAGTGCCGAGAGCCACGCTGAATGGCCTGCGCTGCTCCCGATGCTCATAGGAACTCTATGAGCGTCGAGAGCAGCACAGGCCGTTCAGTGCGGCTCTCGGCACTACAAACTGCTAGCGCAGTTTAATAGAAGAGAGGGTAAATCTAACTCTTGGTATACTGATGAGAGAGGAAAAACAACATTGCAGTAAATTTAGAGAGACTCTAGCAGAAGGATAATACAAATCAAGCAAAAATAACATTTTTATGAGCTCCTTGCAGACATTGTGCTTAGCAGGCGAAGATTATGCTCTCTTAACGCTGATGATATTTTCTTGTTGATTCCAGTGAGTTTGGAAATGGTAGACATTAATGTGAATATCTTGGATTGTATAGAGCAAATTGAGAACTGGGCATTGTCTTATAAATGAAATTGAATACAAATAAGACAAAAAAGTTTTTTGTTTTTATAATTGGTTATCCTTAGTTCCTTCATCTATTACCTTACAAACTGATATTTTTCTCTTAAAGCTGAAAAAATGACCAAAGTTTCAGGGCTTTTATTGGATCCTTTTCTCACATATGAAGATCAGATTGCTAATCTATTGAGGAAGACATCTGAGATTAGTGAAGTCGTCCTACTTCTTTGAACATCATTTTGCACTGTTGGATCAAATGTTAGTGTTACCTGAACTGCCCTGGCAAGTACGAGAGCTGCTGGGAGGGGAGACAGCCACTGTCGAAGGCTCCCCATGATCTTGCTCCTGCGCACGCTGACCATCTCTCTTCTTCCACCTGCACTTTCCCCGCAGCCCTCTTCGGCGACTTGGCAGGGGCGGCGATCAAGACAGGCTGCCAACGTCAGGACCTTCCCTCTCTGAGTCCCGCCTATTTTGTTTCAACTTCCTGTTTCCGAATAGGCGACACTCACAGAGGGAAGGCCCTGACGTCGGCAGCCTGTCTTGATCGCTCTAGGCTGGGTGAAACAGCAGCCTTCCGCCAACACTACTGCAGTCGGCAGGAAATTTAACCGCCGACTCGATCTCGCCATCCCTATGTGGACCGGCAGGAATTTTCTGCGGACCGACACCAGTCCGCGGACCGGCAGTTGAAGAACAGTGCTCTAACAGGAGGAAAACCAAAATTCAGATGTGAGTTTCTCTTATGTCTGTTGGTTGCAAAAGAGAAAGGCTCAATTATGTATTTAGGAGCTAAACCAAACAAAGCCTTAAAACAGAAGCAACCAAACTTAAACTTCACACCCGTTTCTCCATTGGCAGCCAATGCAGTACTCGATAGGAGGGTGTTATGTGATCATATTTATTCAATCTAAAAATCAGCCTGACTGCCGCATTTTGTGCTATTTGCAATCGTTGCATATTCTTCTGGGAAATTGCCAAATAGGCAATATTGCAGTAATCAAGCTGGCCTAGTATAAAAGACTGTACCAAAACTCTAAATGATGAAACATCAAAATACGCCCTAACGGACCGAAGCTTCCAAAGAGTAAAGAAACCCTTTCTGACCAAAGAGTCCACCTGGTTCTTCATAGTCAAGCCCTGGTCCAGTATTATTCCCAAAACCTTAATTCTAGATTGTGTATAAATAAATTCAGCTATCTTATATTCAGTGTTTTAGTATCAAATGGGCGTGGTGAAGCTACAAAAAAATTCATTTTTTTCTGAGTTAAGCTTAAGTCTAAATTCAGTCATCCTTTGCTCCATTAGACCTAATACTTCTGTTGTTTTAGGAATAACTTCAGAAAGAAAAATAGCAAATGGAATAATGCTCGTAAAATCATCTGCATAACTAAACAGCTTTATCCCCAGCTGGGACAATTGCGCACTTAATGATGACATATAAACGTTAAAGAGCAATGGGGACAATGGTGAACCTTGCGGAACGCTAGATGAATTATTCCAGATACCTGAAAAATCATTATTGAAATGAACTTGATAGGTGCGAGACATGAGAAAGGCCTGAAACCATTCTAACACCTCTCCTCTAATACCAATAGCATCCAAACATTGCAGCAATTTCCCATGGTCCACTAAATCAAATGCAGAACTTATATCAAATTGCTTGATCAAGATATTCCATTAGTTGAGAATGGACCAATCCTTCCATAATTTTTACAAAAAATGAAATGGATGCTAATGGTCTAAGTTTTTTTTTTTTATTTGATATTTTTTAAATTTTATTTTATTCTGATTTAAGGTGTCTAGATTGGGTTGTGGATTTTTCTATAGATTGTGTATAGCTTCTTTTGATGTAAATCACCTTGAACATCTAGTATTAGTGTGAGTCATAAATCTTGTAGTAGATTAGTGAAACAAACTCCTAATTAATGTGATTTGACTTGAGCTTTTAAACAGCAAAATGTGAAAAATGTACAAGGGTGGGAAGACTTTTTTTTTTTGCAAGGACTGTAATTCTCTTAATGAAGAAAGACAAATTGCCAGAAATTTTCAATAAAAGTATTTGATGCTAGTTTTTGTTGGGGCATTTGTTGAGCTAGGAAATAAACAATGCTGTGCCTGATCCCTTGGTCCTGTTATTTTACAGAGTTATGGCAGATGAGTTGAAAAATGCCAGGATGATTCTTCAGCGTCAAAGCAGAGATGCTCAAAGTGCGATTCAAGATTTGATGAATGAGCGTGAACAGTTTCGACATGAGATGATAAACACACAAAAGTAAGAGCTGCAATGTATTTTTTTCAGTGTTGCAAGAGGAAGGGAGAACAATGGTACCACGGTTTGCGAGTGTTTTGCAAGACAAGCTAAACACTCAGCAAACTTTTGACTCGCAAACCGAGCACTGCCCCGATCAACGAGCACTTACAGGGGATTCCTCTTCCGTCTTCCGGCCAGCCTTCTACATCGGGTGCCTTCCGCAGGTTGGAGGACCTCTGTCTGGGCCTGTGCGGCCAGGTGCTGTCCCACCTGCGTGTTGCGTGTGACGAGCACAGCGTCAATCATATGCGTTGTGCGTGTCATGCGGGTGGGGCAGCGCTCGGCTGCGTGGGCTCGGGTGGGGGCTCTCCAGCATGCGAGGGGCATCCAAAGTGGAGGGCTGGGCATCCAAAGTGGAGGGCTGGCCAGCAGAGGGAGGAGGCATCCCTCTGAAGGCACTGCGAGGTTCTCCGGCGGCTAGCATCCTCCCCCCCCCCCCCCGAGGCAGCACTGTGGGGTTCTCCGGCGGCTGGCATACCCCCCCCCCCGAAGTGGCACTGTGGGGTTCTTCTTCAGATGACCCACGGAGGGGGCAGACAGAGGAGATGGGGCTGCAGCACCCGCAACCCGACAGGTATAGACCCCGGGTTCTAGAACAAATCGTTGCTGTTGCCACTATTTTCTATGGGGAACTTTGTTTTGATAAATGAGCATTTTGGATTACGAGCATGCTCCTGGAAAGGATTATGCTCGTAATCCAAGGTACCACTGTATTTTATAGCCTAATACAACTTTATTATCTGAAGTATCTGTAGTGTGTAACTTATTTTGTATTGTATTTGTTGTAAAAAGAGAATAGTGCAGTTTTTCTGGAATACAGCAGATCACTGAATCCGAGACATGGTTTTACTGTAGTAAAATTCTGGACAAATATGATTATTTTGACTAGATAACCAAGAGTTAAATGTGGTATATGGTAGTGTGAATGTTTTTACCCTACTCCTGATTTCCACTGATATGTCATACTGAATGTTTAAAGATTCTGATCTTTAAACAAAATCTAATATTAGACAAAGGAGACCGGAGTAAACACATGAACAGTTGTTTTGGTTGTTTTTTTTTTATTATTACTTGGCTATGTAGAAAGAGGAGTGACCAGCAGGAAAAATGAGATAATAGTACCTGTGTACAACTGTATAAGATTCTGATGCAATCTTAGTTTACTATGGCACTCATTTTTGAAGCCCAAAAAAGTCCATCTGACTAAAACTTACAAATCATGATTTTGGAAAGGCAGAATTTGGACATTTTACACTTCAGTTTGTCCAATTAAAAAGGGGGGTGTTGGAAGTATGTTTTGGGTAGGACTAGGGAGGCCTCAAGGCATAAAAGAAGGGATGTTTTTGTCTGGGCCTGTTTTCAATCATATCCAGGGTACAAAAAGGTGCCTTGATTGAGTAGCTACGCACTGGAGGGATTAAAGCATTTTCTCCCTGTGGTTAGGGCCCCCCCCCACTCCCCTCAGAAGTAAAAATGACAGTGGACACCAGGCTGTATGACAGCTTTAGATATTATGGCCATTATTAATAGGGCAGCAAGCAAGTGTAAGGAGTAGCCTAGTGGTTAGTGCAGTCGGTCAATGAACATGCGGTGCAGCTAGCAGCAACCTCCACAAGAGTCAGTTTCACCCACATTGAAGCTTTGCAAGAGAAAGTTGAGGATATAGAACATGGGATCTGCAGAAATAATATTCTGGAGGAAGAGCAGGAGGAAAATAGTGAGAACAAATACAAGAAATTAGTCTTTCTTTCTTGCGGAGCCACATGCTGAGCTTAACTCTTACTGTGGAAGATATAAAGCTTGAGTGGGCTCATCGTTCCTTGGGCCTGCAAAAACAGAGTCTAACCCATGATATAACTTGTTTCACCTCTTACCCATTGAAGGAACAGATATTTTTCTCCTTCCTGGCAGCAGATAATATCACTTATAAGAATGTGGAGTTCACTTCATTTCAGAAAAGACAGGACTTTCAAGAAATTACCACTCTACTGCAGAGAGAGAATTCATTATAAATGGCTCTTTCCATTTGAAGACTCAGATGGGAAGCTCATGTGCATTTAAGACGAGTGGGTATCTGGAAGGAGCCAGAACCACCAGCATCTAAGCAGTTGGTATTGTATAAGCCCACACTGAGATGGAGACGAGTGCCGGATAAAAGTAACAAAACCAGCAGGCTGAAGCATCATTCTGCTGATTGAAAGAATTCATGAATACCCTTGTTCTGCTGAATTAGTGTTCCCATTGTGTTGATTTCCTTTTTATTCACATTCTGGTTCAGATATGGAGGACAGATTTGAGAGATACAGGGATAATATTTCTGATAGTTTGTGGATGTGCATTGCCAGACACTTTGCCAGTCCTTAGGTTGGGGTTGGGAGGGATGCATGGTGGAAACAGGGGGGGAGAGTGTGAAAGAAGATGCGTTTGAGTGTATGAATGGTAGTGGAGTGGTTGATACGAAGGTGTGATGGAATAGTCTTTCTGAAATGGGTGCCTCTATTCTTCTTGGATGTTTGATGTGTCATTTTGCTACACCTTCTTGACTTTTCTAAATGGCTTTAAATATTTATACATGGAACATCTGTGGTATTAATTCTTTGAAGAATATTTTGACTAATTTGAGGCAGAGAAACCCATTTAAGTGACTTGGAGCATTCTAAATTAAAGAGAGAGTTGATGGGGACATGAGTATTATTTGATGGTCCCAGTCCATTTACGCACTGGAGTGGCAATCTTAATAAAGTGATTCTCTTTGAGGAATATAGTTGTTATTGGGATGAGATGGGGAGATGGGATGTTTTTGCATTGCTCTCTATATGGCACTCCATATGTTTTGGTGTCATTGTATGCTCCCCATTATTATGATAGGAGTTTTTATACAGCACTGCTAAAAGTTTTGTTAAATCTACAAAAATGTACATTGATAGTAGGAGTGGACTTTAATGCAGTGGCGGATATTACTGTGGACAGTCGTACTATATCTATTGGTCATCGGGCAAAGACCCGTTTGGGAAAGGGGGAGAGGATGATATATTTTGTACTAGTTTGACCTTATTGGACATTAGGCAGGTGTTACATCTGAGAGACACAGAAATTACATATACTTCTAGAGCGCACCTATCAGAGAGTCGTCTGGATTATATATTACTCTTGGAAGAGGCCTTGCCTATGGTAGAGAAAACAAAAAAGCTCTGTGGAGCAACGATGATCCTGAAATGGACTTTAATTAAAATACAAAATTCCAAATGTACATCAAAACATTCCACAGAAAGATGAAATAATCCACATAAAAACCTATAGGACCTAGTCCGCTGATTGCATAGGACCCAACAAGGTCCGCGTTTCGACAAAATGTCTTCCTCAGGGGTCCCTAAGTGTCCTATGGTAATAAATACGTAGAAGAACTGAACTGTGAAAAGAGATGCTGCTAAATCCTTTGGCTTGCCTATGGTAGAGCATACAGAAATCCGATCATGCATTGGTTTGCCTGGCTCTCTGTATTCCCAGAAAGGTACTTCACTAGTGTGGAGGATGCCCAGGTTCTTGAGGGGTTGTACGATTTGAGAACTTCCTTATAAAGAAAAGGGAGGATTACTGTAAATATAATGCTTCCCATGTGGATACTTCATCACAAACAATTGGATAAACGTCATCTCCTTTTGCAGAAGCAACTCCGTCAGGCCTGTCAAGCTTTATGGGGGAATTTTACACAGGAGAATAGAGAGCAATGCAAACAATTACAACACTTGCTTAATACCCTAATACATCAATGCACTTTGAATATGATGAGATATGGGAGGCATAAATTTTTAAGTATGGTAACTGTATGAGAACGTGTCTGGTTGGTTCGAGCTGAAACAGGTTCCTGCTTTATTCCCCTGTTGTAGGATCCTGCTGGGCAGCCTTTAGTAAGCAATAAATTGATTAATGAATTCTGTATCGCTTGGTAGAAGGTATAGTCCTTACGAATGGGTTATATGCCTCACTTCTACTAGTAGGTAGAGACTGAGCACAAATTTGTATATCAGCAAACTTGTATATCAGCCCAGCAAATCAGTCTTCCTTAGTCTCCGTTAAAGTATGTGGTAAGACTAATTCAGCTCCCATCTTAGTACTGTTGGAATTTTGTTTTGGACTCCTGGGTTCCCCTTTTGTGCCGTATAGAGCTTAGGCGGGTCCTATTTGGGGATCCGTCCGACCTCGGGGGTGTTAAACTTGGCGGGTCTCGTGCTTGGTCCCTCCCCCCACCTTCCTCCACCTCCCCACATTTTTATAGCGGTGCCTCAGCCGGCGGCCTGGCCTCAGCCCTCCAGCTTTGAGAGCCGTGAAGTCTGTTCTGACTCAGTGAAAAAAAAAAAATCCTGAGGTGTGCCGGTCTAAAGGGCTCAATTCCCTTTAAAACTGCCATTTGTATTGGGTTTTTTCTCATCTATCCGGCCCTTTTATTACAGCTAGGGTGTTTTTCAGCACATTGAGCACTTTTAAGGGGAAAAAATACTTATTGTGCTCCAGACACGATGTACTCGCAGCCAGCCTGTGCAAGCGTTGTGCAGGCCGGAGCGGTGGAGGAATCTCGTTGGTTGCCGGCGGTCAGGGTACCCCACCACATGTACCTCGCAAAGGATCACTGCTGATACGGCTGAGGATTCCCTTTTCGTGTCGGTTGGGTCCTCGCCCTCAGCTTCAGGAAAGTCCCAGGCTTTTTAGACAGGACAGGCTGCAGGAGCTCCGATTTTGGCGGTTTCAGGTCCAATATTGATGGGAACCTCCTTCATTTCTGTTACATCAGGTGACCTTCCCCCTGTTCTGGAAATACAGGGGAAAGGTATGGCAGGGAGTCCCTTGGGGCCGTCGAGGGGTTTCCCCCCCTGAATTTATGTTAGCACTTTGTAAAGCTTATGTGCTGGCGGCTGGAGGTTCCGTGTCCACTCTGGGGGTCTCGGGGGGGGGGGGAGAGGTTGCCCTCGATGTCTTCCCCAGTGTGGCCCTATACAGCGGCAGGTTTGCTCCCCTCTACTTCTCTCTCATCCAAACCCCCGAGGGTCTCTTGGGATGACGATTTTTGCCCAGAGGAGCAAGATGTAATTGATGAGGACCTGGACCCTTGGGGAGATTTCCAGGATCCTCTTGGGGGGTCGGATTCCGTCAGCGAGGTGTTCGAGCACCCCCTTGCTGGTGAAGATATGTCTGTGGTGCGCATTTTTCAGCAGGAAGAGCTTCATGAGTTAATTCTTCAGGTTTCCTCAGTTTTGCACTTTGAGGACACCGTGTCAGAGCATCTGTGTACAGTGGACCCTTTGCTTAAGGGGATCCGTTCTGCTTCCTGCTCTTTTCCTATGCATCAGGATATTCGGGACATTATGCTCACACAGCGGCAGGTGCCAGAAGCTCCCTTTTGTTTTGCGCACTCCATGTCCCGCCTGTATCCCATTCCTGAAGGGGATGAGGACACTGAAGTCACCTGTGGTGGATGCGGTGGTTTCGGCCCTAAGAGGCATACCGTGCCGGTTGAGGGCGGTGCGGCCTTGAAGGACCCAGAGGAGCGTAAGTTGGAGTACCTCCTTAAACAGAGTTTTGATGTGACAGCTCTGGCGGTTCAAGCGGCGATGTGTGGTGGGCTGGTGGCTCGGGTGTGTTTTTGCTGGGTTGAGCATGTCCTTGACTGTAAAACTGAGGATTGAGAATTGCTCAAGCGTGAGGTGACAAAAGATTGAATTGGGTGCTTCTTATCTTTCAGATGCCATGTATGACCTCTTGCGAGCTTCTGCCAAGTTGTTGGGGTTTGTAATGGCAGCTTGCCATACCTTGTGGCTTCGCACTTGGTCAGCGGACTCGACAGAAAGATTCAGGTTTCAGGGCCCTATACTGCAGATGATTCAACTTTTATATCGGGATCTGTGGGCGCAGGTCTTGATCAATAATGTATCCATGCCATTTAGCATTTAGAAAGGCAGGTGACAGGGCTGTCCTTTTCCCCTTCCTTGTTTGTATTATGTACAGAACCCCTGGCTCAGAAATTTTTGCAAGATTGTACAGTGGTGGGCATTCCAATCCATCGCTTTGAATTCAAGGAGGCACTCTTTGCTGCTGATTTATTGGAGGCTTTTGCTAAACCACAAACTTTATTACCCAGAACTCTGGATATTATCAAGACTTTGGGCAGAACTATAAATAATGCTTCTAAAAACTTAAACCTTTCTTGTTTACCTAGTTTGTGTTATTCTTAAACCTGATTGGGGCATTTTACATGGAAAGATATCTTACAGCATAATGGGTTCTTTTTTTCTGTGTAGGTTGTTGGAACAACTGTTGGTTTCTCTGCAGTGGGGCAGACAACAAACTTACTATCCGAGTGGTCAACCTCACAGTACTACAGAGTTGGCAATGGCCAATTACAAGCTGGCTAAGGCTGTGAACTCTCACCTTCTTGGAAACATTGGCCCAAGCAGTCCAAAAAAACCTATGCAACCATTTGAGTTCTGTAATACCCCTGCTGAGAAAATGGCTGAAATGGTAAATGATCTATTCAACTTCTTAATGGCTTTTTTCTTGTAACATCTAATTACTTTTTCCTAGTAATATAAATATATAGAGTGGAACCTTGGTTTACGAGCATAATTCGTTCCAGAAGCATGCTCGTAAACCAAATTACTCGTATATCAAAGCGAGTTTCCCCATAGGAAGTAAGGGAAACTCGCTTGATTGGTTCTAAATCCCCCCTCCCCCGCCCGCGGCTATCGGCGCTGCTCCACCCCACCTCACCCCCGAAAGACACCCCCCACCACCACCGAGGCCACTGGTGCGCTTCCACATCCCCCCCACCCGCGAACTGGCATTGTTCCCCCCATGTTACAGACCGGGTTACTGTAGATGCAGCTGCTACACTTAATACGGCAAAGGATCTCCGATAAGTATAGCAGCCGCCAGTCACCCCTCCCCCCATATGATTTCAGAAGGGAGCCCAACCCCTCCTGCTGGTAGGCCCCCTGACGATTGCCAGCAGGAGGGTGCCCAGCCCCTCCTGCCGGAAGACGACCCTCCTCCGAACACTCCCCCCCCCCCCACTATCCTTAAAAAGTTGGACGGATGGAACTTCCCACTGGCAGACCCGCCTCCGTCGAAATGAGGCAGGCTCGCCCCTCTCCGGCCCATCCCACAGCATCCTAAGGCCTGATTGGTGCCTCCTATGGGCGGGGCCTTAGGTACAAGGGCCATTCAGGCCTTAGGATGCTGTGGGATGGGCTGGAGAGGGCCGGGCCCGCCTCATTTCAATGGAGGTGGGCTGGACGGTGGGAAGACCTGGCTGGCCAACTTTTTGAGGTTAATGTGGGAGGATCAAGAGGGGGTCATCTTCTGGCAAAAGGGGTTGAGCACTCTTCTGCTGGCGATCATGGGGGGTAGGGGCCTACCGGCAGGAGGGGTTAGGTGGGGGTTTTTCCTGCCTTGTTCGTTCAAGGGGAGGGGTGGGAGACTAGCAGCCGCGACCACTATACTAATCACTGCAGTGAGATCCCTTGCCGCGATAAGTATAGCGGCCACGTCTACTTGCAGTGTAGGCCAGCATTTTGCTGACCTATATTGTAAGCATCTCCCACTCTACTAGGGAGATGCATAGGGCTGCCTAGGTTCATCTAAGGCTACCACCTAGCCTTAGTCGGGCTTGTGGGCCTCCCTAGGCTCCCGGAGGCGCCTTCAATATCGGCGGCCTGCCTGGGAGCATTTTTTTTTTTTTTAAACGTGCTTCCCTATTGGCTGATTAGACAGTTGTAGGACACTTACAGCTGCCTACAATCGGGACGCAGTTTACAGAATCTGGGCCTAAATGCCCTTTGAAAGAGCCAGGTCTTAACTTTGTCTTGAACAGTTTTAATGAGAGTTCTCCTCTAATAAGTGAAGGCAAAGAATTCTGAGTTGCAGGTGTCATAAAGAAAAATGTACTATGGCATGTGTGTTTTAATTGAAAAGCATAGAGACCAGCTAAGACCAGTCGATGGTCAATAAGAGTTCTAAGAATTTGTCCTGGAGAATATGGTATATAGTAAGTGTTTGATAGATTGATTTTAAAAAATTAATAAATAAATAAATCTAGGCACGTGTTGATGGTTATGCCTAAAATGAACATGTACACTCACCCTGCTATACTAGCATTCTATAAAAGAATGTAAACAGTCTAAAATAATACCTAAATAAGAAACCTGGCTTTAATTCTGTCTCACAGCTATCTATTGAAAAGTAGTTCATTTTGAATTTAGGATTTTTTTTTGTCCTATCATAAGTGTAATCTGGGACTTGGAAAAACAAATGTACTAAAGGACAAAAAGTGTGATGATGGTTGGTATAGATCAGGGGTAGGCAATCCTTGAGAGCCATGGGCGGGTCAGGTTTTCAGGATATCTACAATGAATATGTATAAGATGGATTTGCATGCACTGCCTCCTTGAGATGCAAATCTATCTCATGCATATTTATTGTGGATATCCTGAAAACCTGACCTGCCTGTGGCTCTCGAGGATCGGAATTGCCTACCCCTGGTATAGATCATTTCACTCTTTCAAACTTAGGAGTAACTCATTGTCTTGAACCAATCCTTCAGTCAAAATGAAACACAATACTTGTAGTATTTAAACATTATGAAACAGGAAGGGGAACTAAAAGCAAAATATCATTTACATAAATTCTGAAACTACGTTAATAAACAAAACGCATAATGTGCCATAAAGGATGTAGATAAAAATTAATGGGGTCTTGTAAGGTGTGCTAACCGATTTAGCACGCGCTAATCGATTTAGCACACACTAAATGCTAAGGTGCCCATAGCATATAATGGGCGTCATAGCATTTAGCATGCGCTAAATTGATTAGCGCAAGCTAAATCGGCTAGCACACTTTAGTAAAAAAAACAAAACTAAAATACTACTACAGATTAAGATGATCCCTGAGGTAGCACTCTTGATAGAGAAATGCAATCTAAATAGTTTTGTCAATAATGGAAGGAATAAAGTAAAAACAGTTCAAGTGCATATATCTGTGGGATCTCTGACTTTCAGATAAAATCCAAATGGAGTAGTTAGACCAGTAATGGTAGTCTTCCCAATCTTTGGGATACACCCAACTGGTCATATTTTTATCCACAGTGAATATGTATGAAACAGATTTGAATGCAGTTGCCCCATTGTACGTAAATCTGTCTCTTGCATATTCATTGTAGATATACTGACAACCTTACTGATGGGATGCGTCCTTTGGACTGGTTTGACAACCATTGAGTTACACTATATACTATTCATGACTCATTGGTGCTTCTTTCATTTTTTTATTTACTAATCATTCCTCTGTGTGCCATAGACTTTTGCTGTGTTACAAAAAATTAACTGTGATAATCCTAAAAACCTGACTGGATAGGTGAGATTCCAGGAGAGGTTTGAGAAGCACTATTGTATGACATGGGATGATGGAATCGATTGTTCAGAAATCTTTAATATATTTTTTTCTTTTTAGGTATTGAAAGCGCTGGATCCGGTCAGCTGTACTGAAGCAACAGCTGAGCTTTCATTTTCAGAGTCTTCGCCATCTTGTTTTCTTTCTACAAACAAGAATATTTGCAGATTTCATCCTTACACCCAATATGAAAATATAACTTTCAACTGTTGCAATCACTGCCAGGGAGAATTATTAGCCCTTTGAAAAACATTTTTTATACAAATCTCATGTATTAGGGTGTATTAACCAACCATTTGTAGTGAAATACATTTCTCTTCCTCCCCATTTTATTTCAACTTATTCCTTATTGAAAGTTTGTGCAAGTTATTTATTGAAATCCAGTAATTTTTTTTCTTTTAAAAATGTCACCCTTTGATGGTGATGATGGTTGTTTAGATTCTAGATCTCTAGTTTCCTAAGAATATACCTTTTTGGAAATCTGAGACTTCTCCCTTAGCACCACTCAGTTGGTCAATAAGGGTCACTGTGGCATCCTTTATCAAGCAGTACATTTTTTCTATCACAGACCACTGCAGTAAAAGCTGCAACACTCAGAATTTCTCATAGAATTATTGCAAACCCTTACACAGCTTGATAAAAGGGGCCTGTATTAGCAGTCCCTCTCTTCTGTCCTTGAGACTGATGCAGCATGCCAGATCTCTTTAGGCCTTGTTGGACAGGAAATTTTAACTTGAATTTCCACAGCTATGAGAATGCCTAATTTTTTTTGGCATTTATTTTCCTTATGGAGATGAGAATAACTCTAGCCTCAATATATCCTTCTGCTACAGAGCTCATCAGATTTTTTTTTTTCCTTCAGCAAAAATAACCTTCAGAATGTTACCTTGTTTAAGGGAGTAATTTGTAAGATTATCTGTGACATCAGTGAACAGTGACACTGGGATAGAATCAATATTTTATTTCAGATGCTGCTGGATTAACCTGTTACATTTGAGCTGCTTAAGTGTAACTGATATAGGCGGGCTTTTACAAAGGTACGCTGCTAAGCTGCCCATAGAAATAGAATGGGTAGCTCAGTATTTAGCGTGCACTGCTTGGCTGTGCACCTAGGTAAAAGGACCCAATAGTTTGCTATTTTATTGCAAACTGAATGATACTGTTACATTAATATGAAAAAAATAAAGCTATATAAACTTTCTTTATTATGTGGAATTGTCTAAGTATGTTTTTTTTTACACAGGGATTTTAAAATAGCATGAATGCATGCATGTGTAAAAATTACAATTTTGTGATTGATGCTTAGGCATTCTGGGTGCACAATTTTTAGGAGTAGTCTAAATGAGATAAGAAGAGGAAGCAGATAAATTGGAAGAGTCTTTTAAACAGATATTTATTAAGGAGCTATACTTAAAATCAACAGTAACTTGACATGGCCATGTTTCACTCCCTCCAGGAGCTGCTTCAGGGGCCATAAGAACTATTAATAGTTACCATATTTATACACCAAGTAGGTATGTATTGATTATACCACATCCTTTTATTGATATATCTGCTTTTATATGGTTGTCCATATGTTTTAAATTTGACTTTAGTGCTCTTAACTTTATATGCTTGGTTTGTGGCAATATTTATTTATACAATTAATGGTTTTAGTCTTTGTATCTTTTGATTTCTTATGATGATATACTAACATTGTTTGTTTGTTTTTTATATATCCATTAACAGTTCCTATAATCCCTGATTCAGCCCCTGTAGGGGGCGAAACATGGCATGTCAGGCTATTGTTGATTTTTAAGTATGGTTCCTTAATAAATATCTATTTAAAGGACTCTTCCAACTGATCTGCTTCTTTTTTGTTTTTTTACCACATTGGATCTTGTAGACCAGATGCCCTGTTGTTTTGTTTTTTGTTTTTTTTGGAGTAGCCTAAATTACATCATTATTCATACAAAAATATTGCATTTTTATTACTTTCCTTTAAAACCTTAATAAATTGTAAAAATATTTTTTCTATTTGCAATGTTAACTTACATGTAAGTGCAGACACAGCAATATAGAAAAGCAATATAGAAAATTAAACAAAAATAATTTGACATTATATTGTCATATTTAGTTGATGCCAAACTTGAAGGCCAAACTTTTTTTTTTTTTTAATCTATGTTCCAAGGACTGAATTGACATGAGCAAAAAATCTCTGTTAGGTTACTTTGTGGGCACTTAAGAGATATATGCACAAACAAGTACACACAGAAATACATAAATACAGAGAGATTGGAAGGAATTTCTTGATCCATACTTTTCCTACTTGTTTGCTTGTAGTTTATAGCTACACTGAATCTTACTCAGATACTGGATGTTAACCACTGCTTAAAAAGGAACACTGCTCCCCTTATATAAGTACCATTCTTTACAAATAATAAATGTGGGGGAAAGTAGGGGAAGAACCCTTGCTGCCTCCCCTAATTTTTCTGTTATTGATTGTATTATACAAAGAGATAATGGGCCAGATTCACTAAAGATAGCGATTCAATCACTGTTGGCTGATTTCTGGCCGATTTTGAAACAGCGATTGATTCACTTTTTTTTTGCATGCAAATGATTTACAGATTTCGCTAACGGATCTCACCATGAGGATGGTTTTTCTGGTAGCTATTGCCTTGGCAAAAAAGGTGTTAGAACTTCAGGGTTTCTCAGGGAGCCCTTCCTCAGGTTTAGTGTCTCTGTGTCCTTCCTGCTGAAAGTTGTATTGGTATTTTGTATAAATCAGTAAGTCCAATTACCGGTATGTTTTGGTATTTTATATAAATCAGTAAGTCCAATTACCGGTAGTTTTGTCCATAGGAGGAAACAGCAGGATAAGAAATTGGCATTGCTGAATGTCAGGAGAATTCTTCTCTTACGAAGAGGTGACAAATCCCTCTTTGTCTATCCGTCCATCTGTTTTTGTATTGACAAGCCGTTGTCATCTGGAAAAAACAGCCTCCGATGCTACTATTTCCAGATGGATTTGCATAGCTATTGTACTCGTAAAACGTTACTATCTGAGTCGTCATCTAAATGCAAGTTTCAGTCCCCAATAATTAGTAATCTAGAAAACTGGGTTGTCATATAAGCAATGATTTCTAACAAAACAGAAGATGATTTAGACCAATTCACAGGGGGCCTACATAGCAAAAGAAAACCATCTAGAGCAGGGGGTGTCCAACCTTTTTGCTTCCCTGGTCCGCATTGGCCGAAAAAAATGTTTCTGGGGCCGCACAAATGCGCAAATACTGCATCACCCTCGACCGGAGCCGCACAAAATACTTCACAGGGCCGCGTGGCCCTCGGCCCGCAGGTTGGACACCCCTGATCTAGAGCTATGGCTTCCTTTATTCATCGGGCTTCATCTCGCAAGAAGCTTTTAAGTACAGTAATTCCAAATATATGGAACTTATTACTTGGAGTAATGAGGTCCAGAAACTAATGAAATCTTGGCTCCTCTCTAAATATCTTCAACTTAAAATTAATAATTGTCTTGTCTAATGAATTGTCATGTGTCAATAGGTAGTGTCTCCTTGACTTCCATGCTGTAAACCATCCAGAGCTATGGCTGGTGACAGTATACATAAATAACCTGTTTGTTTACACCAGCCACAGAGCTGATATAAATGCTCACACCTAGATTGGGAAAGTGTGTATGCAGATTATAGCCTTTTTATAATATGCGTGTATAACTGCACACTCACCCATACGCCACTCATGTGAGTGTTCATCCATAAACTACATGCTTCAGCACATACTGTATGTGCATGCTTTCAGAAAAACACTTTGCCAAGATTCTAGTCATTTACTATTACAGTATTAAATTTAACATTTCTATAGCGCTGGCAACCATATGCAACATATTTAAGAGACAGTAGAGCATACAATCTAAATTAAAAGACAGCAGGAAAAGAACATACACTTTTCCCTCCATATTTGCTGTGATATGGGATTAAAAGAACCGCAACTACAGAAAAACCGTGAATAACTTTTTCATATGTTATTCACTATTTTCTATTAAAAACCATCATGAATATAGTGAAACCGCGAATAACATGGTGGGAGACCTGGTCTGTGCCTGAAGGGGAGGCAGAATACGGTGAAGAAAGTGATCAGCGATTTTCTCTGTAAACGCTTGGAATCAGCGATTTCTCTATGCAAGCTAATGTAATTTGGGGGAAGGAGCCAGCAAGCTAAAACCATGAATAATCAAAACCGCGAATGCGGAGGGAGAAGTGTAATTGTCATACTGGGACAGACCAGAGGTCCATCAAGTTCAGTATCCTGTTTCCAGCAGTGGCCAACCCAGGTCCCAAGTACTTAGCTAGATCCCAAGTAATAAAACAGATTTTATGCTGCTTATCCTAGGAATAAGTAGTGGATTTCCCCAAGCCATCTCAATAATGGCCTATGAACTTCTCTTTTAGGAAATTATCCAAGCCTTTTTTAAAGCACACTAAGCTAACTGATTTCACCACATTCTCTGGGCAACAAATTCCAGAGTTTAATTACTTGTGTGAAGAAATTTTTGAAATTTTTTCTCCAGTTTGTTTTAAATCTATTACTTAGTAGCTTCATCGCATGCCCCCTTAGAAAACAGCTAAAAACCTATCTTTTCTCCAAATACCTGACTAGCTGGCTCATTCAAATATACGATTATGTTTAATGTTTATAATCCTTTGTAAACCGCGTGGAACTTTTGGTAACGTGGTCTATAAGTATAATGTTATGTTTTTGGAAAGAGTGAACAAACGTTTCACATCTAATTTTCCACTCCACTCAGTATTTTATAGACCTCTATCATATCACCCCTGAGCCGTTTGTTCTCCAAGCTGAAAAACCCTAGCCGCTTTAGCCTTTCCTTATAGGGAAGTCATCCCAAACCATTTATCATTTTCATCGCCCTTCTCTGTAACTTTTCTAATTCCGCTATATCTTTTTTGAGATACGGTGACTAGAACTGCACAAGTTTTTAAGTTGCAGCCATACCATAGAGTGATACAGCACAGTTACTTACCGTAACAGGTGTTATCCAGGGACAGCAGGCATATATTCTCACATGTGGGTGACGTCATCTACGGAGCCCCAGCGCGGACAGCTTTTCAAGCAAACTTGATTGAAGTTTCAAGTTTGCTACACTGCACCACGCATGTGCATGCCTTCTTGCCCACTAGAGGGCGCATCCCACCTCGTGGTCCTCAGTTCCATAATTAGCAAAGAAGCCATCCCCGGGGAGGTGGGCGGGTTGTGAGAATATATGCCTGCTGTCCCTGGATAACACCTGTTATGGTAAGTAACTGTGCTTTATCCCAGGACAAGCAGGCATGATATTCTCACATGTGGGTGACCTCCAAGCCAACCAAAAAAGGGCAGGTGGGAGGATGGCAATTTAGGAAAACAGATTACGTAACACCGACTGGCCAAACCGGCCGTCGTTTCTGGACAAAGTGTCCAGACAATAGTGGGAGGTGAACGTATGAACCGAAGACCAAGTGGCAGCTTTACATATGTCCTCCATAGGAGTGGATCGGAGGGAAGCAACCGAAGCTGCCATCGCCCGGACCTTATGCCCCGTGACTCGACCCGAGAGCGGGAGACCAGCCTGAGCGTAGCAAAAAGAAATACAAGCAGCCAACCAGTTGGACAAGGTGCGCTTAGAAACAGGGTGTCCTAAACGATTAGGATCAAAGGACAAAAACAATTGAGGAACCTTCCGATGAGACCTGGTCCGTTGGAGATAAAATGCCAACGCCCTCTTACAGTCAAGCGTGTGAAGCGCCGTCTCGCCAGGATGGGAGTGGGGCTTAGGAAAGAACACAGGAAGGACAATGGACTGATTGAGGTGGAAATCAGACACAACCTTAGGTAAAAATTTAGGATGGGTGCGGAGAACCACCTTGTCATGATGGAACACAGTGAAAGGCGGATCCGCCACCAAAGCTTGCAACTCACTAATCCGTCGAGCAGATGTGAGAGCAATCAGAAATACCACCTTCCAAGTAAGGAATTTCAGGAGAGACTTGTCGATAGGCTCAAAGGGGGGTTTCATCAGTTGAGCTAAGACAACATTTAAATCCCAAACGACAGGAGGGGGCTTCAGAGGGGGACAAACATTGATGAGACCCTTCATGAAACGCGTCACCAGAGGATGAAGCGAAAGAGAACGACCATCCAAGTGCCGATGGAAAGCTGAAATGGCACTAAGATGTACCCGGACAGATGTCGTCTTCAGGCCGGAATTAGACAAATGTAACAAATAGTCTAGTACCGAAGACACCGGGACCGAATCCGGATCCAGATGACGCGAGGAACACCAGGAGGAAAACCTGGTCCACTTCTGGGAATAACAAAGCCTGGTCGAGACCTTGCGCGAGGCTTCCAAAACTTCCCGCACCGAGCGTGACACCTGGACTGAAGTCAAGGAGAAAGGAACCAAGCGGTCAGGTGTAACGACTGAAGATTGGGATGCAACAGCGAACGCCGACTCTGAGATAGCAGAGAGGGAAACACAGGCAGAAGCAGAGGCTCCCTGACACTGAGTCGAAGAAGCAGGGAGAACCAGTGTTGACGAGGCCACCGAGGCGCAATGAGAATCATAGTGGCTCTGGACGATTTGAGATGAACCAACGCCCTCAAGATCAGGGGAAAAGGAGGGAACGCATAAAGGAACCTCCCCCCCAGTCGAGAAGGAAGGCGTCCGCTTCCAGACGGTCCGGGGAGTACATCCGAGAACAATACAGGGGTAGTTTGCGAGTCTCCGGAGAGGCAAACAGGTCCACTTGCGGAGTCCCCCAGCGGTTGAAGACCTCGCGCAGGACTCTGGAGTTGAGTGACCACTCGTGCGGCTGGAGAAGCCGACTGAGTTTGTCTGCCAAGCAGTTCTGTTCCCCCTGGATATAGACCGCCTGTATGAAGATGTTTTGGGAGATCGCCCATTCCCAAAGACGCAGAGCTTCCCGGCAAAGGGACCAAGAGCCTGTCCCACCCTGCTTGTTCACATAATACATGGCCACTTGGTTGTCCGTTCGCACGAGGACTACCTGGTCGCGGAGCAGGTGGCCGAAAGCACGAGCCGCCAGAAAGATGGCGCGAAGCTCCAATACATTGATGTGACAGCGCCGGTCCTCCACCGACCACAGGCCTTGCATCCGCAGACCATCGAGATGGGCCCCCCACGCGTACTCCGAGGAGTCCGTGGTCAGCACCTTGCGAGGCGGAGGGACGAGAAAGAGCAAACCCCCGGAAAGATTCGAAGAGTCGGTCCACCAACGGAGCGAGCATCTCAAAGAAGGAGTCACCGTTATGCGAGACGAAACCGGATCGCACTCCTGGCGCCACTGAGAGGCCAGAGTCCACTGAGGAATTCTCATGTGCAGCCTGGCGAACGGCGTGACGTGGACCGTCGAAGCCATGTGGCCCAGAAGCATCATCATGCGCTGGGCCGACACCATCGTCAGCTGAAGGATCAGCCGGCCCAACCGAACCAAAGCCTCCAATCGCGGCGGAGGAAGGAATGAACGGAGGCGAACAGTGTCCAGCACTGCGCCTATAAACTGAAGTGATTGGGTCGGGCATAAGTGGGACTTGGGAAAGTTCACTTCGAACCCCAGTCGTTGAAGGAAGGCGATAGACTGTAGGGTCGCTGAGATAACCCCTTCCCTGGTTGGGGCCTTGATCAGCCAATCGTCCAGGTAAGGGAAGACTTGAAACCCCCGAGACCTGAGTGCGGCCGCAACTACCACCATGCACTTCGTGAAGACTCGAGGGGACGAGGCCAGGCCGAAGGGGAGGACTCTGTACTGTAGGTGCAGCTCGCCCACCTTGAACCGTAAGAATTTGCGGAAAGCGGGATGCACCGGAACATGGGTGTACGCTTCCTTCAGATCCAGGGAGCACATCCAGTCCCCTCCCTCCAAGAGAGGATATAGTACCGGAAGTGACATCATCCGGAACTTCTCCCGCACCAGGAATTTGTTGAGCTTCCTGAGGTCCAGAATGGGGCGCAAGTCCCCGGTCTTCTTTGGGACCAGAAAGTAACGGGAGTAAAACCCCCGCCCCCGTTGGTCGGAGGGTACAGGTTCCACCGCCCGAAGCCTCAACAAGGCCCTGGCCTCGGCCAAGAGGACGGGGAGCTGGAGCCGGTTGGATGGGCAAGCCCCCGGTGAATGTTCCGGCGGTGTAGCGCAAAAATTGAGCGAGTAGCCCTCTGAGACGGTGCGGATCACCCAAGCGTCTGATGTTATCTCGGTCCAGGCCTTGTAAAAGGACCGGAGTCGACCCCCAATGGGAAGGGGGTTCGGCGCAATGCCGGAGGGGGTCCGGCCCCATCCGCCCATCCCGTCAAAAGGACGGCGCGGGCTTGGCAGGACCCTGCGGTGGAGTTTTGGCTTGTCCCCCTCTGCCCTGCCTAGGGGGGCGCCGAGGCGGTGGCCTAGAAAAAGCCGGAGTCGACTTTTGAGGGTACCTCCTCGGGGGAGGCCGAAAAGGTTTCTGAGGCGTGGCTCGAGGTTTCGGACGGACCAAGGAGGCTAAGGAGCGCTCCTGTTCCGAGAGCCGTTTGGTCGCCGCCTCCAGGGATTCATCGAATAGTTCGGACCCCACGCAAGGCAGGTCCGCAAGGCGTTCCTGCAGGTTTGGGTCCATATCGAGGGTGCGGAGCCACGCCAACCGGCGCATGGCTACCGCAAAAGCCGCCACCCTCGATACCAACTCAAACGTGTCATATACCGAATGAAAAAGGTACAACCTCAGTTGAGACAGGTTGGACACAAACTTGTCGAACCCTTCCTTGCGGGAGTCCGGTAGGGCCTCCCGATATTGTGGCAAATCCTTAATCATGCCACGTAAATAAGAGGAATAGGTAAAGGCATAATTTAACGCCCTGGATGCCATGAAGGAATTGGCATAGAGGCGGCGACCAAACTTGTCAAGGGTCCGACCCTCCCTGCCGGGCGGAACCGCCGCAGAAACCCGGGAAGGCTGTGTCTTTTTGAGGGCAGACTCGACCAGCAGAGACTGGTGGGAAAGTTGAGCCTTATCAAACCCCTTGGGTGGTATCGACCTGTACTTGGATTCCATCTTAGACGGCACCGCTGCAACTGTAAGAGGGGAAGTCAAGTTTCGAAGCAAGGTCTGAAGAAGGACCTTGTTTAGGGGAAGCCGAGGGGATTCCCTTGGGGGAGCAGGGAGGTCCTGCTCCTCGAGGTACTCCTTGGTATATTGCGACCCCGCCATGAGGTCAAGCCCCAAGGCACGTGCCATGTCCTGTACAAAGCCAGAAAAGGAGGACTGCCTGGCCGGCGGGGAGGGGGTTCTCGACCTCTCCGCCGAACAAAAGGGGGAGGGCTCGTGAGAATACCGGGGCTCCCTCCCGGAACCCGAGCCCCACGAAGCCAAATCCAAGGGTCTCGAGGGGGTCGGAGAACGTCTCCACCTCGAAGAGCCTCTAGGAGACGTCCCAGGCATCCGAGGGACCGAGGAACGCCCCCTCTTCCTCGGCGAAGAGTCCCGAGAACCCCCTTTCGCAGGGGAGCGGAGAAGCCTCGGGTTATCGAGACGAAGCTCCGAAACCCGCAAGGCCTCGCCCCCGAGCGGCGAGGAGCGACCACGTCGCCGAGGAGAGCCTCGCGAACACTTCGGCTTCCTCGGGCGACATCTCGCCCGAGGCCGGCCCAAGGGCGAGGAACCTCGGGAGGACCTCGAGGAGGAGAAGGAGGATATCCGTCTCACCCTGCGCATCTTGTCCCGGGGCCGAACGCTGCACTCAGGCGGGGCCCCCGAGGTCGAGGTCGAGGGCAAGGTCGAAGCCGAGGTCGGCGGTGCCCTGGTCGCCGAGACCGAGGGAGTCAAGACCGAGGTCGCCGAGGTCAGAGCCCCCGAGGCCAAAGCAGTCGAGGTCGCAGCCTGCTGCAGTTGTTCGAGGGCGCCAGACAGCTCCGAGGAAATTAATGCTCGGAGCAGGTCCTGGAACGCCGGGATCCCCACCATGGTCGGCAGTTCCGAGGCCAGGGGATGCTCCCTGGAGGGCGACCTCGGTCTCGAGTATTCCCTCGGGGCATGAGTGGCCGGAGTCCTGGGCGGGGCCGAGGACGACCCACCCGCCGCAGCGGAACTCGAGGATGGCTTCTTCGATGACCCTGGAGTCGGGGATGGAAAAGAGGACTTACCCGAGGCAGGTTTCGTCGGGGGCGTCGGCTTCGAAGTTGAGGTCGAGGCACGCAGTGACGCCGAAGGCGTCGAGGCCGAGGTCAAGGCCGGGGCCGAAGCCGAGGCCGACGTCGAGGCCTTTCCGGATGCAGAGTCAACTGAAAAAAGCTCCGCCATCCCGGCGCGGCGTCGACGAAGCGCTCTAGCCTGAAGAGTGGAACACCTATCACAGGAATTAGTCGGGTGTTCGGGTCCCAGGCAGAACAAGCACCACCGGTGGGGGTCATTGATCGAAAGCAACCGCTCACACCGGGTGCATTTCTTAAAGCCCGTCGAGGGACGGGACATGAAAAGTAGTGGCCGGGAATGAACGAGGTCCCGCGGCCGCGGCTCACGGGAGCCCCCGGAGCCGAATGGATGGAAACAAAAACTTTTTTTTTTTTTTTTTCGACTAAAAAAACGACGGACTAACCGAAAAAACAAGAAATAACGCACAGCGACCGAGCTAACGAACCCAGACGCGGTGTCAGAAGGCTTGAAAACAAGAGCACAATTTCCACAGGGCTTCTGGCTCCGCGGAAGAAATTGAACTGAGGACCGCGAGGTGGGATGCGCCCTCTAGTGGGCAAGAAGGCATGCACATGCGTGGTGCAGTGTAGCAAACTTGAAACTTCAATCAAGTTTGCTTGAAAAGCTGTCCACGCTGGGGCTCCGTAGATGACGTCACCCACATGTGAGAATATCATGCCTGCTTGTCCTGGGATAAGAGATCATTATAACATTTTCATCTTTGTTTTCCATTCCTTTCCTGATAATTCCTAGCATTCTATTTGCTTTTTTAGCCGCCACCACACATTGAGCTGAGGGTTTCAACGCATCCTCAATGACACCTAGATCCTTTTCCTGGACAGCAACTCCTAACATAAAACCCAGCATCACTTAGCTATAGTTCAGGTTCCTCTTTCCCACTTGTATCACTTTGCACTTGCTCAAATTAAACATTATCTGCCATTTTCATACCCAGTCTCACAAGATCTTCTTGTAATTTTTCACAATCTTCTTACAATTTAACAACTTTGTGTCATCAGCAAATTTAATTATCTCACTAGTTATTCCTCTCTCTAGATTATTGATAAATATGTTAAAAAGCAGCAGTCCCAACACATACCCCTGGGGAACCCCACTAATTACACTTCTCCATTGAGAATACTGACCATTAAAACCCACTCTCTGTTTTCTCTCTTTCAACCAGTTTTTAATCCATAATAGGACATTACCTCCTATCCCATAACTTTTTCTAATTTCCTCAGAAGTCTTTCATGAGGTACTTTGTCAAATACCTTTTGAAAATCCAAATACACAATATCAATTGGTTCATTCACCCCTTTAAAGAAATGCAGTAGATTGGTGAAGCAAGGTTTCCCTTGACTAAAACCATGTTGGCTTTCTCTCATTAATCCATGCTTAGGGAGTAGGCTTAGGGAGTTTCTCAGGGTGCTTAAGAGTTTATAGAAACATGATGGCAGATAAAGGCCAAATGGCCCATACAGTCTGCCCATCCACAGTAACAATTATCTCTTCCTCTCTCTAAGAGAACCCATGTGCCTACCCATGCTTTCTTGAATTCAGACATAGTCTCTATCTCCACAACTTATTCTGGGAGACTCTTCCACACGATCTACCATCCTTTCTGTAAAATGTTTCCTTAGATTACTCCTGAGCCTATCACCTTCTAACTTCATCCTATGCCCTCTCATTTCAGAACTTCTTTTCAAATGAAACTCAACCCATGCGCATTTACACCATGTAGGTATTTAAACATCTCTATCATATCTCCCCTCTCCCACATTTTCTCTAAAGTATACATATTGAGATCTTTAAGTCTGTCCCCATACACCTTATGATGAAGACCACGCACCATTTTAGTAGCCTTCATCTGGACTGACTCCATCTTTTTTGAAGGTGTGGTCTCCAGAATTGTACTCGATATTCTAAATAAGGACTCACCAGAGTCTTATACAGGGGCATCAATACCTCTGTCACTGGATCTGAATAGTTCAAGGGACAGAGCTTGACATACTGACTCAGGCAGTTTGTTCCAGATGCATAGTGCAGCAAGAGAGATTTGCCTGATGAACGGAGTTCCCAGGGAGGAGTGTGGGGAAAGAGGAGAGAAAGTGAGGTGCTAAAGAGTGAACATTCAATTATTGCATCCTCTCAATTCCAATAGTCTTAATGACTATACTTTGATCTCCAGAAAACTTGATAAGGTTGCTGATTGGTTAACCATGAACAGACTAAAAATCAACTCAAAGAAAACATCAACTATGATGTTCTCTTCCAACAAAATGTAATTCAAATCTTCCTAGTTTCAGTCTGAAAGGTACAACGTTGTTGTACTCTATATCAATTAAAATCCTTGTTGTAGTTATAGACAATTTATTATCATTTCACGTGCACATTTCTAGTGTTGTTTCCTCCTCCTCCTTTAGACATTGCAAGATTCTTTCTGTTAGGTCTATGTTAAGTCGAAACTCAGTGAGGATTCTTCAACATTCCCTGGTTATATCCATGCTGGAATATTGTAATCCTTTATTAATTGGGCTTCCTCTGTATCAACTTTGTTGTCTCCAGCTTGTTCAAAATATGACACTCCAAGTTCTTTACCGTCGTTCAAAATTTGATCATATAACCCCCTTACTTAAAACTGAACACATGCTTCCAATAGCCTACAGGATTCCATTTAAATATAAAGTTCTTACATTTCAAATTCGGTCCTTTGGGTTTCCTTTATTTGTTTAATTATCAAATTACCTACACACCAACAAGGGACCATTGTTCTTCTCAGCATCTGCTATCTGTGCCATTCTTTCAACAAATGTTTCTGGACACTAATCGGGATTCTAGCTTTTCAGTGGTGGCCCCCGAGCCTCTCAAACTCACTACCACTTTATCTACTAGTATTTTAGTCCGTTTCATTAACGGGTGCTAGAATATGTCTGTTTGTCTTTATTTCTGTCTCCCTCTTTCCCTCTTGCTGTCTTTATTTCTGTCTGTCTCTCTCCCTGGGCCCCTTTGTCTGTCTGTCTTTCTGTGTCTCTCCTTGCCCTGTGTCTTTCTTCTTTTCTTTCTGTCTCCCTTCCTCCCGCTGTCTGTCTTTCTATCTGTCTCTCTCCCTGCCTCCTATGCAGCAGCATTTCTCTCCCAACACTTCCCTGTGCAGCAGCCACAGCAGTATTCCCTCCCCCTCCATTTCCCTGTGCAGCAGCCACAGCAGTAGCATTCCCTACCCCTCCATTTCCCTCCCCCCACACCACATCCCTGTGCAGCAGCAGCGTTTCCCCTACCTCCCCTTTCTCTTCCCGTGGTCTGGCCGGCTCCCTTCCTGTCCCCCCTTCCCTTCCCGCGGTCCCAACAAACCTGCCGATTCCAGCAGCATGTGCAGCACTCTACACACGCTGCTTCGGGGCCTTCTACTGCTCTGATTTACTCTGGCACGTCCCTGATGACATCATCAGAGATGCGGCAGAGCAAATCAGGGCAGAAGGCCCCGAAGCAGCGTGTGTAGAGTGCCGCACATGCTGCTGGAATCGGCAAGTTTGTAGTCGGGACCGTGGGAAGGGAAGGGGGGGCAGTAAGGGAGCCATGTCTCTGTCTCGCAGCGGGCTTGCCGGCTCCGGACAGCCAAAGTTCATTTTTAAGTTCAAAGCAGACGTTGTGTCTCCTCTCTCGATCCCCGCCAAAGTTGGAAGTCTTCTCCGACTCTGGTGAGGTTCGATAGAGGAGCCGCGGCGGGGGCTTTGAATAAAAAAATGAACTTTGTCTGGCCGGAGCTGGCAAGCCTGCTGCGAGACAAAGAGATGTGTGGTAAGCGTGCATGCGCACTCTGCCGGCCACGGAACTACAGATCAGGCAACATGGTGTTAAGAGTGCGCATGCGTGCTTAGCGTTTTATTATTATAGATCTATATATCAAGACTTAAGTCAGAACTAGAGAGTTGCGCAGGGACAGAAATCCTGCCAGTCCCCACCCGAATCCCCTCCGTCTCTCCTTGACCCCGCGAGGAGTCTCCTCTGTCCCTGCCCATCCCCCAATAAAAGTTTCCTGTCCCCATAAAAAGCAGCAATTACTTCTGATGGTTTTGATTTTTTATTTTTTTTTTTAAGTCTTAGTTTATTTAAACCAACAATAAAATACAATATAAATAAATAACAGTGAACAGAAATAAGAGATGCATACATCACCGGAAAGAATTAGCATAAACATTAGGTCATGTGACGGTAGGGTCAACCATTTCTTGTTGAAAGAAATGAGTTGGATTTTTTGGCAATATAAAGCTCATATCTGTAGAGCAAACAAATCTGGTTCCAACATCTGGCATAGGTAACTTGTGAGAGGTCCTTCCAACATCCACAAATGGTTTTTAATGCAGCAATGAGTAAAGAATCAAACAATACAGCATCAAAATCATTTAAAGCAGAATTGAGAGATGCACTTTTCAGGACAATGATTGCATAAGAAAAATGTGCCAAAACTGAACTGGAAACCCCAACTCAGCAAGTACTTCATTTTGTACTAAACACAATTGGTGGCATAACCATGACAGGAGGGGTCTCCACTTTGAGCTTAGTCCCCCTCAAAATGACCATCTCCCGTACTGTAGCTGGTGGGACATTTTGTTTTTCCATCACCTTGTTTCTGCTTTTGTCTGTCTTTTACTAATTCTCTTTCCAGGCCTTGGGAACCCCGGTTCCATCCCCACAGGAGTCCCATAGTCCTCCGGAATTCCCATTCCCGTGCAGACCTCTAGTCACAACTTAAAGTTTATACAGTGGTACCTTGGATTACGAGCATAATCCGTTCCAGGAGCATGCTCGTAATCCAAAATGCTCATTTATCAAAGCGAGTGTCCCCATAGGAAATAATGGAAAATCGCTTTGATGCGTTCCCCCCCCCCCGAGAACCGGCATTGCTCCCCTCAAAACCCCCCCCCCCCCCGCAATCAGGCACCCCCCTGCGATCCGGCACTCCCCCTGCCTCGAACCGGCAACCCCCCCGACACGATCCGACCCCCCCCGACACGATTGGGCACCCCCCCCGCCACAATCCGACACCCCCCCCCGACACGATTGGGCACCCCCCCGCCATGATCCGACATCCCCCCCGACACAATTGGGCACCCCCCCGCCGCTTCTTACCCTCATCTGGGCACTCTTGACAATCAGCTTCCTCCTCTGCTGGGCCTTGAGCATCTGAGCATGCTCAAGGCCTGCGAGTTCACGTTCTGAACGTGAACTCGCAGGCCTTGAGCATGCTCAGATGCTCAAGGCCCAGCAGAGGAGGAAGCCGATTTTCAAGAGTGCCCAGATGAGGGTAAGAAGCGGCGTGGGGGTGCCCGATCGTGGCGGGTGGGGGGGTGCCGGATTGCGGGGGGGGGGGGTGCTCGTAAATCAAGCCATGCTCGGTTTCTGAGGCACCGATTTTGCAAATGTTTTGCTCGTCTTGCAAAACACTCGCAAACCGGTGCACTCGTAAACCGAGGTACCACTGTATTATTTTAGAAAGGCGTGCGTTTGTATTTCATTATAGATCTATTTACCTTGATAAATGTGAACTTTTATACTCTTTTGCTCTTTTACCCCTTACCTTTTGTTACTTTCCTTTTTGTTTTTTCCCCTACAAATATTGTAATCTATTCCTTCCCTGTAAACCCATTTGTTTTTGTTTGTTTATTGTATTGGTATTTTTAACTTTGTTTGATTTTATTTTTTTAACCCATTGTTTTTACTTCTATAAACCACTTTGGTTTGACTTTTTTTGTTATCAAACTAACTGTAACTTGGTCAATAAGAACATAAGGAAGATCTTCTTCACCCAGAGAGTGGTAGACACCTGGAACGCTCTTCCGGAGTCTGTTATAGGGGAAAACACCCTCCAGAGATTCAAGACAAAGTTGGACAAGTTCCTGCTAAACTGGAACGTGTGCAGGTGAGGCTGGACTCATTTAAGAGCACTAGTCTTTGACCTGAGGGCCGCAGCGTGAGCGGACTGCTAGGCAGGATGGACCACCGGTCCGACCCATCAGCGGCAGTTCTTATGTAAGAAGAGTTTGAACTATATGTGGAAGTAATTTACACATGTGTCAGCATATGCACACAAATGACTAGATTACTGGCATTTATGCATGTTATTGCCAACTAATATTAGGTAGCTAGCAGCGCCTAAGGTAAAAGCAGGCATGGTTAGGGGTTGAGATGACCTTAGGTGCGATTTGCCCGAAAACTTAAGGCACCAGAAATGTAGGCCTTTAAATCTCTAACCTACATTACTGGCGCCTACGTTTTATCTTAGGTGCCAGTAGCTGCAATTCTGTTAACAGCGCCTAGCGTGATTGACACGTGGTGAGTGCCATTTTTCTAGTTGCTGGCCAATTTAGACGCCATTTACAGAATATGGTCCTTAATCTGCAGGTAGCAGAGTGGATGGAATTGTGTCGGGAAAGGATAAGGAGGAAGGAACTTTTGCAATAGGAGTGGTGACATAACTGAGAACGGAGTATGGTTAACAGTAGTACCTTGAAATCTTGGTACCACTACCTTTATAGATAATAATCTGTGGAAGGGGTGGGGATAGGGATGTGAGAATAGTTAGGGCACTATTTTTGTGTTTCTTCTTATATTATGATCTGTATTTCAGGAATAAAAAAAATTGTAGAAAGAAATAAAACAAAAAAACTAAGGAAATAAGGTGATACCTCTTTTATTGGACTAACTCAATGAGCTTTCAAAGATAACCCTTCTTCATATCAGAAATAAGCAAATGTTGATAAATATCAGTATATATAAGGAAAACATGAAAGCATTTCAGGGATAGGAAGAGGGAAGGGGTGAGTGAGTGGGCAGGAGACAGAAAGGTGGCAGAGCAGTTTTAAATGTCTTTATAGTGGGAAAGAAAGCCCAGATCTCTGTTAAGTCCTATCTCATATAAAGACATTTAAAACTGCTCTGCCACCTTTCTGTCTCCTGCCCACCCCTCCCTATTCCTAAAATGCTTTCATGTTTTCCCTATATATATTGATATTTGTCAACATTTGCTTATTTCTGATATGAAGAAGGGTTACTGTATTTTTCGTTCCATAAGACGCAATTTTTTCCCCAAAAAAGTGGGTGGAAATATCTGTGCATCTTATAGATGGAGTGAATATAACAATTTTTACACACACACGGCACCTTTTTTAATTCTGGTGGTCCAGCAGTGTTATCGGCAGGAGCAAACTTTCCACGCCCCTGCCCCTCCCTCGCTGGATAGCTGCCTCATCATATCTTGCGGCCTGTGGCACACAAGGCAGAAGCAAACTTTACGCGCTCCAGCCTGCCCCGCGCCGCTCCCTGAATGGTTGCTATCAGTTCTCACGGGACTTGCAAAAACTGACAGCAGTCATTCAAGGAGCGGTGCGGGGCCAATCTGGAGCGCAAAAAGCACACTCTTGCTTTGTGCACCGCTGGCTGAAAGATATGATGAGGCAGCCGTTCAGCAAGGGAGGGGCAGCAGCGCGCAAAGCTCGCTCCTGCCGATACACCACTGGACCACTAGAATTTAAAAAGGTACTGGGGAGGGGTAAAAAATTGTTAGTCGGCTGGGATGGATCGCTCCTGTCCCAGCCTACCACTAGATAACTAGAGGGGTACAGAGCAGGGCAGTGGGACAGGGTGCAGAGCCTTGTAGGGCATGGAGGGAAGGGGGCTGGGTGCAGAGCTTGGTAGGGAAAGGAGATGGATTCAGAGCCTGGTATGGAAAAGGGCTGGGTACAGAGCCTTCCAGGGCAAGGAGGAAAGGGTGTTGGGTGCAGAGCCTGGTAGGGAAGGGGGGACAGGGTACAGAACCTGGTAGGGAAGGGTGGGGGGACTGTGCAGAGGCTGGCAGGGAATGAGAGGGGCTGGGTGCAGAGCCTGGTATATTTAAATATATTAGTACACAATTTGGTTCAGAATGGGGGTTTTTTTCTTGGTTTTCCTCTAAACCTAGGTGCATCTTATAATGCAAAAAATAGGGAACCTTCAAAAGCTCATCATAAAATGCAGTTAGTCCAATAAAAGAGATATCACTTTATTCCTTTGTTTATTTATTTCTTTATACTACCTTGGAAAGTGGACTAACACGGCCACCATACCATTTCACTCAGGAACAAAAAGGAGATTGACTAAGTTGGTGCATCATTTGGAATGATTATGGATTTGGTGTTGGTGACAACAATCAATCAATGAAAACTTTTTAATATTTTAAAAAAAAGCTTTAAGAAGTCTTTTACTCATTTTGATTTTGTCGGATTCACCTAATCTGTGGCTTTTGCCATTTATTTAAATCACTATAATAAACTGAAAATAATCATTTAATAATTAAATAATTCAGCTTACTCAAACTGCAATCACTGCACTTTCTGCTACCATTTAGGACTGATTAGCATTATTTTCTCCAAAATTAAATTAGTCCATGCATATACATATGAATGGAAGATTAGGTTCTTACCTTGTTAATCTTTTTTTCTGTTAATCTTATCAGGAATTCATATGTTTGGTGTTCAATCCAAACCCGCAAACCGGGTCTTGCAAAAGAGTGATACAGTTTTCAGCACCTCCCACATTGGCAGTGAAGTATAGTGCCCCTTCAGTGTTATCCAAAAGCAGTCGATCACCTCTGGAATAGAACACAAAGAAGAAGGAGTATGGGGAACTTCCCCGCACACATTATACAGATCAGTACTGCTCTCCAACTCTTAAAAAGAATAGCAATGATCAATAAATATTTAAAACATGTATAACATAACACAATAGAAATCAACCTGCTGAACACAACAAGCACTAACAACAAGGGAGCCAGAGGCTTAATAGTACACTTATGTATACAGGACAATCTTAAAGGAGGAGATAGCGGGACTATTGCAGCAAATTTGCAACCTATCCCTGAAAACAGGCGTGATTCCGGAGGATTGGAAGATAGCCCACATTACGCCCATCTTTAAAAAGGGATCAAGAGGTGACCCAGGAAACCACAGACCGGTGAGTCTGACCTCGGTTCTGGGGAAAATGGGGGAAGCACTGATAAAAGAAAACATCGATGAACATTTTGAAAGAAACGAACTTCTGATAACCAGCAAACATGGTTTCTGCAAGGGGAGATCGTGCCTAACTAACTTATTGCACTTCTTAACAAACGGATGGACAGAGGAGACCCCATAGACATCATATACCTAGATTTCCAAAAAGCCTTTGACAAGGTGCCTCATGAACATCTACTCCAGAAACTGACGAACCAAGGGGTGTAAGGAGACGTACATAGATGGATCAGAAACTGGTTGGCAGGTAGGAAACAGAGGGTAGGAGTGAAGGGCCACTACTTGGACTGGAGGAGGGTCACGAGTGGTGTTCCACAGGGCTCAGTGCTCGGGCCGCTGCTATTTAATATATTCATAAATGATCTAGAACGGGGATGAAGTGTGAGATAATAAAATTTGCGGACAACACTGAACTATTTAGTGGAGCTCGGACTAAAGAGGACTACAAAGAATTGCAAAGGGACTTGAACAAACTAGGGGAATGGGCGACAAGATGGCAGATGAAGTTCAACATTGAGAAATGTAAAGTATTACATGTGGGAAGCAGAAACCTGAGGTACAACTATACGATGGGAGGGATCTTATTGAACGAGAGTACCCAAGAAAGGGACTTGGGGGTAATGGTGGACATGACAATGAAGCCGACGGCACAATGCGCAGCGGCCGCTAAGAGAGCGAATAGAATGCTAGGTATAATCAAGAAGGGTATTACAACCAGAATGAAAGAAGTTATCCTGCCGTTGTATCGGGCAATGGTGCGCCCGCATCTGGAGTACTACATCCAGTACTGGTCACCGTACCTTAAGAAGGATATGGCGTTACTCAAGAGAGTTCAGAGGAGAGCGACATGCCTGATAAAAGGGATGGAAAACCTTTCCTACGCTGAGAGATTGGAGAAACTGGGTCTCTTTTCCCTGGAGAAGAGGAGACTTAGAGGGGATATGATAGAGACTTACAAGATCATGAAGGGCATAGAGAGAGTAGAGAGGGACAGATTCTTCAAACTTTCAAAAAATAAAAGAACAAGAGGGCATTCGGAAAAATTGAAAGGGGACAGATTCAAAATGAATGTTAGGAAGTTCTTCTTTACCCAACGTGTGGTGGACACCTGGAATGCACTTCCAGAGGACGTAATAGGGCAGAGTACGGTACTGGGGTTTAAGAAAGGATTGGACAATTTCCTGCTGGAAAAGGGGATAGAGGGGTATAGATAGAGGATTACTGCACAGGTCCTGAACCTGTTGGGCCGCCGCATGAGCAGACTGCTGGGCACGATGGTCCTCAGGTCTGACCCAGCGGAGGCATTGCTTATGTTCTTATGTTCTTGTACTTAGCCATTTGGTTGACAGGAGAAGAACTCCAGAGCCTGGAACCTAGAAATATCCAACGCAGTTGTAACTGAGGATGCAGAGGACTGGCCATATGGACTCCTGATAAGATTAACAGAAAGAAAATTAACAAGGTAAGACCTTAATCTTCCATTCTGTTATATCTCCTCAGGAATCCGTACGTATGGTGATGTAGAAAAACAATAGCTGACATCTAGGGTGGGCCAGGATTCTGCTCACAACACCAAGGATCCAAAAGTGGTGTCCTCTCAACAGCAACAGCCATTCTGTAAGTGAAGAACAAGTAGAAGCTCTGCAAGTTTCTGCTGGGGAGACTGATCGAGACTCAGTCCATGAAGCTGCGTCACTCATGGTTGAGTGCGCACTGAAAGAAACTGACAACTGCTTACTCCATGTGTACTGACGAAATGGCCATGTGAATCCATCTGGCCCTAGAGGCCTGTATGCTGGCCTGCCACACATGAACTAACTTGTGAACACAAACAGATGATCAAAAAGATGAAAACCATTGGTCATTTCCAAATAGCGAAGTAAGACTCTTCGCACATCCAGTTTCTTTAATGTCCTGTTTATCCAAACCAGTAGGCTGAAAAGCAGGCAGATGAACCTACTGGTTGACATGTAAATTGGAAATAACTTTCAGAATAAAAGAAGGAACAGCACAGAGGGTTACACCTGCCTCTGTGATCCTAAGAAAAGGTTCTCTATAAGAGAAAGCTTGTAATTCCAAAATATGTCCCGCTGAGATGATGGTCACCAGGAACACTTTCTTGACCATGATGTCCAAAAGGGTCGAGTCTTTCTATGGCTCATATGGAGCTTTAGTGAGGCTCTTCAAAACTGTTGAGATTCCACATCAGATAAGGGTTGATGGAGTAGGGGTCTTGATCGGAAAGCACCTCTTAAAAATCTAGTTACCGGATGAGCGGTAAGTGAAACCGAACTATGCGTGCCCAGAAACATGAAGGACCTGCCACTTGAACCTTGAGGGAAGCCACTGCAAGCAGAAAAGCAAGGACTACCAGAATAGGAGCTCACAATGGTTCCACCTGGTCTCTTTCACACTAATGTTGAAAAGCAATTCAAGCTTTGGCACAGACCACTATAGTAGAGGGCTTTTTTGCTCTCAAAAGAATGGCAATGACTACGTGTGAATAGCCTCTTTAAACTGGGGCCTTGTGCTCAAGAAGTATGCCGTACCAAAGTGCTAGGGATTGGCCCTTGACTGAGAAGGCTGTGATAAAGTGGGAGCTTGATGTTCCTGTCCCGCTGAAGTCGCATCAGGTCTGTAGACCACGAATGGCAAGGCCAGTTCGAGGCTACTAAGATCACAAGACCTGGATGAGTTGTAATCCTGTGGATGATATGGCCCACCATGAGCCAAAGTGGGAAGACATAAAGAAGAACCGGGCTTGACAGTCCTAAGCTTCATGGTTCTGCTCTTCAACTGAAGAAATGGTGAACATTCAAGTTCTGGGTTGAAGCCATCAAGTCTATCACTGGTCTGCCCCAGCGATGCACAATGAGCAGGAACACCCTTTGAGATAGAGACTAGTCCCTTGGTGATGGAGGAAGTCTGCTTGAACATGTTCCACTCTGGCCATGTAAGCAGCGGAGAGAGCTTGAAGGTGTACTTCACCCACTGGAAGAGCATCTGCGCTTCTAGACTCAAGACAGCACTGCTGATGCTCCCTGCCTGTTCACATAGGCTACTGCGGTTGCATGGTCAGGAAATACTCATACCACTTTTCCCTCTAGAGCCTTTACCAGAGTTGTTAATGCTAACCGAATGGCTCGAAGTTCTAGACTGTTTATAGGCCAGTTGTTCTGATGGGGAGTCCACTGGCCCTGAATGAAACAGTCGCCCTAATGGGCACCCCAGCCACTTAGGCTAGCATCGGTCGTGAGAGTCACCCACTCCAAAATTTGGAGAGGCATATCCCTCAACAAGGAGCTCTCTTGAAGCTACCAACGTAAGCTGCTCCTCACTAGCCCTATCCATGGGAGCTGCATGTGAGGAGAATGATGTTGTGGGGACCACCAAGACAGAAGAGTCTCCTGAAGGGGCCGCATATGTGCCTGGCTCAGGGAACAACCTCCAGGGAAGTTACCATGGAGCCCAACATCTGAAGGCAATGCTAGGCAGTAGGCAACGGAAGGGCTAAGAGATCAAAGATTTGTTTCTATTTGCATAGCTCGGGAAGCAAAAGCTGTGTCGAATGAATTCCCAGATACTCCAAACTCTATTGCGGTACTAAATGACTCCTCCTAAAGGTGACAATCCAGCCCAACCTTTGCAGAACTACAACTGCCTGCTCACACTACTGCTTGGATGGGGCTTCAATGAGCCAATCGGCCAGATAAAGATACATGGATTCCCAATATTTGGAAAAGAGCCACCACTACTGTATGTGTGTGTGTGTGTGGGGGGGGGGGGCTGTTGCCAATCTAAAAAGAAGGGCTGCAAAGTGGAAATGTTCCTACAGTACATGAACTCTCGGATACTTTCTGTGTCCCAGAAAGATGGGAGTATGTAGATAGGCCTCTGTTAGATCCAGTGATGCCAATTACTTCTAGAGCCATTGCCACAATGAATGGGCAGTTTTCATGTGGAAACATAGGATCTTTAGAAATACATTGACTGCCATGAGTTCCAAGATGGGCCTCCAATCCTCTGTGCCTTTCTTAGGCATGATGAAGTATAAGGAATATCTGCCTGAGCCTGATTTATCATTGAAGACAGACTCTATGGTATGAATGTCTAAAAGGGAAGCATGGCTTGGATCTTGGTTTCTTGGAGAGTCCAGAAACAAATTTGGAGAGGGACAAAGGAACTTGATCTTGTGCCCTTCTCGGATGATGTCCAGCATGAGGATATATTTTCCTACTCCTGAAACGCCGACAACTGCCTCCCAATATGCAGAGGAGCAGCTCCGATTTTGGTGTCATTTGGGACTTTTTGGAGTACAGGGTGACGTGAGACCCGGAGGGCTGCAGGCATTTGGAATTGCCATAGTGCTGCCTGTATCCCTGGAAAGACCTATGGCTAGAGGAGCTGGCAATAATTTTGGTGTGAATGATAGGAGAACGAAAATTACTTCAACTCCTCCAAGAGAACAGTGAGGTCTGCTCTCCGGTAGGAATTTAGGGCAGTGGTCTGCCTTACTGGCCATGATCTCTTCTAGGCCCTTGCCAAAATGCATCTGTCCCTTGAAGGGCAGCCTGCTTACAAGTCACTTTAGAAGCAGAGTTGCCATTCCACTCTATGATTCAGAGAATCCTTTCAGCAGAGACCTCATACACTGCAACTTTGCTCAGGAACCTGATGAGGTCATATAAGGCATCCAACACATAATCCACTTTTTCCAGCACCAGCTGGGAGCAGACATCCTTCTCCACCAAGGGTGTGACAGGCCCATGCAGCAAACCACACTAATTCTGCTTTGATGTCCAAACCTAGAATCTCAAACTGTTTCTTCAAAACCATGTCCAACTTGCGATCATGCGCTTCCTTTAGTATTACGCCTCCCTCTTTAGGGAATGCTGTGCACTTGGTGATCTGAGCTACCAGAGTCCACTTTCTGCTGATCAAATAGCTGCTGAAACTCAGGGGCCATGGGATAAAACCTGGACATAGCTATCACCATATTTAAAGAGCTGTTCCGTAAAAAGGGCAGTGATTTCTGAATGCGCTAGAAAAAAAAGATATGGGCATTGGAGCAGCTCATGACTGTACACGGAGAAGTGGAAGGCTGAGCTTCCTTGACCGCATCTGCAATAAAATGGTGAACTGAACCCAATTTAAACAGTTGGCGTATTGAAGGGGTCGTATCCTTGAGGGCCCCCCACCCCCAAGGCATTTTGCTGAATGGGTCGTCCAGGACCAAACCAGTGCCTTGAGATAAAAAAGGCATGGAATCCAACCTCAACTCGGTTTGTGGTGGGAACCGGATCACTCATACCAGAAGAGTCCCCTGGAAGCGAAGACACTCCTTGGATACACAGTGGTGTACTCCCTGCTTGCGCAGCACAGCCCAGGTCCATAAAAACACTCTCTATGTGAGTGGAGAAATTCTGGAGAGGACCCTGTAATGGAGCAATAAGCGATCCTTGACAGACCTCTGGCCGGGCTTGTGCAGAGTCCAAAGGCTCCGTGCGCCTGTGCATCCATGTGCCTGTGCTGTCACCAGTTTCAGAGACTGGGCAGGGCTTTCTCTCCATCTTCCAGACTTGGAATGATTCCCCAGCCCTGGAAGATATGGATGGGGCTAAGCCCGAAGCTCCCTCCCCCTCCACGTGTACACCACAGCACGCGGCACATGGGCACTCCTCTGCTGACCATCCAGCACAAATTTCACATTGATTTGTGCTTACACATTCTGAGGAGCCCATCCTTATTGATTTTTTTGAAAAATCGAGGGGTTTTGAGGCAGGCAGAGGGATTGTTTAAAATCCAAGATGGCTGCAATCAGAAAGTCACACCAAAAACAGCCCATGGAGACTTTTTGAAAACCAAAAGTGCAAAAATAGGGTTTTGGAGGTAGGAGACCAGAACCTTACCCTCAGAACTCCCAACCCCATCCACCCTGATTTTCTCAGAAAATAATAGGGTTGTACTTACAGTTCTGTGCAGTGCCTGCCTGTTAGCATTTCTCTGCAGCTGAGGTGAATGGAAAGGACTTTCTGCTTCAGAAACCTCTGAAAACGACTCCAAACCTTGAAATCTTTGGGCTGCCAGTCGAGTTGGACTCAACTTCCAACTCCTACAGAACCTTGAAGCGCAACAGGGGTGGAAAATCCAGCCAGCAACCTGATAGCCCAGCGGCTTTTACACAGGGCGCCCACAGCCTGCCCTTAAGTGTCTGAAATAAATCCAGCAGGCAAGCTGGCTCCCAGGGGAACGGACCCAGAGCCCTGAAGTGGCACACAGCAGGCTGGCTCCACAGGGCACCGAAGCTTTCAAAATAGTGAACTTTCAACCGAAAAAAAGAAAAACTAAACAGAGCAGATCAGCAGCATGGTTTGCTGCAGAATGAAAAAGCTGAAGGGGCACTATACTCCACTACTAATGTGGGAGGTGCTGAAAACTGTGAGTATCAAAACTGCAAGACCCGGTTTGTGGGTTCGGATTGAACACCATACATTCGGACTCCTGAGGAGATATAACAGAAAGAGAAATAATGTAGCCTTGTAAGCTGAATTGTCCTATGCACAAGTACAAAAATTATGGTGAATGTCTTTTGTGACAAACCATATATTTTATATTGCAAGAAATCCATACCTATACTAGACGTTGCTGCATAAAAATTTCTTATGCTAATGCATTTTTAAAAAGTGACATTTATTTCATTTTGCTACTTTTTTCAGCCAGTAGCCAAATGTAAAATATGTTTTGTTCTGATGACTGCAACTTTTCAACATGTTTAATTCCATCCTCTTGCTTTCTGAATATGCTGTTAATGTAATAAGCATATTTTTTCCTTCTTTATCAATTGTTCCCCTTCCTATTCTTCGTAATCAGGACCACTGAAATAACATTTTGCTTGGAAGGGCAAACAAAGCAAGCTTTGCCTCCCCCTCTCCTCCCCATCTCCTTCTCCATGGTTACTGATGAGGTACAGGGCAAAAAAATTGATTGAGCCATCACCCCAAAGGCCCAGCCAATTCCATTTCCTATATTTGTATTTATGGTGATAATGTTATAGATTTTAAAAAGAATCAAGAATGTACTGTGTGTCATTTTAAGATTACCAAACAAAAAGCAACCTGTTCATTAATTACTCCATGTGTTCCGTTGATTATTTATGGTTGGAAAAATTATTTTAATCAAGTTTGGGAAAAGCTAAACACACTTAGAACAAGATTATGTTATAAGTAACAATATCTGACAAACTAAAACATGAAAGGATATTCTAATTGTGTTTATGTGTATTGGTCCGTGAAGCGAAAGGATTTGTTTTCAGAAATGTTGAAAAGCAAATTCTGAATTTGTCTCGCTCGCCTTGTTTCTATCATAAACCTCCTCGCCTGCTCTTTGGCAATCACTTGCTCAGCGCGTTTTTCCATTCTCTTTCTTGCCAGCCATCTACAAAGAATAATCACAATATTGAGCTTGCATTGATTTACTAATGAAAATTTTTGAATTCAACCTATCAAGATTAAAAAAACCTATGGGAATCTGTAAAAACAATATGTAAATAACCTGGAAAGCATATCACACTGTCTACACACATTGCCAAACTCTTCTACTATCAAAAGCTACATCCAAGTAATTGGATGACTCAAGGACTAGTATAGAGATGCAGTCTTTCACATATAGTTTTCTGGGTTGAGACCATCTTAAGCTCAGCAGTACTACTAACTTCTTGGTCTGAGTGGAATGAATCAATCATCTTAAACCAGTTTCCAGTAGGCAGTTAACAGTCTATTTCTTACTTCAGACTTAAAAAGAATAGAATTGGATTGCAGATGCTAGCTGTGTCCTACTTCTGTACAATAACTGAATTACATGACTGTGGTGAAGAAGCCAACCCCTTGGACTCCCAGAATAAGGATAAAAGTTAAAAATGGAGTGAGTTGTAATACAGACTTTATAAATGATGGCTGAGGTACTCAAAAAGACAAATGGAGAGCATGGTTCATGGAATTCTTTCCAAGATCTCCATTTGTGTGTGTGTGTGTGTGTGCATGTTAGTATTTGTGTGGCCTTTTTGTATGCATTGTATATATCTGTGTTTTTTGACCTGGAGGGTAGCAGGAGTAGGAGTTTGAATAGCACGAAACCCTGTGAATAGGCTCACCTTCAGCTTGGCCACCCTCTGCTTTAATAGCTGGCAAGGATGCCAGGCTCTGCCAGCCCAAAAGATCTTGAGCCTTGCCTGTGCTGCCAGAGCAGCACTTAAGTCATAGATGCTCTTTGGTCACCAATACCTGCTTTCTCATACATGCTCAGTTCAGTGACTGAACTGAGCATGCGCAGGAATGCTAGAATCTGTGGCTGAAGTGTGCTGCTGACATCAGCATTGCTCTGATGGGACTCGCAAGGAGACCTTGTTGGCTGGCAGGGCTTGTTATTCCTACCATCAAAGGGATATTTTAATGTGGTGGGGGGGGGGGGGGGGACAAGGAGAGGTGGAGAGTATACCTGGCCCTCTCAGTCCACCTTTGGGCCTCCCCCCCCAAAAAAAAATATCCACACATTCTGTTGGTTTGGAAAGAATAACGTGAAACAAAGTGTGATAATATATCTGACCATTAGATGTCACTATTAATAGATTTCAAAAGATCTACAGCTTAATTACAGGGTACCATTTGTCCCAAGACAAGGATTACTGTATGTGACCACTATTAGATGGCAGTACACATAACGACCAGTAACAAACCACACTGTTCAATCACTAAGAGGCAAAGATATCAAATTGCATTAAGGCAATAAGGGAATGGAAAAAGAAAGGGAATGATACTTGTATGCTGCCTTATTGTGATTACATATTCAAAGGGGTTTATTTATATACAGGGGCTTATTTTGTACCTGTGGCAATGCATAAATCACATGATTTGATCTTTGACATGATTTAAAGGGCACTAACAGGTTGTCTTGTCCTAAGGTAGCAGTAGTTAAGCTAACACACGGTAAATACTAATGAGATGCAAAAATGCAAATGCATGTAAAGCACCTCATTATTATGTAAATATGATACCACAATCAAAGCCAGAAGTTTATAAACAAATTTCTTGTGTGATATACAGTTGAAACTCATTGAAAGCTATGTGATGAAGGAGAAATATTGCCCTGAGGCAGAGGTTGAAACATAGCTATGTCAGTAGTGGCTTTCCTGTATATCACACAATAATATAAGTTTTTTCCTCATGATTTTTTATATTTGTTTATAAGCTGTTTTTGTTGATAAGAACATAAAAATATAAGAATAGCCTTACTGGGTCAGACCAATGGTCCATCAAGCCTAGTAGCCCGTTCTCACAGTGGCCAAACCAGGTCACTAGTACCTGGCCGAAACCCAAGGAGTAGCAACATTCCATGCTACCGATCCAGGGCAAGCAATGGCTTCCCCTATGTCTTTCTCAATAACAGACTATAGACTTTTCCTCCACAAAATTGTCTAAACCTTTCTTAAACAAGCTAAGCTTTCTTGTACAATTCCTCTGTAGTCTGAACTGCTGGTGTTGTGCATCCCTTACAGCCATAATCTGTAGGGAACTCCAAACAAACTCTAGCCCCTCCCACTGGGTCCATCTCCTGTGACATGCTCCCTGAAGATCAGTTTTGTTTCCTACAACCATGCTGTAGGGCAGGGGTTCCCAAATGGTTGATCGCGATCGACCAGTAGATCGCAAAGGCAACGCGAATCGATTGCGTTGCCTTTGCGATCTTTTTCTCCCTGCTGCTTCCCCAAGCCAGGCCTGGCGTGTACAAGCGCCGGACTCACAAGACTTCATCTCCGACGTCAATTCTGACATCGAAGAAAACGTTCTAGGCCAGCCAATCGCTGCCTGGCTGGCCTGGAACTTCCTTCCCGACGTTAGAATTGACGTTGGATGTGGTGCTTGTACACACCAGGCCTGGCTTAGGGAAGCAGCAGGGAGAAATCGGCGTGGTGGCTTGGGGGTGGGGGTAGGGAAAGAATCGGGGAAGTGGAGAAATCGGCACGATGTCTTCGGGGGGCAGGGGGAAAGAAAGAAAGGCTGAAAGAAAGGGGGGGGCAGTGGGAGAGAGAAAAAAAGGCAGAAATAAATAAATATTGGCTTTACAGAAGAAGGAAGTGCAACCAGACAGTGGCGTACTAAGGGGGGGGGGGGGCGGGAGGGGAGGTCCGCCCCGGGTGCCAGCCATGAGGGGGTGTTCCCGGCCTTGCCGTTCATTCCCCCCACCACCCCCGAAGGACCGCTCGCCCCACTGACCTTCCTGCACCACCTGTGAAGCAGCCCGCAGCAGGATCGCGACTTCAGCGATACCTGAGCTGCTTGGCCGCTGCTTCCTGCGTCGCGGTCCCGCCCCTCCTCTGACATCAGAGGAGGGGCGGGAACGCGGCGCAGGAAGCAGCGCCTAAGCAGCGCAGAGATCGCTGACGTCGGGATCCTGCTGCGGCTGCTTCATAGGTGGTGCAAGAAGGTCAGTGGGGCGAGCGGTCCTTCGGGGGGGGGGGGACTGAACGGCAAGGCCGGGAGCATAGGTAGTGCTGCTTCATAGTGGTGCGGGGAGGCCAGGGGCGAGCGGTCCTTCGGGGTGGGGCGGGCGGGCAGGCAGGCTTTCAAGGAGGAGGGGGGTGACAGACAGGCAGGAAGGCCTTCAAGGGGGGACAGGCCTTCAAGGGGGGGGACAGGCAGGCCGTCAAGGGGGGGACAGGCCTTTGGGGGGGTGTGCAGACCTTCAAGGGGGAGGGACAGGCCTTCAAGGGGAGGCAGGCAGGCCTTCAATGGGGGGACAGGTCTACAAGGGGGTGGGACAAGCCTACAAGGGGGTGGGACAGGCCTTCAAGGGGGGAACAGGCCTTGGGGGGGTGAAGGCCTTCAAGGGTGGGACAGGCCTTCAAGGGGGGGACAGGCCTTCAAGGGGGGGACAGGCCTACAAGGGGTGGGACAGGCCTACAAGGGGGGTTCAGGCCTTCGGGGGGGGTGCAGACCTTCAAGGGGGTGCTGGCCTTCAAGGGGGGACAGGCCTTCAGGGGGGTGCAGGCCTTCGGGGGGGTGCAGACCTTCAAGGGGGGGGACAGGCCTTCAAGGGGGGGGACAGGAAGGCAGGCCTACAAGGGGGGGAGGACAGGCCTTCAGGGGGGTGCAGACCTTCAAAGGGGGGGACAGGCCTTCAAGGGGGGGACAGGCAGGCAGGCCTTCAAGGGGGGGACAGGCCTACAAGAGGGGGAGGACAGGCCTTCGGGGGGGTGCAGACCTTCAAGGGGGGGGACAGGCCTTCAAGGGGGGGACAGGCAGGCAGGCCTTCAAGGGGGGGACAGGCCTACAAGGGGGGGGGACAGGCCTTCAAGGAGGTGGGACAGGCCTTCAAGGGGGGTGCAGGCCTTCAAGGGGGGACAGGCAGACCTTTAAGGGGGGGCAGGCCTTTGGGGGGGCCCTGGTTTAGAAGTACACGGAGGGAAGGGGTGTTCAAAGAGACGTGCATATGCCAAACTTTGGGGGGAGGAAGAAATAATGGGTCTGAAAATAGAGGAGAAGGAGAGAGATGATGGACCATGGGATTTAGGGAGGGAAGGAACAGAAAGGGAGAGAAATTGGACACAAGGGATGGTGTGGAGGAGGGATAGAGATACTGGATAGGAGGGTAATTGGGAAAAGAAAGGGAGAGATGGTGGACTCGGGTGGCGGGGAAGGAGGGAGAGATGCCGGATGAAAGGGTAGTTAAGAAAAGGTGGATCTGTGGAGGGAGATGAAAAAAAGGAAAGATACCAGACTTCCTGGGGAGGGAAGGGAAATGGAAAGGGAGGACAGAGTTGGCAGATGGATGGTTAGCATGCAGAAAGAAGAAAGAAGGAGACCCCAAGTTATCAGAAGAAAACCAGAGCCTTGGACCAACAAGATTTGAAATATAACCAGACAACAAAAGGTAGAAAAATTAATTTTATTTTCTGTTTTGTGATTATAATATGTCAGATTTGAAATGTGTATCCTGCCAAAGCTGGTGTTGGACTGCAAACGTGAGCTAGGATTTAACAGAGAGAGGAAAAGTCCTTTTTGTTTCTTTATTTTATTTACACCACAGCGCCAGTGTGATTAGGAGAAGCCAAAGGGGGTGAAAAAGCTATAAAACCCACCAGGAGTTTTGAAAAAAATCACCCAACTGGGCAGGAAAATCGAATTGAAAAACCAATTCAATAGGCTGAATCGAATCAAAATTTTTTTTCCTGAATTTGGCAGCATTAGTTTGCGCTACTGTCTTAGACTTTAGGACCTGGGATTGGGGAGAGATGGCATCCTCAGTACTTTATAATGCAAGTGAAACGAGGATTTGGTCAGACTTTTGAAGGGTCTGCAGAAAAAAAATATTGTATAGGCCGGGGACATGAGACAGCAGGAAATGGGAACTTTTCTTCCTTCTATTTTTGTGAATGGAAAGGCTGAGGATGTCAGAGAGTTCAGTTAAAATATGTGCTTTATAAGAAAATATAATAATGTGTTTTATAAAGTTTATAGCATAGCTGGCCTACCCAGTGAGGTGTTCCTAGTGGTGGTGGTGGCAGCGTGTCAATGTGTTGAGAGGAAGAGGTGGTCTGGGAAATTCTGCTGAGCAAACTCTGGGCCCATTTCCACCCCCCAGTTAGTCCACTCCACTCAACTGGTTCACACATTGAGTGGGTCTTTGGGTGTTGTGTTGGGATCTCTTCCAGTGGTTTATCAGTATCTCCTTCTGGTCCAAGGAAGGAAACTTTGTTATCCTTAGCATTGACCTACAGAATATGTTTGTAACAGCGCTGCTTGTGTGGCATTAGGCTATGTAGTGATCGAAAGAAAAAAACAGACCTTTGCACATTTTTGCACTATATGGTGGGTGTATGAGGAGATTCACATTTCCTGCACAGCTAAGTCCATGTGAAGTTACCTTGTGCTGTATTTGACATCTAGCAAGGTCTCTGTTTGAAAGGAAAGATCTAAACTTAAAAATGAAGTGGCCAGAAGTTATGGTAAAAGCAGATAGTGTAGCTGGTTTTAAGAAAGATTTGGACAAATTCCTGGAGGAAAAGTCCATAATCTGTTATTAAGACATGGGGGAAGTGTCTGCTTGCCCTGGATCGGTAGCATGGAATGTTGCTACTCTTTGGGTTTTGACCAGGTATTAGTGTCCTGGATTGGCTACCATGAGAATGGGCTACTGGGCATGATGGACCATTGGTCTGACCCAGTTAGGCTATTCTTATGTTATGTTCTCATCTGTAGGGGCCTTTGTTTTCACTTCTTATTTTAATGTATTTTTTTTCTGGGAACTTATCAGTGTTTTTTATAATGGGAACAAAAATGGAAGAGAATTAATGTGTGTGGGATGAGGGGGTAACTAATTTCTTCAGCTAAATAATTCAATCCACCTCAACCAGACATAGGAGAACTCACGCACCATTCACACACCCTCCAACCAAAAACGTCAAAAGAAAAAAACTGTTCGACAACCTCCTAGCCATTCGAGCTGCAACACTCGACCCCCAACTCTACAACCAATTGACATCGACCACAGACTGCAAAACCTTCAAAAAGAAATAAAAACCCTTCTATTCAAAAAACACATAAAACCGAACTAACACAATCAGAACTGTCCCAAGCATCACCTGCAACTACTCCATATGTACTTCTGATGTCATGACAATTCAGACATAATTTATGTTGTTATGTTTGGAATATAAGAAAATTTTCACTGCCTGTTTCTATTCTGACCATTTATTCCATTTCATGGTCATTACAAAAAAATATTTTTTTACATGGGGGGGGGTGTCAAAAAATGATGGGCCCCGGGTGCCACATACCCTAGGTACGCCACTGCAACCAGAGACTCATGAAATCACCAGACAAAAAAGTAGGAAAAATGATTTTATTTTCAATTTAGTGATCAAAATGTGTCCGTTTTGAGAATTTATATTTGCTTTCTATATTTTGCACTATAGCCCTCTTTTACTAAACCGCAATAGCGGTTTTTAGCGCAGGGAGCCTTTGAGCATCGAGAGCAGCGCAGGACATGGCGCAGCTCCCTGTTCTAAAAACCGCTATTGCGGTTTAGTAAAAAGGGAGGGGTATATTTGTCTATTTTTATATAGTTGTAACTGAGGTGACATTGCATATTTTAAAGTCATTTGTCTTGACCTCTGAAAAAACTCTGAATTCAAATGATAATTAACTTTTTCTCTGCGTACAGTGTTCTTCGTGGGTTTTTTTTAATTTTATTGTTGGTAGGTTATTTTGATTTGGTCATTTTAATAGTAGCTCGCAAGCTAAAAAAGTGTGGTCACCCCTGCTGTATGGGCTCATCTCTTCTGAACGTGTTTATTTTTCTAAATTCTAGTGTATTAATTTAATATTTGATGCGGTTCTTGCCTTGGTGCTGCAGATTCACCCTGCAGGGACATCCTTCGGCAGGAGATCGCAGACTTTTCTGAAAAAGTCTGCTTTTGGGGGTTACCTGCTACTGCAGTAAGCCCCCTGGACAGCCTGCACGTCAGATCTTGGCTCCAGGATCGGGAGCTAGTTCACCCCGGGTTCGTCTGCTAAGAGGTAGAGAGCAGACTGTGCGGTTCTGTGGAGGCGTGCCCAGGATTGAGATCGGACTGCATACTTTCCCTGATTATTCTGGAGGCCCTGATAGTCCCAGGCTGAGGTGGCTGGGAAGGTGAGGCAGTCGGAAGTCCTGAAATCCTGTTTTCTCAGCTCCTGAGGTACTGATCTCCTTGCATGCTCTGTCATAAGCTTGCCTGCTATTCTTTTCTATTGCAGCACATGCCACTGTGAGTAGCTGTATGCTAACCGGTTTGGCAATTTTAAGGGGGTCCTAAAAAGGGGGTTTGGGGTGGTTTCCCTGCATGCTCAACCCCCCCACCCCACCCAAACACCTCAAAAATTGCAAAATCGTTGTTTTCCCCAGTTCCCTGTATTTTTCCCGGCTGTTATAGGGCAAAATCGATGCCCATGGTGGCCATCTTGGAATTTCTTTAAACTTTTCAAAAGTATATTTTTTGCACTTAGGAGCTTCATTTTTGCTCCAAACTTCAGATTAGAGAGTTGTGCGGGGACAGAAATCAAACCTGTCCCTGGTAGAATCAAACCCCTCCCTGTCCGTCCCCGCTGGAATCAAATCTGCCCCCGCCCATCCCTATATAAACTTCAGAAGTAGTTCTCTTGTCTGTGTTATAAATCAATATTTGGTCTGGCTCCCACTTACCTAGTTTCCCATTTTAATCTGGCAAGTTCTTTTAGGCCCACACGAAGAATACATCTGTTCACCTATCCGACAATAAAAGCCTGCCACTACAAAAGATTCTTGGACAGAACTCTTGTCTTCCAGGCAGGCAAATGGAACGATTAGCTTAGTAACTTTATCACGCTCTCCTCATCCTACTTCAATTTTAGAAAATTGGTAAAAACGACTTTGTTCAATTGATTTGTAAACTAAGAATCTACACAGCTCCGCTAAGAACTATATAGCTTTTCAATTCTTTCATTATGTAAGACTGTACTGTTGACTTTGATTGTAACCTCTTCGCCGATTGTCCAGCGCTTCTTGCTGTAAACCGCCTCAAACTTCCATGGCTTTGGTGGTATATAAGAATAAAATTATTATTATTATTATTTCATTTATTACTGAATTAAAGGCTCTGATAGAGATCCATTTACAAATAAGCAAAGACACTTTAATTAATTTGGAAATATTAATTGAGAAGAATGCATACTTTGTAAATGGGTTTCTACTAGAGCCTCTAATCTAAATATAAAATATAAATACTCAGCTGATGAGGACCCTCAAGCTGTCATCTGAGGACTTCCTCTGCAGGTGGCCGGGGGTCCTTTTTGCTAAGCTTAGCAGGCAGCTAAGTAGCGTCTGAGTCACAGATTCTGGCACCTCAGTGACTCATGGATGCTGCCAGCGACTGCTGTGCTTGGTGGAGGGGAGTTCTGGCCGTCGCTAGAGGAGGTCCTCTGCTGGCAGTGCTTGGGGATCCCCACCAGTCACAGCAAGGGTCAACAAGTACTTCAACACTGTAGAAATAAAACCAGAAATTAATTTCTTTTTCTTTTGAACACAATACAAAGACACCTGCTAAATACATTTCCCAAAGCTAACATATTTTAGTCAATAAATTCTGTTTTTTACCTTTGTTGTCTGGAAACTTATTTTTCTATCAAATTGGTCCCAGTTTCTTTTTTCCGCTTTTCCATCTTCTGTAAAGTCTTCGGTTTCTGTCCATTGGTTCCTCCTACCATGGACCAGCATTTATCCCTTTCTCATCTTTCGCCCCTGCCCATTAGCCCCATGCCCAACATTTCTCCTTTTGTTCTATAACCCCTCTCCAGCACCATGCCACATCTCTCCCTCCATTCCCTTCACCACTATGTCCAACATTCCTCCCTCTCATCTTTCTCTTCCCTATCATCTGTACCTCCCTCCCTTCCTATCACCAAAAATTCTCATAAGTTACATAAGAACTGCCATCTCCAGATCAAACCTTTGGTCCATCAAGTCTGGCGATCTGCACACACGGAGGCCCAGCCAGGTATACACCTGGCGTAATTTTAGTCACCCATATCCCTCTGTGCCTCTTGTAAGGAGATGTGCATCTAGTTTGCTTTTAAATCCTAGGACGGTAGATTCCGCAATAACCTCCTCTGGGAGAGCATTCCATGTGTCAACCACTCGCTGCATGAAGCAGAATTTCCTGCTTCAGTCCATGTCCTCTTGTCCGTGTCACATTGGACATTGTAAATAACTTATTTTCCTGCTCTATTTTGTCGATTCCTTTTAGTATTTTGAAAGTCTCGATCATATCCCCTCGCAGTCTCCTCTTCCCAAGGGAGAACAATCCTAGTCTCCTAAGTCGTTCCTCGTATTCCAAGTTCTCCATATCTTTTACCAGCTTCGTTGCTCGTTTCTGCACCCTCTCCAGCAGTTTTATATCCTTCTTTAGGTTGGGAGACCAATGTTGGACACAGTATTCCAAGTGTGATCTGACTATTGCTCTATAAAGCGGCATTATAACCTTCTCTGATCTGCTCGTGATTCCCTTCTTTATCATGCCTAACATTCTATTTGCTTTCTTTGCCGTTGCCGCACATTGCGCTGACGGTTTCAGGGTCCTATCTATCAGTACACCCAGGTCCTTTTCTTGTTCGCTCTTACCCAGAGTTGCACCTGGCATTTTATACTCATGTTCCTTGTTCTTTCTGCTTAAACGCATTACTTTGCACTTTTCCACATTAAACTTCATCTGCCATTTCTCTGCCCATTTCTCTAATTGACACAAGTCACTCTGGAGTTCCTCGCTATCCTTCTGTGATCTGATTGCCCGGCATAGCTTTGTGTCGTCTGCAAACTTGATGATCTCACTGGATGTTCCTTCTTCTAGGTCATTGATGAAAATATTAAATAAGATGGGCCCAAGTACTGAGCCCTGGGGCATACCGCTAGTCACTTTCTCCCAGTCTGAGAACTTCCCATTTATGCCCACTCTGCTTTCTGTTCTCCAGCCATTTGTCTACCCATATTAATATATCTCCCTCTATTCCATGGCTTTGTAGTTTCCTGAGAAGTATTTTATGTGGAACCTTGTTGAACGCTTTCTGGAAGTCCAAGTATATTATGTCCACCAGTTCTCCACTATCAATTTGTTCACTGTCTCAAAAAATTGAAGTAAATTTGTCAAACATGATTTCCTTTTCCTGAAGCCATGTTGACTGGCTCTCATCAGGTCGTGTGTATTCAAGTGCCGGACTATGCTATCTTTAATCAGTGCTTCAACCATCTTTCCAGGGACAGACGTAAGACTCACAGGTCTGTAGTTACCTGGTTTTCCTCTTGATCATTTTTTTTTTTTAATTGGCGTGACGTTCGCTATCTTCCAGTCATCCGGTATCTGTCCAGTTCTAATTGACAGGTTGGCAAGTGAACATAAGAACATAAGAAATGCCTCTGCTGGGTCAGACCCGAGGTCCATCGTGCCCAGCAGTCCGCTCACGCGGCGGCCCAACAGGTCCAGGACCTGTGCAGTAATCTTCTATCTATACCCCTCTATCCCCATTTCCAGTAGGAATGTGTCCAATCCTTTCTTGAACCCCAGTACCGTACTCTGCCTTATAACGTCCTCTGGAAGCGCATTCCAGGTGTCCACCACACGTTGGGTAAAGAAGAACTTCCTAGCATTTGTTTTGAATCTGTCCCCTTTCAACTTTTCCGAATGCCCTCTTTTTCTCTTATTTTCCGAAAGTTCGAAGAATCTGTCCCTCTCTACTCTCTCTATGCCCTTCATGATCTTGTAAGTCTCTATCATATCCCCTCTAAGTCTCCTCTTCTCCAGGGAAAAGAGACCCAGCTTCTCCAATCTCTCAGAATATGACAGGTTTTCCATACCTATTATCAGACGTGTTGCTCTCCTTTGAACCCTCTCGACTAACGCCATATCCTTCTTAAGATACGGCAACCAATATTGGACGCAGTACTCCAAATGCGGGCACACCATTGCCCGATACAACGGCAGGATAACTTCTTTCGTTCTGGCTGTAATACCCTTTTTGATTATACCAAGCATTCTATTCGCTCTCTTAGCGGCCGCTGCACACTGTGCCGACGGCTTCATTGTCATGTCCACCATTACCCCCAAGTCCCTTTCCTGGGTACTCTTATTCAATAACATCCCTCCCATTGTATAGTTGTACCTCGAGTTTCTGCTCCCCACATGTAATACTTTACATTTTTCAATGTTGAACTTCATCTGCCATTTCGCCGCCCATTCTTCTAATTTGTTCAAGTCCCTTTGCAACTTTTCACAGTCCTCTGTAGTCCGAGCTCCATTAAATAGTTTGGTGTCGTCCGCAAATTTTATTATCTCGCACTTCGTTCCTGTTTCTAGATCATTTATGAAGATATTAAATAGCAACGGCCCGAGCACCGAGCCCTGCGGGACACCACTCGTGACCCTCCTCCAGTCGGAGTAGTGACCCTTCACTCCTACCCTTTGTTTTCTACCCTCCAACCAGTTTCTGATCCATCTATGTACGTCTCCTTCCACCCCATGGTTCTTCAGTTTCCGGAGTAGACGTTCATGGGGCACCTTGTCAAAGGCTTTTTGGAAATCTAGATATATGATGTCTATGGGGTCTCCTTTGTCCATCCGTTTGTTGATCCCTTCGAAGAAGTGCAATAAGTTCGTTAGGCACGATCTTCCCTTGCAGAAACCATGCTGGGTGGTTATCAGAAGTTCATGTTTTTCAAAATGTTGATAGATGTTTTCTTTTATCAGTGCTTCTACCATTTTCCCCGGAACCGAAGTCAAGCTCACCGGCCTGTAGTTTCCTGGGTCACCCCTTGGTCCCTTTTTAAAGATGGGCGTAACGTTGGCTATCTTCCAATCTTCCGGGATCTCGCCTGTTTTCAGGGATAAGTTGCAAATTTGCTGCAGTAGTTCCGCTATCTCCTCCTTTAATTCCTTCAGAACCCTTGGATGTATGCCATCCGGACCCGGGGATTTGTCAGTTTTTAGTTTTTCTATCTGCCACAACGTCCTCAAGGCTCACTTCTATGGATGTTAATTTTTCTGCCTGACTTCCGTTGAAGAATTGCTCAGGTTCCGGTATGTTGGACGTGTTTTCGTTTGTAAATACAGTCGAGAAGAACATGTTAAGCCTTTCTGCCACTACCTTCTCCTCCTTCACCACTCCCTTCCTGTCTCCGTCGTCCAGAGGTCCCACTTCCTCTCTAGCCGGCTGCTTCCCTTTAACATATCTGAAGAATGGTTTGAAATTTCTTGCTTCCCTGGCTAGCCTCTCTTCATACTCTCTTTTGGCTTTCCGAACCTCACGGTGACATTCTTTTTGATGTTTCTTGTGCTCTTTCCAGTTCCCCTCAGTTTTTTCCTTTTTCCATTTCTTGAATGATTTTTTTCTTATTGCCTATCGCTTCCTTCACTGTTTTGGTTATCCACGCCGGGTCTTTTGTTCGATTCTTTTTACACCCCTTCCTGAATCTGGGGATATACAGATTTTGCGCCTCGCTCACCATGTCCCTGAAGAAGGACCAGGCATGATTTACCGTTAGCCATGTTTTGGAAGTGTTCCTAAGTTTCTTCCTTACCAATTCCCTCATTGCTTCGTAGTTTCCTTTCCTGAAGTTAAAAGTTGTCGCAATGGATCTCTTGCCTTTTGACACTCCTACCTCAACCTTGAACTTGATCATATTATGATCGCTGTTTCCCAACGGTCCCACTACTTCTACTTCCTTTGCAGGTCCCCTTAACCCATTTAGGATTAGATCCAGAGTGGCATTTCCTCTCGTCGGTTCTCTAACAAGCTGTTCCATGAAACAATCCTGTGTAGCTTCCAGGAATTTTGTCTCCCTAGCGCATTTCGAGCTTCCAAGCCTCCAGTCTATCCCAGGGTAGTTGAAGTCTCCCATAATAACCGTCTTGCCGCTTTTGCATTCACGCTTCATCTCGGCTTCCATTTCCTCGTCGATATCTCTGGTTTGCCCCGGTGGGCGATAAAATAGGCCCATCTTTATTTCAGGCCCTTTCCTTCCCGGTATTTTAACCCATAGAGATTCCGGCTTGCTGGCCGTCTCTGCTGTGTCCATTTGTGTGGATTGTATGCTTTCTTTTATGTATAGGGCTATTCCACCTCCTTTTTGTCCTGTTCTGTCCTGGCGATAGAGCTTGTATCCCGGTAGTGCTGTATCCCATTTGCTTTCCTCATTCCACCATGTTTCAGAGATTCCAATGATGTCGATGTCTTCTGCGCTGGCCAAGGCTTCTAGTTCCCCTATTTTGTTTCTTAGGCTCCTTGCATTAGCATATATGCACTTTAGATCCTGGTATTTTGCTGTCCTCCTTTCTTTTCCCTGTGCTTCGGTCCATATTTTCTTCTCTTTTGCTGCAGACATTGTAACCACTTCTTCTGGGTTAGTCGACTCCTGCAGTTTGTCCCTTGTTCCTTCCCAGCCATTTTTCCCCTCCGTATCTTCACAGGATACCGTCTTCCGAATCGTCGACCCTTTGTCAACTGTCGGCTTTCCCCTTCTTCTTAGTTTAAAGCCTGTTCTATTCCTCTCTTGACGTTGTTTGCTAGGAGTCTAGTTCCTGCTGCGCTCAGGTGCAGTCCATCTTTCCTGTAGAGCTTGCTCTTGCCCCAGAACGCCGTCCAGTTCCTCACGAAGTGGAATCCTTCTTCCTCACACCATCTCCTCATCCACGTATTTATTGATTGTAGTTCTTCCTGCCTTTTCACATTTGCCCTCGGTACTGGTAGGATCTCTGAGAACACTATCTTCTGGGCCCTCATCTTCAGCTTCCTTCCCAGACTCTTGAATTGTTCTAACAGCATGCTTCTTTTGTAGTCTCTCCTGCTGACATTGTTCGTCCCGATGTGGATCACTACAGCGGTCTCTTCTGTCTCCGCCCCTTCCAGGATCATTCCAATTTTGTCCACGATGTCCTTGGTTCTTGCTCCCGGAAGGCAGGTCACCAGTCGGTCCTCTCTTCCTCCTGCTATGTGGCTGTCCACATGCCTAAGGATCGAGTCTCCCACTAGGATCGCTGACTTTCCTCTCTTCAATTTTCGCTTCGGTCTCAGGTCAATGTCCTCAATGTACTTCACTCTTTCTTCTTTTGGGCCTCGACTAGCCAAAATCTCCCCCTCTTGCGGTAGTCCTCTGTGGGTGTCATCCTTGAGGTAATCTTCTTCTTGTTCTCCCTTGCATGTTGGTATCCGTGTATCTTCTTCTTTCATCTGAAGTTCGTTCTCTTCCACCTTCGTCCTGTATGCCTCTTCAATGAATCTCTCGAGTTCCCTGACTTCCTCCTCAATGTGTCTCTCCGTGGTGTGAAATCCTTCTAGCTCCTGAATCTTGTCCTCTAGTCGCTTGACCTCCTTCTTCAAGCTTTTCAGTTCCTGACACCGACTGCATACATACGACTGTCTCCCCGAGGGGAGATAGTCGTACATATGACAGTCTGTGCAGAACACTGGAAAGCTCATCTTCTGGCTTCCTTCTGCTTCCATTGCTGTTCCTTCTTTAAGATATCAGTTGAGATTACTTGTGACTTGTGCCCGCTTTGTGTCCTTTCTCTCTCCCTATCTGCTGTTGGTGTCCTCCCTGACTCTCTCTTTGTGCTGGTGCCCTCTCTTTCTTTCACTAACTGTCTCTGGTGTCCTCTCGCTCACTGCCTGTTGGTGGTGTCCTCTCTGGCTCTTCTCTCTCTGTGTTGGTGCTCTGTGCTGGTGTCTCTCTCTCTCTCTCTCTACCTGCTGCTGGGGTCCTCTCTCTCTCTACCAGCCGCTGGTGTCCTTTCTCTCACTCTCTCCCTCTGCCTGCTTGTTATACTTGTGTGAACGGCTTGGCCCTTTGTGTCTGTCTCTTTCTTACCTTCTGTGCTTTCCTTCTGTACTTGTCGCTTCTTTACCCTTCTGTCTTACTCCGTTGCCTTGTCCCTTCTCAAAGGCCCTTCACAAAGGCGCTCTCGCTAAGGCGAGCGCCTTTGCCGCTTGCCTTCGCCGCGCGCCGAATGGCTGAGTGCCGTTGGCTCCACCCCCTTTCAAGGGGGAGTCCGACGCTGCCTCTGACGCGGTGGGGGTGGGCAGAGCGTACTCTCGCTGCTTCCCCGAGCCCTGTGCTTCTTCCTGCCTTCTTCTCCTGCTTCAAACTCTGTCTCTCAGGCTCTCCCCTGCTCGATCTGGCTACCAAGCACTGCTGCCTCCTTCTCCTGCACGCGGCACCCGATGCAGAGTTCGCCGCGTTGGCTCCGCCCCCTTTTCAAGGGGGAGTCCGACGCTGCCTCTGACGCGGTGGGGGTGGGCGGAGCGTTTGCAATAGTTCTCCGATTTCAACCTTCAGTTCTTTTAAGACTCTCGGGTGAATTACATCTGGTCCAGGGGATTTGTCACTTTTAAGTTTGTCGATCTGGTAGTATAATTGGTCCAAGTCCACTTCTACTGTGGTGAGGTTGTCCTCTTTTACTCCTTTGAACATTTTCACTGCTTCTGATATTGTTGCGTTGTCCTCCTTCGTAAAGACAGACGCAAAGAAGGAATTTAGTCTGTCTGCAATTTGTTTGTCTTCCTTGATGTACCCTTTTCTCCCCTGGTCGTCCAGCGGTCCCACCTCCTCTTTTGCGGGTTTTTTCTCTTTTACGTATCTAAAGAAGGGCTTGAAATTTTTGGCCTCTTGCGCTATTTTCTCCTCATAGTCCTTTTTGGCATCCTTCACCGCCTTGTAACATTTCTTCTTATCATTTTTGTGTTTGTTCCAAGCTTCGGTTGTTTTCATGCGTTTCCATTTTTTAAAGGAGTCCTTCTTTTATGGCTTCCTTCAAATCTCTAGTAAGCCATGCCGGTTCTCCTTTGCCTTTAGTTTTCCTTTCTTTGGAAATCTGTGGAATGTAGAGATTTTGTGCTTCCGTGATAGTATTATTCAGTAGGGACCATGCCTGATCTACCGTTTTAACTTTGCCCATCTTTTTCTTGAGCCGTTGTTTCACCATGGCTCTCATGCTATCGTATCTTCCCTTCTTAAAGTTTAAGGTCATGGTTAAGGTTTTGGTATGTTTCTCCTACCCGATGTCAAGCTTAAAGTTGACCATGTTGTGGTCGCTTGTTTCCACCAGGACTGTGACTTCTACTTCTTTTGTTGGTCCCGTAATGCCATTTAGGACCAAGTCCAAGGTGGCGTTTCCTCTTGTCGGTTCTCCCACCATTTGTTCCAGGAAGCAGTCCCCTAGCGCTTCCAGGAACTTGGCCTCCTTGCCACAGTTCGAGGTTCCCAGGTTCCAGTCTATCCCCAGGAAAATGATTATTACATTACCTGTCTTACATTCTTGTTTAATTTTCTCTATCATTTCTGAGTCTACTCCGTCTGTCCTGGGGGTCGATAGTAAAGGCCAACTTTTGTGTCCGCACCATTGTGTCTAGGAATCTTGATCCAGAGAGACTCCAGCTTCTCTTTCCTTTCCGTCGTAGCCTCTCTAACAGATTCTACTCCTTCCAGAATATAAAGGGCAATACCTCCACCTTTCTGCCCTACTCTATCTCTTTTGTATAGTTTGTATCCTTGTAGTACTGTGTCCCATTCATTTTCATCATTCCACCATGTTTCTGTTATGCCAATGATTTCCAGTTCAGCTTGTCTTGCTATTGTCTCTAATTCTCCTAATTTGTTTCTCAGACTTCTAGAATTCGCACACATACATTTGAGTTCTCTTTGTGTTATCTCCTTGGACTTTCTAAGCTTAGCAGTCTCTACTGTTCCTTTTACGGTATCCTTTTCTGCTCCTGCGTTGTCTCCCTTATTTGCTTTGTGGTCGTCCCCTCCTGTGTCTGAGTAGTTGTACGTAGTTCCTTCTTCGGGGCATCCTGTCACCCGGGCCATCGACTGGTGGTCGACTGTCGGCTTTCCCCTGTCCTTTAGTTTAAAGCCTACTCGATGGCCCTCAAGTTGCCTGCTAATATTCTTGCTCCTTCCTTGTTGAGGTGTAGTCCGTCCTTTCTGTAGTACTTGCTTTTTCCCCAGAACGCCATCCAGTTGCGCACGAAGTCAAAGCCTTCCTCTTCGCACCATCGTCTCATCCAGGCGTTGATCGCTTGCAATTCTCCTTGTCTCTTTCCATCCGTTCTTGGTACCGGGAAGATCTCTGAGAAAGCCATCTTCACCTCCCTGATCTTCATTTTTCTTCCGAGTGAGCGGAGCTGGCCCTTCATCTCTTCCCTGTCATACTTCCGTCTGCTCACATCATTGGTTCCCATGTGGATAAGCACAGCAGTGTCCTCTCCCCCTGCACTGTCTATGATCCTGGAGATCCTGTTGGCCACATCCTTCACTCTTGCTCCAGGTAGGCAGGTGATTCTATCCTCTCTCCCTCCTGTGGTGTGGCTGTCCACATGACGTATAATGGAATCTTCTACAATGATTCCCATCTTCTTTATTCGGGGGTTCTTTGGCCCTACACCATGGACGTGGATTTATGACCCCCCAATCTTCTTCCTCCTGCGATACGCTTGAAGTTGTTTTCGGCTCTTTGTGTGAGGAGGACGTTTTCATGCGTTCTCTCTCTTTCTCCTGGTGTGTGGTCATCCCCTATTCTCAGCTTCAGTCTCTTCTGAATTTGTAGGGGTATCTACTCTCCTCTCGTCCAGGCTGGAGACAAGGTTGTAGCCTCAATGGAGAGGTCCAACGCTTCAGATTGCGTGCCTCCCGCTGCTGAGGAACACTCCGGGTCTGGCGTTCGGGTTCCGCGCTCGTAGAAAACGTCCATCGGGCTAACTGAAGTACTGGAATGGTCCAGGTAAACCCGGACCTTGGATTTCCTTTTCACAATCAGTGAAAGGTAAGAAAAATAACTCCAGCCACCCGCCACATCTTAGTATGAGCTACCATCCACCATCTTGATTAAACTCCCTCTGGTCTCCAGAACTTTGTTCAACCAAGACGCCTCTTCCAGAGACCAACTGCCCTGAGCTGAGCGACCGAGACACTGAGTTCCCCAGCCAAGAAGACTAATGTCCGTGAGAAGCACTGTCCACTGGGGCTGATTCAGACTCATTCACTGTACCAGAATGGAAGATTGTAGCCACTACCTGAGGCTGTGACAAACCAACCCCCAAAGAGGAACGGGAGAGTCCAGATCAAGCAACTAAGGTGACCACCACTGAAGCAGAGCATACTGAAGTAGGCTGCATGGGAACCCGAGCCCACCAAATCACTTCCAGGGAGGCTGCCATTGACTTCAAGACCTGGAGAAAATCTTGCACCCGAGAACACCGGGAAGCCATCAGAAGGCAAATCTGCAACTGCAACTTGTTCATTTGGGCCTCTGGAAGGAAGACTTTCCCCAAGTCGGTGTCTAAGAGAACCCCGAGGTACTCCAGGTGCTGAGACAGAGTTAACTGGCTCTTGGACAGGTTGACTACCCATCTCAGCGACTGCAGAAATTCCACAACCCGAGCCATAACCCCGTTAACTCTCCTGAAAAGATTTTGCTCGGATCAACCAGTTGTCCAGATAGGGATGAACCAGAATACCCTCTTTGCGCAAGACCACTGCCACGACCACCATAATCTTGGTGAACTTCTGCGGAGCCGTGGCCATACCAAAAGGAAGCACACAAAACTGATAGTGCCATCCCAAGATTGCAAAGCAAAGGAACCTCTGATGGGAGGCATGAATCAGAACATGCTAGTAGGCCTCCATCAGAGCAAGAGAAGTTAGGAATTCCCCCAGCTGAACCACCAGAATGACAGATCTCAGGGTCTCCATACAAAAAGATGGAACCCGGAGCACCCTGTTGACTCCCTTCATATCCAAGATGGGCCGAAAAGACCCCTCTTTCTTGGGCACCACGAAGTAAATGGAATACCATCTGGTGCGAAACTCCTGAGGCAGCACTGGAACTACCGCTTTGAGGTCTAGCAACCTTTGTAGCATCTGATGAAAAGCTCACTTCCTCTATGAGACCTGATAAGGAGAAGATAGGAAGCAATCTGGCAAGGTCTGAGAAAACTCCAGAGCATATCTGTCCCAAATCACCTCCAGGACCGACTGATACATCATGATCTTGGCTCACCTCTGGTAAAAGCCCCGCAATTGTGCGCCTACCGGCACCAGGGGAAGAGCTCACAAGGAGTCATTGGACGGGGCAGGCAGTGGAGGGACCAACGGAATAATCACAGTCCGATGGGCCCCCTGAAAGGACTGCATGTGATGAAAGAAATGGCCCAGAGGAGGAAAGGAAGCCATCCCTCGACCAGGGCAGTAATGGTAAAAATCACGCACATGCCCCCGAACAGACCCCTGTGCAGGCAGGCAAGCACGGTCTTCAGGAAGACGGGGCACCTTAAAGTCAGTCAAGATCTGAACCAACTTGTCCAGATCCTCACCAAACAAGAAAGACCCCGAAAGGGAAATTCCATAAGTTTTGCCTTAGACATTACATCCACCGACCAAGCCCGGAGCCAAAGGGTATGACGAGCGGCCATACCGAGACCCATGAACTTGGTCAAAGTTTGCAACAGATCATACATGGAATCTGAGAGATAAGAAGCCCCCACCTCCTGATCCACCAAGGACCAATCATTAGACACCTAGTCAAGGACATGCTCGGACCACCAAAATCAAGCCCGAGCCACCAGACCGCAATTTATTGCTGCCTGGACTGCCACATCAAAACTCTGCTTAAGAAGAGACTCTAACCTACACTCCTCAGAGTCCTACAAAGCTGAGCCGCCCTCCGGTACCGTATGCCGACGCGTGATGGCTGAAACCACAGTGCTTCAAACTGTTTTTAAGGATTGCATCCACCTTACAGTTCTATGTGTCCTTCAGCATCACTCTTCCTTCACTAGGAAGAGAGATGCATTTGGTCACTTATGCTACTTTAGAATCCACTTTCGACTAAACAAACAGCTGTTGGAAGTCCGGAACTATAGGATGAAACCTAGACATAGCTTTGGCCACCCTTAGGGAGCTTACAGGTGCCTCTCATTGGTCAGTGACTAAGGAGGAGATATCTGGATGAGCAGGAAAAAAGTTCATCTTGCATGATGGAGCATTGTAAGGTGGAGGGCTGCTGAGCATCGAGCTTCAACCCAGAGAGGGTTCCCATATCTGACATGGGAAATGGAAGCTGATCTAAAAAGGCAATGCACTGAGGGATCATTACTGTGATCCATTGCTATTCCTGTCCCCTGGTAACTGGACCCTGTCAGGGATCCCAAATCATCCACCATCGCAGAAGAACACCAGGCATTGAAAGGGACTTCCAATCATCCCAGTTCTGCTCTATAGGGTCACTGACACTGGGAGTTGGCATAGTATGAGGCAGGGATGCCTGCCTGGGAGACGAATCCCCTTGAAGCAGAACTGGTGCACCCATAGGCTGTGCAGCGCTTCATGTAGGCTTTCCATAAGAGACTGACAAAAATCAGAGAAGCCTTGCATCAGGAGACCTGAAATTCCTTACCCAACCCCAGACTGGGGAAGAGGAAATTCAACCGCCACCATGTGCTTGCATTTTGCCCCATCACTGCTCAGGTCATCTGAGAGGATCTCTTCCCCTTAGACCAAATTTTCCAGGATGGGGGGGGAGGTTTACAAGGCCTTGGAAGACTGAATGGGGGCCAAGCCCGAATCTCCCACCCCTTCCTCATGTCCCGCGGCACATGGAACATGACTGCTCCTCAACCAGCAACTCTGCACAAAAATCGTTAGATCCAGAACTAGAATAGCCTGGAGCATCCATGAGAAGTGGGCGCTAGTAAAAACGAGCAGTTTTGAGGCAGAAAAAAATAATGTTTAAAAAGATTGCTAAAAATTCAAGATGGCTGTCATCAAGAAAAACATGTCAAAAATGGGCCATTGGAACTAGATCCAAAAAATAAAATAGCAATTTTATGATTTTGGAGGATGGGGAAACCATTTTGAAGATGTCCAGGGTCTCATTTATAAGTTTGGAGTTAGACCTGTTTTAAAAGCGCATAAGGGCCAAAAATGTACCCAAACTGACCAGATGACCACTGGACAGATGTAAGCATGACATACCCATGCTCCCCCAGTGGTAACTGACCCCCTCCAACCATCCAATAATGTGAGAGAAACAGTAAAACCCACCATCTAACAGTTGAAGCTATTATGAGAAATCCTAGTAGAGCGGCAACATCTGGAATAGCCTGGTAGGCGGTGTAGTGAACCATAAGGGTATCCAGGCCCATATCCCACCCTACCCACTATATTTATGATAGAAAGTGTGAGCCCAGCAGAATTCACCCAAAACATTCTATACTGCCATATAGGTGACACCTACAACCATAAGGGCTATTGGATGGTAGACAAGTGGGTATAGTAGTTTTTGTGTGTGGGAGGTTAATGGGGGGGCTCACCATGCACTATAAAGCAGGGGTGTCAAACTCAGGCCCACGGGCCAAATTTGGCCCGTGATGTGGCCCGCCGTTCCTTCCTTCCCTCCATCCTGGTCTCATCTTCTAAGAAGCCTGCCGAGGATCGCCAGTTGGCTGTAGCAAACCTAGCAGGCTGCTGGTGACCTCCGTAGTATGTTTCTCTGCCACGATTCCGTATGTCAGGGGAGGAGCACGACCGCAGCAAAGGGAATATGCTATGGAGCCAAGGCAGCCTGCTAGGTTTGCTACAGCCAACCGGTGATCCTTGGCAGGCTTAGAAGATGAGGCCAAGATGGAGGGAGGGAAGGAACAGCGGGCCAAATCTCGAAGGTGAGACCGGGAAGAAGAAGGGGGAAAACATGCAGGCCTTCGGGGTGGGAGTGGGGGGTAGGGGCAGGCCCTGGTGTAGAAGTACACGGAGGGAGGGAAGGAGAGGTCCAAAGAGACATATATATGCCAGACTGAGGGTGGGAGGGAGGAGAAGACATAATGGGTCTAAAACAGAGGAGACCATCAACTAGTTCTTTCTGTTCTATTTTAAACTTTTATTGTTAACCGGTCAGATATTTGTTTTATGATCGGGATATTAAAAACTAATAAACTTGAAACTTGAGAGAGATGGACAATGGGATGGAGGGAAGGAACAGAAAGGGAGAGAAATTGGACGCAAGGGATGGTGTGGGGGGGGTAGAGATACTGGATAGGAGGGTAGTTGGGAAGAGAAAGGGATAGATGGTGGACCCTGAAGTGATGGGGAAGGAGGGAGAGATGCTGGATGAAAGGGTAGTTGAGAAAAAGAGAGATGGTGGATCTGGGGATGGTGGGGTCAATCACTGCAGCTGCGGGAATGGAGACGAAAAAAAGAAAGATGCCAGACCTCCAGTGGAGGGAAGGGAAACGGAAGGGGAGGACAGGGATGGAAGATGGATGGTTAGCATGGAGAAAGAAGAAAATGACAAATGGGTAGGAGATCCTGGCAAGCAAGTTATCGGAAGACAACCAGAGCCTGGGACCAACATGATTTAAATAATGACCAGACAACAAAAGGTAGAAAAATTATTTTTTTTTCTGTTTTGTGATTACAATATGTCAGATTTGAAATGTGTATCCTGCCAGAGCTGGTGTTAGACTGCAAGTGTGAACTAGGACCTAAAAGAGAGAGGAAAAGTCTTTATTAAGGTGTGCATTTAGCTAAATCGGTTAGAAACCTTAATAAAAGGACCCTAAGTATCTTAATAAGAAATTCAGCCCCTGACTTAACCTATGGTTTAGATTTCTGCCCCTTATGTGATTGAGTTTGACACCCCTGCTATAAAGGGATTTATGTGAAGTTCATACCTCGTACATCCAAATGAGCTTGTTTTGGACTTTTTGCATTTGAACGTTTTGATTTCCAAAAATGGCCAAAATGATAGACATCCTAAGGACCAGAATGTCTAAACAATAAGGGCTATTGGGATGGTAGACAAGTGGGTATAGTAGGTTGGTCTTTTTTGGGGGGGGAAGGGCTCACCATACACTATAAACAAGTCATTTAAAAAATGATAGATGTCTTGCAATTTCAAAAATGGCCCAAGAAACCCACAGGCGATCGAGGTCTGAAATGCCAGTCTAACCCGCTAAGGCGGAGTAGATAGGACAAAGATGATTAGTCAACCGAAAATCAGGCACCCACTGCAAATAGTAGAGCAAAATGCTTTTGAAGCCTCATGTACGGAAGAGCTAAGCCATCCACACAGAGCCTGAGGAATGAAACGTAGGCAAACAAACCCCATAGGCAAGAGAAGTGGAAACTACTCACTGTAGGAAGGAAGGTACAGTATGGAGAACTACTCCTGTGCCTGAATACAGAGAAATGGTTCCCAGCACAAAAGGGCATGAATCAAGGCATCCAGTCCTAATCCTCCATGTTCCGTTCTGAGACTGAAGAAGCACCTGACCTTCACGTTCTCTGCTGAAGCCATTAAACCCAACTGGGGCTGCTCACAACGCTGCACATGCAGATGGAAAGTTGACTATGAGAGTGACCATGCTGCTAGGTCTAGGACTGAACGACTAAGGAAGGTTGCCTGTACACTGTCGACTCCAGCTACATGGGCCGCAAATAGGGACAGAAGTGATTCTGCCCAACGAAACAGCATAGGAGCTTCGGGGCCCAAGGGAGGGCTTCCTGTGCCACCTTGACCATTACTGCAAACCACTTACATGGCGTTGTCGAATACTCACACTGCTGTTCCTTCCAGAAAGGGCTAGAGAGCAAGTAACTGCAGCTGAATCGCCCAGAGCTCTAGAAAACTGATTGACGAATGCTGCGAACAAAGAATCCACTGCCTCAGAATGGAGTGGTTCCCATAGTAAGCACCCCAACCCAACAGACTGACAGGGACAACTGGAAAGTGGTCTCAAAGCACTGAAGCAACCGAAAAGTGAACTTTAAGTGAAAAAAAATAAGAAAAAGAAGCAGAGCAATTCAAAAGACTTCTGCATGGATTGCTTACAGAAATTGAAACTGAATCTAACTGTCTGTAAGGGGGAGGAGCATATGCTCAGAAAGTGTGTGGCTTTCTGCAACTCCTGGATTGCAGGTTGGGATTGAACACCTAGCGAACTGAATTTGGAAAGTACGTAATAGAACGCCAATTATTGGCAGTTCCCCTATTAATAGAAATTTGGTTTTACTTCTATTTACTTTTAATTTATGAAACAGAACTCAATTATCTAAACTGCTAAAGAGTGACCTAATGGTCAAATTCATGGTCCATGACTGAAAAGATCTAGCAAGAGCTCTGGTTTATAGCCATTGGCCCAGGACTTACAAGAGGTCCATGTTTAACACGACAGTTCCTGAGCTCTGCAGCCAGCTTCCAATATTTCAGCATACAGAGTCTGTTTTGAAGAAATTACTTATAACCTATTATTTTCGGGAACCATTTAATGTCGACTATTTGCTACATGTTTGGTTGGTTGGAATGGGACTATGAGCTAGAGCAGTGTTTTTCAACTTCTTCAAGCCAAGTACCCCTAAGTCTAACAAATATCAAATGAATATCCCCGCCCAAGCTCCACCCAAGCCCTGCCCAAGCTCTGTCCCAAACCCCCACCTCCATAATAATAGTACTAATTGTATGTTCAAAAAGTTTTTATTAAGGACATTGGAAGAACAACAATAAACAAAGCAATATAGAGATGAACACTTGTCCCAAAATTTGTGTTTTCACCGCATAACCCCACTCTCAACAATAAATATTTGCAAAAGAACTGCAACTCCACCAGGAACCAAACCCTCAAGAAAGATACCTCACCCCCCCAAAAAAAAAAAAAAAGAAATACAGAAAATCAGCAGAGTATAATTAGAAACTAATCCAAACCCCTGCATATACCTATAAGACAGCGGAGACCACAAGTCAATCCCCCCCCCCAAAGCAACAAATCTGAGAACCTAGATACCTTAGGCAAGTAAGCAGAAATGAGCAATAATAGCAACCCCCCCTCCCAGACCCCCAATATCCACCCCAAGAACCCATACAACCCTCAGAAGAGAATAAGAGAAAAGGAGAAAAAGAAAGAGAAAAACCCCCAAACCAGCAGTAGAGATGAGACTCGCAGTTGAACACCAAACATCCACAGATCTTAAAAGCCATCCCTACAACCCATTCAAAATATCACTGCAAGCTTTATGAATGAGAGATGAGAGAGAGATATTAACAATACATAATGGTAACCACAAAATTAAAAAACATAAAGCACACTGTATGCAGAAAAAAATGCTAATTATTATTTATATTCATTTTTTCCAAAGAGGTCAAGGCAGATGACTTTAAGATATGCAATGTTACCTCAGGAACAGCTATATAAAATATAAGACAAATATAGTGCAAAATATAGACAGCAGATATAAATTCTAAATTGAAAATAACATAATTTTCCCCACCTTTGTTGTCTGGTGATTTTATTAGTCTCTGGTTACACTTACTTCTGACTGTACATCCAACACTTCTTTCTTTCTTCTTCCTGCATGCTTCCTCTCTTCTGGACCTCATTCCCTTCCCCATCCAACATCTCTCTCTGTCCCACCATGAGTCCAACTTTTCTTTCTCTCTCCTCCACCCCCATTGGCAACTTGTCTCCCTTTCTCTCTCACTGTCCATCTGTCTTTTTCTCATTCCCGCCCTTACTGCAAAGGGAGTGGGGAAAGAGAGAGAGAGAGAAATCCAGGGTGCATCTCTCCTACCCCCTCTACTGCCACATCCAAAATTTCTCCCTCTCTCATCCTCCGGATCATGTACAGCATCTTTCACCACTGCCTACCAGCCCCATACCTAACATTTCTCCTTCTATCACCCCTCTCCAGCACATGCCATATCTTTCTCTCCATTCCCTCCACCACTATATCCAACATTCTTCCCACTTTTCCCCTCTCCATGACCATATCCAACATTTCTCCCTCTCATCCTTCTCTTCCCCATGTATCTCTACCTCACTCTTCCCTCTCTCTATGCCCAACAATTTTCCTTTCTTCCTTTCCCTATGTACACAATTTCTTTCCCTCTCACTCATGCCCAAAAATTCTCCTTTTCTATTCCCTCACTCCCTTCTGTGTTCCAAGTTCATGCCCCTCCCTTCCTCCATCCACATGCATCCTTTCCCCTTCCTGCCATGTGCATCTCCTCTATTTCCTTCCATACCACTTTATCTATGTGCACCTCTTCCTCTCTTCTTTTCCTCTTCATCCATGTGCATATCTTTTATTTCTCTTCAGTTCCCCTTCCCTCTTCTTCATCCATGTGTATTTCTTCCTCTTTCTTTCCTTCCTCTCCATCCCATAAGACGTATATCCCTTCTTCCCCTTCTCCATCCATGTCCAGCATTTCTCCACACCCATCCAGCCAGCCAGGCAACCAGCCAGTCTTACAACTCTCTCCATTTCCCCATATCCCTCAGTCCAACATCACTCCCTCTCTCTTCACCCCCCCTCCCCCCCAGCAAGTTCAGCGTTTCTCCTCCTCTAGCTTTCCTCCTTCTGTCACCCTGACCCAGAATCTGGAATCTACATGGGGCCCTGTACCAGCACCAACTTCAACAAAGAGCCTTCACATCCACAAACTCAGGAAGGCCCTGTCGGCTCCATTCACTTTGACACATTTGCATCAAAGGGGAGGTATCAATAGGGACTCAGGAGCGGATGGACTCAAAGGCTCTGTGTCAGTTAAGCTAGCGCCAGTGCCAGGCCTTGTATAGACTCCAGACTCCCTGACAGGCAGCAGGAGGCTAGAAGAAGACGGAGGGCTCTTTGTCATTGGAGTTAGCATGGTGTTGCCTGGACTGCGGGGCCACCCCAGCTAACCCAGGTTTCCCTCCAATGTCAGCTCACGTACATACCGCGTGTTGAGAAACAGTGAGCTAAAGTCTGAAGCCATGATGAATGGACAATATCTTTTTCTTTCCTATCCTATTTTGTTACTGGAGTTCCTTTCAGATCTTTCATCTTTGTTGATATCTTTATTTGACTTCATCTTGAAAGTTTAGGTGGTTAATCAAATCCATTAAAACCTGAAACCTAAATTGAACCCAAACTAGGTATGTTGAGGTAGATCAGTGATATAAAATAAATTAAAAATCCTCTGATAGTTTCCAATAGAGATGGAATTCAGGGAAAATAAAATAACAACAAACAAAAATGAATAAAAACTGAAGACAAGGCACTTTGCATGCCAACCAGCTACTTACTGTCTGAAAGCTCTGTCACAATCTTGTTTCTTGTGCATAAAGTATGTACTATGTTGCTGTTTCCTCAGTTCATCCATTTCTCTCTCTCTCAGCTCTTCTTCCTGCTTCTTCTTAAGCCACATCTTAAAAGCTGCATTTGGATCTCTTTCCATATACTGTTAAAAATAGCCATCTTCTCAGCACAGTATACTGTACATGCCTTTCAAATGAATACTTTAGTTTACAGTGCTAAACTAAATGTTTTTTATGGTATAGGCTTTTTCATTTTGTAAAACTTGTATGACATTCAAATATTTAACAGGCTTCTCTAAAGAGGAAGTTGAATATCCTGCATAAAACAAAATTCAAGGGCAAAAGATCATGTGTACATGAAGAAAGCTTCAAAAGAAATATGAGTAAATAGGTGCCTTATAAAACATCTTCACAGCTTTAAACTTTTTTTTTTTTTTTTTTTGCATTCTGCTCTCTTAAAAATATTCAAAGATCTATACACTACACTTATACTAAAATTAAGTTATAGAAATATTTGATGTAATTGTATTGGATCCCAAAAAAATATTCAATATCTAATAGTTTGA